>NC_054409.1:24507010-24818010 GCF_017976425.1 Toxotes jaculatrix | reverse complement strand
GTGTGTTTATGTGGTCAGGAATCCATTGTGACAGCTCATGAATAATTCTAGTCCTGTGCAGGAAGCGTGTGTTTATCTACCCTTTAGACTGCTTATTGACAGAACACACACACACACACACACACACACACACACACACACACACACACACACACACACACACACACACACACACACACACACACACACACACACAGCTCCATTGGAATGATAATGCCACAGATAATTAAGAGTGATACTGAATTACAAAATGGCTGAGATAGAGCCGGTTTCAGTCTAATTAAAGGTTCCTTGTTCCTCTTTTACAGAAAATTAATTTGAATGCACACAGAAAAATACATGCTGGTTGTTTTCTGCCCTGCACACATGCACACACACACACACACACACACACACCAAAATAAACAGGAATAAATGATGCACTCCTGGCAGAAAGCAGGGGTTGCACCCGTCGCACAGTGTTCCTGACCCACAGCCAGAAACATTTATCAAAACAGGCTCACAAAGGAAACGCTGCTGAGGATTAACAGGGCTGGTATCAGTGCCATCAATTTTAATTTACAGTCTGATGAATTAAATCACATTCCATACATTTATTATCTCAATTTATACTTCGTTACCCCTTTAATGCCATTTTTATTTTCATGAATCTGGACATTTTGTTTGCCTGTAACATTAAAAACCAGAGAACTTTCTTAAACTCACTCTAAAGAATGAATGGATTATCAGATTAGCTGCTGATTCATTTTCTGTGCGATGACTAATCGATTAACTGAATAATTGTTTCAGCTGAAATCACTATGATGTTGATTTCTGAGCTCAGGGTTTCACTGTAAGGCTGTCACTCAAAGCAAATGAACAGATGATCACATGAAAAGCAAATAAAGAAGCGATACACATGTTGGTTTGTGTGGAAAGTGTCACAGACACCGGAGAGGTTTGTAACACAATCGTGTGAAGGCTCCACAAAGGAAAAGTCTGAGACCCCTGCAGCGACTTTAACATCGACTGGCTGCTGCAAGCAACCACAGACACACACACACAGACACACGCACACGCACACACAGTGACACTGTGGCAGAGGACCAGTCACTGTGAGCAATCAGAGCAGTGTAGAGAGACAGAGATGCCACACACCTGTCACTATCCATCAACATCACTGCCTCACACTCATCCACTCACATTCATGTCAACCACAGAGAAGAGAGAAGAGAGGAGAGGAGGAGAGGAGGAGAGGGGAGGAGGAGAAATAATCATTTACCAAGAAATCAGAAACAGGAAACAGATCTCATCCACAAGTAAACAACGCACACACGCACACACACACACACACACACACACACACACACGCACACACACGTGCCCCTCATCAGACCAGGCCACCGCCGCCTTCCATCGCTCCATGGTCCAGTTCTGTGGGCTCTTTTGGTGGACAGGGGTCAAAGTGGGCCATCGGACCGGTCTGTAGCTCCACAGGCCCAGAAGCAGAAGGGCCTGCCGTTTGGATGGAGTCATCCAGCCGTCACGTGACTCTGACCACGTGACTCTGATCACGTGACTCTGATCTTTGTACCTGCTTCCAACACATCAACTCAAAGAACTGACTATTCACCTGCTGCCAGATACATCCTGTCCCTCGACAGGTGCCATGGCAACAATATAATCAATGTTATTCAGTTGTGACTGATTGGCACATTTTATATATAATTCTCTGAAAACAGTTCTTCAGAACACAGAGACAGATGCAGATATATGGTTGTTTTTAATTATTTCAAATGTCAGTGGAACAGAACCCAGAGGCTGCAGCTTCACTTTGGATAATGAAAATATCCTGTTGCACGCTGTTGGCATGATGGTGAAGTGTAGCATCCAGTGAATCTGGAGCTTGACTCATACCAGGAATTAAAATTCAGGGCATCTCAGTCTGTGCTGCTTCAGTTCTGACAGTTCTTTGTTTAATCGGTCATTATGTAAGTTAGGTAATGAATAGCTGGAGTACTACTACATATATCCTGAGTAGATCTTTAAAGCACGTGGGATAGAGCAGTAACTGGGATGAGAAAATGATTTACGATGGCAGATGTAGGTGGAGCTCTCACCATCAGGTGTCCAATGAGAATCATTGTTAAACTGGCGGACCCCCCCCCCCCCCTCCCTCCTCCATCAGTTGCAGCCTTGCTACGGGATTTCCCACCGCCCCGGCCCCCCTCCAAGAAATCTGGATCGAAATCAAAAGATATTATGTCTAACTGAAGGAGAACGATTTCTGACAGGTGGCTAAGGGTTTATGCTATAAGCCCATTACCCAGCAACACCTGACAATGTGACAGTGCTGAGTTAATACAATACAGTAATTTTCACATAAAACCCAAACTCAGCCAAATGCATTGACAAAATTATGGAAACATAACAAAACAAAGCGCCATGTTTACTGTGTAATGCTTAATATTCCAGTCAGTTCTTAATTTTTCTGTTAAGATAAAAACTCTCATAACTGACATGTTGTTCACATTTTCATACTGTCCCTTAAATTTGCTGTTTTCTCTAAGTAAGGATATAATTTTCTTTTTTAAATGACTGTAGTACATTTATAAGATCCCTGTTGTATTATAATGCAGTTGTTGTCTTCAGGAGTATATTTCTCCCTGAAGCTCAGTTTGCAGCTGCAACACATTTTGGTTTCTGCAGTTTAACAAACAGAGAGAGAGAGAGAAACCTGATCAGAAGCGTTGAGACGCAGCTTTATCTCCATGTCTCTGAGGCTCACGCTCAGCATCCACACAGAGTTCTGACCAGCGTCCTGCTTTCATCTTTCATAAAGCCCCTCTGAAAAAACAGTGGCCTGCATCAGACGCTTCTGGCACTTCACCGACTTCGACTCATCTTTAAGTTGAACTTTCATGCATGACCTGGTGGCATTTTGGGAAAGTAACGAGTCATCTCAACTGAACGTGGAGTGAAATTTCCCCTCCTTTAATTTTATTACTGGATCACAGAGGAAAGATAAAACTCTGCTCAGCAGGAGGGAAACTGAAGCATCACTACAGTAATACAGTCACACAGGCCAACAGCGCCTCACTATGGCCATCTGCAGAACTGCACCGTCTGGCCCTGTGCATTATGAAACGCATTTTCAGCCACTGATTAAAACGAATAAAGACAGGATCTCTTTCATTCTGTGGATATACAGAGAAGGAAAATATATCTGAGCCACTTAAACCTCATTCAGTGATTCACCGTCAGGGTTTAACCACCTGTGATGTACATGGAATAATAAAAAACAAAGAATAAGATTGAATTTACTGCAGCTGTCACATGATGTAAGCGGTTTGCTGTTAATTGGCAGCTATCAGCTATAGCTGAATGATAGTTTGAGTAAAGTTTGGAGTCAAACATAAGTTTGCTCCATTTTCTGTTTTGTCTTTGTGGGTTTTCAATTATCAGTCAGACAAAACCTGATTAAAGAGTTCTGTGATACTGTGAGTGACTTTCCTTATTGTCTGACATCTCACAGACAAAATAACTCATCGACTGATTAAAGCATCATCACCTGATCAGTAAACAGCAAAAATAATCATTACTTTCGGCCCTCATACTGAAAACTAAAACAATGATGCGTGTTTCAAATTCATGACAGAAACAGCCCACGATGTCTGCGGGTTAGTTATCAAAGCCAATGACTCCTTACAGAGTCCAACTTCAACAAAACACAAGCAGCTGAGAGCAGACGGAGCTTTATCACAAACCGCACACTGCCACAGCTCTGATGACTTCCGGTTTCACCTGGGTTCACCTGGTTTAACCTGCAGTTTAATCAAAAACCACCACAGAGTGTGTGGTCACCAACTTCAACACAACAGCCTCGGAAACACACAATACAACACACACATTCACTTACACACTCAAACCCCACGGCGGGAAATTTAACCGTCAGGAAACAGAGTCTGACTCACCTTATCTGACGTCCATTTAACATGTTCCCTCCTTTTCTTCTTCGTTTCCAGCGGACCAGGTGCGTCTCACAGCTTCCCTCCTTCACAGACCCGACTTATAAAGTCCCACTGCACCTGCTCGTGTCCTTAGTTCTGTCTTCATTGGCGCCTTCTCTGTGAAACACCTGAGCAGGTGTCGTTAGCAGCGCTGAAAAACGAGCTGCTGCTGTTTTAATGGAGATAACGTTGTACTGTCCACGTGAGGACAGAGAAGAACGGAGAGGACTCACAGTTCACCTGCGGACTGGTGCATTCACAGACACACGGTGACATCAGGTGACCGCACCTGTCGGTTTCAAACTTTGAATCAAAGGAGCTAACGTCACCTGTGTTACCGCCTTTTCACCGGGGAGGGGCTACACTCAGCGCCTCCCCGGAAATACAGTTTAAATCACCATGACGTGAGCAATGACAGCGACGAGTCGAGCTAAATGCTAACACCACCATGCTAACATGCTAGTGATTAGCAAGACAAGCTAACATTGGCTAATCCCCACTAACCACAGGCTGCAGCTGAGGCTGATGGGAGCCGCGCTGGTTCTGCAGGTGTCTGACAATAAACCAAAGTACAGGACAAATTAAAACGTGACCTGATGATGGCGCTAAAGTCGGAGGATCACCACAGTTATTAGAGTTCATCCTGAGGGGAACATGAACACCTGAACATGAACACATGAACATGAACGCCTGACCAGCACTGACTTTCAACAAGTCACTGACATTCAAAATACTGAGGAGCAGACTTTCATGAATCACAGGTTTTCAATAATAATGAGACAGCAGATTTTATTTCATATGATACTCGATGCACCAACAGGAAACATTCAACGACAATGCATGCATGATTAATATATCCACTCCATATGCACACACTGTTCAAACAGAAATACATAATCCACAGATATTTGGAGGCTGATGTGTTTGGACAGTAGAGAAATTAAAGATTATACACTCACAGAAAACATGAAACACCAAGTAATCATCACTTCAAGCTTTTGGAACTGGAATAAAAGAGCAGAGAACAAACAACGATCGTCCAAAGAAACCACAGCAACATCAAGCGTGAAAGGAACGAGGGGACATTTTGTTTAAAGCTCACAGCATCCTCATACATTTCATCATCGTTTAAATGCCCAGAACTCAGTCTCATATAATTTAATCTCCTGGCTCTCCCACTACAGACATGGCTTTCTTCAGAAGTGTGTGTCAAAGCTAATGTCAAATGGAAAAATATTCTTTCAAACACAGTCTTGTATCTCACGGCAGTAACATGACAGGTCTGTCAAAGTGTCACAATCGTACAAGGACAGAAACGTGCTCCGACTGCTGGAAGAAAACATTTTAATGAAATGCCTGCAGAAGCCTAATGAGCACACGGCTGTCAGCAAACCTTTACATTCACTCAGAGACACTTTTTCATGCAGGGGCCGAGACGCATCTGCAGCATGTACGGACGGATAGATGCTGACTTTACTGTTGTCTGATGAGGCTTTAATTCATAACTGAGGGATAATACTGTACTGTCAAGTAGGCTGATATGCTGTATATCTACAGGATGAATTTCAGTTATAATAAAGTAAGTTTAAGAAAAATGATCTGAAAATATCAAAACATATGAATATTAAAGAGCAACTTAACACCTTCTGATACTGTTGTATAATCTGACCTCCAGTGGTTTAACTTCCCGCAACACTGCAGTGAAAACCTCCACAGTGCTATTAGTGGGTACGTTTAAAGAAACGTTTGACATGTTGGGGAATATTCTTCCTGTCTTTCTCCAGTTCAGACTGACACACTTTGTCTGGCTCTGTCCAAAGGAAGCAAACCCATCTACCAGCGTCTCCACTGATCACAGATTAACACCTTTTATGTTACTGGTTTAATCAGGGGAGTTTGTGCTGGACTGCCACAGAGGGAAAGAATATTTCCCAAACGTCCACCTGTTCCATTCTCCCTGCAAACACAGAAAAACCTCTGTGTGTATTTGAGTATCTTGCTCCTGTCTCTGGTTGTTCAAGCAGGAATGGTTTGTTGTCAAGGCCACATGAAGGTCACAAGTGTCAGGACAGTTACAGCATCACGTCATATGTGACGGCACAACATTATACTGTATGTATGCAGTGAGGGTTCACTGAAACGGATGGAAGCAGCAGGACTGGTAGCGTGGAAGGTTAATGTTTGGCTTCTCGGGGGTAAAACTCAGCTAAGGTGCTCTGAGGGATCCTCTTCAGCATCTCTTTGGGGAAGATCCTCATGAGCTGCCATCCGATGTCCAGAGTCTCAAACACACTCCTGTTTTCATAGGCACCTGGACACAGGAACACATGTGCATGTGGACTATCAGTAAATCTACCTTATGTTGACACAGTGTTGATCCAGCAGTAACTGAGTGGCTCCTCTGTACCTTGGGAGATGAAGTTTTTCTCAAACTTGGTCAGGAACTCCAGATAGAGCAGATCATCAGCTGTCAGAGCCTCCTCTCCCACCACTGCCTTCATGGCCTGGACATCCTTCCCTATGGCATAACATGCATACTACACACACACACACACACAATACATCTTCAGAGTGGGATGGAAAAGGCCAGTATATGCAGTATGAAGCAGGAGTGTGTGTGTACGTACGAGCTGGTTGGAAACATCAGAGTGGTCTCTGCGGGTCATTCCCTCCCCGATGGCTGATTTCATCAGACGAGAGAGAGACGGCAACACGTTGATAGGAGGATAAATCTGTCGACATCATGATATATAAACACACAGTCACTGGCTGCTCGCACACTTCCTGTCCTGGCACCAGAGGAAAAGTGTTTGAATATTTGGGTAGTTAATTTCCAGCAGAAGGTTCTGACAGTCAGCGTGGTTGGTTTTCTGTTGCTGTTTTATCATTGTTCAATAGAGCAACAATGCAGAATAGCAGCCTGTCGTGTGGCTAAATTAGAAGGATCTCCATGAAACGCTTTGCTCATTTCTCTTTGATGCTGGTGACAATGTGACATTTGTAAAATCTAATCCAGCTCCATGCTGATGAATTTATTAAACCATCATAATTACAGTCCTTCACGCTGCTGATGTCCACGCTGACAGGAAAAAAACAGGCTTCTAATACGTGGTTTAAAAAACAAAACTCTCAGACCTGACAAGACTAATACAGATCTACGAATGCCGTCCAATCAGCAAGCACAGCTGCTGGTCCACTGACAAATGAATTCTCTCTGCACAGTAAGTCCAACTGCAAGTCCCAAATCAAGATCAACACGTTCTACGTCCTCACCAACAAGTCAGGACCAAACTGTGACTGTGACCACCCCAAAAGTGTCTTTTCAGACCTGTCTGTTGTGAAGTTGTCTGTCCACATAGATCTGTCCCTCAGTGATGTAACCAGTCAGGTCAGGAATAGGATGAGTGATGTCTAAGAGACACGAGAACACACTGTGAAAACAGCACTACAGACATTACATTACAGTAAGTGTGTGTAGCAGTGTGTGTACCGTCATTGGGCATGGTGAGGATGGGGATCTGGGTGATGGAGCCGTTACGTCCCTCGACTCTGCCAGCTCTCTCATAGATGGTGGCCAGATCGGTGTACATGTAGCCAGGGAAACCTCGCCGGCCCGGCACCTCCTCTCGGGCTGCAGACACCTGAGACACGGGCCGGACGAGTTGCACGCGTGTGAGTAAATGCACAATTTATTTCCAATTTCCTGAAGTCATTTCAAAATAAATGCGCTGAAATTGCTGCTGACCTCTCGGAGAGCCTCTGCATAGGAGCTCATATCAGTGAGGATGACGAGGACGTGCTTCTCACACTGATAGGCCAAATACTCTGCTGATGTCAGAGCTAAACGAGGCGTAATGATTCGCTCGATGCTGCAATAAAGGAGGTAGTTTATGAGACTGGGAGCTTATTCCCACCTGAACTCCTGATGTAAACATCTCAGAGTCGTGGTTAATGGCTCAACTGGAGGAAGAAACTTATACAATTAAGTGTGAAAACACAACTTTCACTGGAAGAATTTAAAAATACTTCAGACAGTGAACCTGCGAACATCTGACTTATAAAACTCACTCACTCACAAACTTATATTTTCTGGTTCCCAAGCTTCTTGTTCACAAACGTACCAGAGCTGAAGCTGACATGTAAAACAGTGGACATAGGCGTCTTTTGTGTGTCTAATCTGTCCAACTTCCAACATTTCAGGAAAAAAACCTTTTTCTTTAACATATAACGTCTTGGAGCTCATGATATTTGGTAAAGGTCATACGTGGGGTCGTTGGCCAGGTTGAGGAACAAACACACGTTGTCCATGGAACCGTTCTCCTCAAAGTCGGACTTAAAGAACCTGGCTGTCTCCATGTTGACCTGTTAGCAGAGGGAGAGGAACGTCACTTTCTCTGATGAGAAAACAAATCGCTTCACTTAAAGCTGGAAAATGTGTTTTGCTTCTTGTTCTTCCACTGTGTGTACAGCTCCTACAACACCTGGACATACCTGCAGGGTTTATGACATCATCACTAATTTGGAGCCAATCAGAACCCAGTATGAAACTTAAACAGTGTGAGTGAGTAAACAGGGAGTTAACTTTAAGCTCGCTCTCCGCCTTCAAAGGGTCTGAATTTACTGGGGAAGTAAGCTCTCACCCCCATGGCTGCAAATACTATGGCGAAGTTGTCCTCGCTGTAGTCCATCACATCCTTGGACTTCTTCACCAAACCGGCCTGGCGACAGATCTGAGCTGCGATCTGCCGAGGGAGGAGAGCAGGAAGAGGAACATGGAGAACGTCGTGCACATTTCACACTCGCTAACATCATCAGACCAAAGTCATTTCTACATCTTCAGCCTGATTTACACAAAAACAGCTCAAGAAGCGACACAATTCATTCATCAGTGTAATTAATCAAGTTTAATGGGGATTTAGCTCCAAGGATCTGAGACACAGGACGAATCAGTCATCAGTCACATTAATAAGCTTCCTTCCACTCTGAAACAGCAGTGTGTGTGTGTGTGTGTGTGTGTGTGTGTGTGTGTGTGTGTGTGTGTACCTCATTGTGCGGCAGCCCTGCAGCAGAGAAGATGGGGATCTTCTGCCCCCTGGCGATGCTGTTCATGCCGTCGATGGCAGATATTCCGGTCTGGATCATCTCCTCAGGGTAGATGCGACACTGAGGGTTTATGGGCTGACCTGTCACATGAAAACATATTCACAGATTTCTACACATGGAACATTAAAGCAAAATTAAAGCAAATCCTGAGCCACTAGAAATTCTCATGATATTATTCAGGTTTGATTTAAAACTGTCCACTGAGGAGGTTTGGTTCTCATGCATGTTTGTTTGTTTGTTTGTTTGTTTGTTTGTTTGTTTGTTTGTTTGTTTGTTTGTTTGTTTGTTTGTTTGTTTGTTTGTTTGTCAGCAGGATTTCACTGAAGCACTGAACCAAACTTGGTGGAGTCAAAGGAGCAGATCCAGGATTTTATCACTTTCCTTAACATTGTTTCTCAGGATATAATGTTTGGATCCTGATAATGATCTGAATCAGCTGGAAGAAAATGCTGAATCCATGTCACTTAGAGTTTTACTCACTATGTTTTATAAGATAAAACCATAAATCAGTAAAATTTGCCTCATGTTCAGGGACTGACTGACAGCTTTCCTGCAGCCAAACTGGACACTGGACGTACCCATGATGTCCAAGAAGTCTTCAGCCAGGACTGCTGGTCCTCTGTCGATTGGTTTACCAGATCCATTAAACACACGACCTGCACACACACATACACACACACACACACACACACACACACACACAGCATTATCTTACTCTCAAACATCTATGTTCAGTTCGGTTTGACAGTTAAAGGTGAAGGGAAGTTTGCACCTGAATGAACTGGACTTATATATTGTTTTGTGTGTCGTACCCAACATATCCTCAGAGACAGGTGTCCTTAGGATGTCCCCTGTAAACTCACAGCTGGTCTTCTTGGCATCGATACCTGCAGTCCCCTCAAACACCTACAGGGGGCCCAGTGGAGGCACAAAGAAGAGAAGGAAGGACAGAGACAAAAGGACAAATCCCACGTTAAATCTTCTTTCTCTGTGATGTCCCATCTACTCTGTTCTTTCTTATTTCATTTGTTCGGTTTAATGTTTAAGTAAAATTCTGCTCAGATAAACTGTGGAGGAAAGTGAGGAAGGAGACAGGGACAGGGTCTGGGAGCTTCGTACCTGCACCACAGCTTTGGACCCCGTGACCTCCAGCACCTGCCCACTCCTCTTGGTACCATCGGGCAGGGTGAGATGGACGATCTCTGCATACCTGGGGAACTGATGGAGCACAGCAGGACCACGAGCATCAGAGACACGATGTCAAGAGATGGCGGTTACCAAACTGTCACTGTGCGTCAGGAGCATGAGTGTATATGGTGAGAAAGAAGTCAGTGTGTGTAAAAGTGTAAAGTGAGTGTACATAAATAATAATGTTGGTGGTCAGAGCTGAGACAGAAGGAGATCTGAAAAGCTCTGCCAGTCATTTTCCCACTGTCAAGTCTTCAGTGGGATCATGGGTAACAGCTAAACATCAGCGAAGCTTTGACCTGAGCCGAACACACTCCTCCATGTTTGGCTGCTTGTCGGTCCTTCTCCCTCTCAGACTGTCTGAGGTTACCTCCCCGTGCTCTGCTGAGAGGGGTCGGCACTGCCGAGGCCCTGCTCGGCTTTGAAAGATCATCCTCACCTTCACCTGGTCCAAGATCACCAGCGGGCCGTTGACTCCAGACACTGTCTTATAGGCTGAGAAGACAGAACACGAGAGCATGGAGACTCAGTCAGAGCTTGGACAGAATTTCCACGACGATCAAAACAAACAGTGAGTGAAGTTTCGTTTCCCTCCTGCTGTGTGAGCGTCAGCTGACTGGCTGATGGAGATCAACATCAGCCAATCAGCTGGTGATTCTCCTGGTGTTTCTATTATTTTGTCCACCTCATTTCTATCAGTGAGACTCAAACCTGCTCCTCAGTGAATCTACAGTCTCACTCCTGGGAATCACAGGAGAAGCTGCTCACTGTGAACTTTGACCTTTTTCCTGATCGATCAAGACACCTGTCGATGCTCAGTCAGTGCGCACACACTCAGCACGTGACTGACAGGGGGATGAGTGACTGATGATCGGTGATCGATCAGGACAGAATGCTGCTGTTCTCATTCATCTGTCCTGACAGGCTGTGCTGCAGGACTCCTACCTCCGCTCGTGGTGATATGCAGGCATAGAGGGACTCACTGAGGCGGGGCTGCGAGATATAATCCCGGCTCACGGCCATCACATGCTCCCGGGAGGCGGCGGCGGCGGCGGCCGGAGCGGCGGCCGTTGGTCTGTTCCCGCTGACGGCCGAGGAGAACTCGCTCATGGCTCCGTTCACCATCCCTCTGAGCGCCTTCATCGCCATGTTTCCACCTGCCGCAGCTGCAGCAGCGTCCGAGTCGTGACAGCCTCGGCGCATGCGCAGTAACCACACCAGTGGTTTCTTGTCCTATAAATAAATCTCTAAATCAATATACGGCCTCAACAAACGGAGAGACACACAACACAGCACAGCACAAACCATATCAAACATTTATTTACTGAATGTCCCTTTACAGCAGTAAAACCACAGAAACACTCAGATGTTTGAACCATATCCATTCATTTTATACTCAGAAAACCAAGGTCCATCCTCTGATGGAACTAATCGATTAGTTGGTTGGCAGAAAAATTAGCGGTCAATCATTTTCACAGTTAATTAATGATTTAAGTCCATTGTAAACAAACTGCTCCCGGAGGAAATCTTTAATGAGAATAAACCGAACGTGGCTTTTTCTTTTTGAGTCACACGAACTGAGGCGTGAAGTCGTCTCTGATCATTTCTGCCTTCTGATAGAAAAAACTACAGATGAGAAAATATTAATGAAGATGATCCTTAGTTACCTAACTGCAGGGGAAAAGGAGCCACTGGTAAAAAACTGTGGAAAAAACTAAATGTACACTAAATCTAAAAGAGTCCAGAGCTTTAAACATCCCAACATTTATTCTCAGGCTGATCTGAGGTCAGTATGGACGAGGCAGCGTGAGATCTGAACGGACTGAGGGTGGAGGACCAGCTCAGACTCATGACCCTCAGCTGAACTCTGCGTGGGCATCTCCACCTCCACCCTCCACCTGCTGTTTGGGAGTGAAGGTGAATGATGATGATGAGAGGACTGTGTTAGGACGGACATTCTGTAAAGTGAGTGAACTGAACATCTGAACACACAGATCAATGAGAGCAGCTGATGTGCAGCGTAAAACCATCATCACGTCAGTGAACCAATAAAAGAGTCTGATCTGTGCTGGACTTAAACCTCGGAGTCCTGGTCCTGTCTGGGACACGCTAACAGGGGTTATATCTGTTCATTCCGTGTCTGTGGTGGTGTCTCATTTTGGGACCGGCCCACCCCCCCTCAGATCCATCATAGCTGTTGGGCTCATTGGTCCAGCGTGGGGAGTACTGGGGGAGGGGGGGAGGCAGAAGTCCTCTTCCTCTGTCCTCCTGCAGACGGGGGGCTGGACTACTCACTGGCTCGTGTGGGGAGTATCTGGACCTGCTGTCCTCTGAGCAGGGGGGTCTCCACCACTGACTGTCAGGATGGGGGGGCGTCCATTGATACGGGTGGGGAGGGGCTCCCATTAATGGAAGAAAAGGAGGTGGAGGGAGGAAGGGTGGAAGGGGGAGAAGGCCGCCGTGGGGACGGTGATGATGTCCATGCTGTTTTATTCCTGGGGGAGGGAAAGATCTGCAGGAGGAGGGAGAGAGGGAAAAGGTCAGGACTGAGAGAAAAGAGCAACTTCTCTGTAAACAAACAAATAAACAACTAAAGGAAACAAGTGCGATGTATAAATACACAGATCCACCTTAAAATAAAACGTATCTGTATAGAAGGGACCTTAATTACTGTTGGAACCAAAACAGCTGCTTGCTCCTCCTTACCTGTGGCTCCAGGTGTCACTGACGTGTGGTCTCTCCTCTCTGCTGCCAGAGTCCAGTGAAGCGTAACGTGGCCGATGCACGGCACAGCCTCTCGTCGGCTCCTGCTCCGAGTCGTCCATCCCTTCATTACTGAAAACAATCACACGGGACAAATCAACAAACCAAACCACAGAACAGTGGTGGAAATCATGCGTGGCACAGACTCTTCATCATGGCACAAACATGAAGCTGTGGCCTCTGGTCAGAGACGCGTGTGAAGACGGAGGATTAACGTCCTGTACAGATTCAGTTCAGTCTTCAGGGTTTTACAAGTCCAGACTCGTTTAATGTGAAGAGGTTACGACAGCTGATCCTCTCATTCAACACAAGAAGAAACGCATCAACAGATCGAATCACAGAGCTGTGTTGTATCAGGGTTGTCCAGCAGGGGGCAACACAGACACATACTACAGTGCAGTGTGGACAGTGGGACGTCTTCCTGGGACCACCGCCTCCCACGGGCCCACCACCGCCTCCCACGGGCCCACCACCGCCTCCCACGGGCCCACCACCACCTCCCACGGGCCCACCACCTGGGGGAGGTGCTGTGGGACTTTGGTGCATTGTGGACTGGTCAGGTTGCCCCCGCAACCCAGATAAGCCGCAGATGATGACATGACATGACACTGCAGTACATGTACACGGGACCTGATCAGGCTTACTTTAAATAAAAAATAAAAATAACCAGGCAAGAAATAGATAACACAAAAGAAAAGCAAGATAATACAAGTAAATACTGAGAAAATACTAGAATGTTAAATGATAAAGTTGAAGGGTGCAAATGTATATTTACCATACAGATATATAGTGTGAGCTTAAGTCACTTTCAGTATATGTGATGATGTTGCACAGTAAGGGGATATTTCACATGGTGGTGGTAAAAACACAGTAAAACTCTGAGTATTTACAGTGAATATGTCTGAGTCTGCATCACCTCCTCTTTGGTCCACGCTGCAGGTCTTCCAGATAGTTCTGTCTCTCGATGGCGTGGCCCCGGGACGAGTTGAACACTGAGAGCAAAGAACGTTAAAGACGTTTTACTTCTTTTCTCAATCGCGCAGCAACGAACTGTCGGAGAGGTTCGCAGAGAAGACTCTGACGTCAGTACTCACACTCTACGGCCTCTTTAGGATCCATCCCATCCACATCGATCAGATACCTGCAGATCAGAAACAGCTGTTTAACACGGTCCACGGCTCCTGCTGGAGCTGACACCGTGCGGCTCATACTCACCTGCAGATCAGATAACCGGTGCGGTTCAGACCGTGGGTGCAGTGGACTCCGATCAGCTTGTCTGTGATGGAACAGCCAGTTAGCAGGTGCATCCAGGTACAAAGCAGACAGTCACATTAAAGGTGGTAACAGAGCTGCTGTGCTGAAGTCTCTGTGTCGTCCAGACATCAGAGCAGGAGTGTTAGTGTTTCTGTGAATTCAAATATTCTGAGACACGGCCCTGATGTACGGAGGCGCTCGGTCCTAACCGAGAGGGACCTGTCCACCAGTGAGAAAACAGACAGGGAGCCAGGGCAAGGACGCTAACACTGAAAAACCTGTTCCTGTGTCCTCACCATTGTCTGCGTTGTCTCGTAGGAAGCTGCGTACAGCTCGTTTGAAGCTCAGGATTGTAGCGTCGCTGGGGACCTCGTGACCAGCTGTGAAGATCTTCACAAACAGCAGCGACTCTGGAACGTCCTGCACAAAAACACACGCCCCTTATTTCACCGTTACCCACTGAATTTAAAGAGAACCCTTTAAAATGCCGGCTGAGATCTGGCCGAGTGTTTTCCTGAGTTCACCTGCACTTTGTAGTAACGTGTGGTGAAGGTCAAGTCAATGATCAAACCCAGTTCCTGACCATCTTTGCTCAAAGCGTCCAGCAGCTCCCACGGCCCGAAGACGTCCGAACACGCAAGCTGCTGGTTCAAAGACTAAAGACAACACACACATGTTCGTGAACATCCGTCTCACTGTCCACGTCACAACAAGCTGCTGAGTCTCTGACCTCTGACCTGTTTCAGGGGAACTTTGAAGGCGATGAATCGTGTCCCGTCGAGTCTTTTCCCAACAGCTTTATAATCCAGCCACCTGAGGACAGGTTACACACACACACACACAGAGCAGAGACACACACTGTGTTAACTCTGACAGATGTAGAGGAGAGTCTGAAACAGCGAGCGTGGACTGAAGCTGCAACACGAACAAGACTGAAACTGAATCTGCATTTTTCCTCATGTCAAACAATGAACATACAAACAGGTTCAGCCTGATCAGCTGAGCCTGTTGATGCATCAGCTGATCGGCCTGATCAGCTGATCCATCTGATCAATCGACAATTAAAACACTTCAGTGAGACACACACACGTTCATTCATCACCATGAACGAACACACACACACTGCTGTTTTTTATGTTTACCTGTCTGCGTTCAGCTTGGTTGTTGTTTTGTTGTGTTGTTGTTGTGTGTGTGTGTGTGTGTGTGTGTGTGTGTGTGTGTGTGCCCCCCGCGTGTCTCTGAGCCGGTCTCTCCGCGGTACTCACCGGTCCGGGACGCCGTTTTTCTTCTTACTGTGTCGGGACATTTTCAAACTGTCAATCTGTCGCTGTTTGTTTGTCTTTGTCGGTTTTTAACAAACTATTTTAAAAGCAGTAAAAAAAAAAGCTGAACGCCGCCACGTGCAGCCACAGACACGGGTCACCTGCCCACAGGTGTTTACCGACCGGAGACGGTGCAGCGTCACAAACACGGACGACAGGTAGAGAGAGAGACCCGGGACTTTCACACCGCTCACGGCCTCACGTTTACCGTCTCCGCATCTTTTATTCTCTCAGTTTCCTTTTCTCAGAAACAACTGCGGTCGCGTGGTGATGATGTCACGACACGTAATCTGACGCACGACTGCGGCTGGGCGCCACCTGGTGGCCTCGCAGCGAAACACAGAGAAAAGGACAGAACCTGAAAGAAAGGACCAAAAAATAGAGAGAACACTGTGTTCATTCATTTCTGCTGAATTCATATATTTATACATTATTGTGATTTTTTTACATTAATTCACAATCTTCTATCAGAAACAAGAAATATGTGAGAAACATGGAGATAAACGTAGAAATGTAAATAAGAATCATTCTCTTCACTCATGTTCTCGAGTCCTGATTTTACATTAGAACGTGTGGAGAACAGGAAGAGAACAGCTCAGGATCAGTGATGGAGGCGCAGCCTATCAGGTCTATGGATCCTGACATTGTTCCTGATAAGATGGTAGGAATGGCTGAGGTGTGAACATCTACACCTGAATGACCAATGAGGAAATTAGTCTGTTGAGAATGATCATGAGTTATGGAAAAGGAGGAGGACCATGACCTGAACAGCGTTTTTTCCCAGCACAGGAATGAGAAGGATGAAATGACATAACTCTGAGTGACGCCAAGCAGAACAAGAGGAAACTCCATATATGGTCACACAGGGGAGACTGAAGGTGTGCCTACAACTTTATAGCTGTGCAGGGAAAGGTTCAGAGACAGAGACTCAGAGTCTAACAGAGACAGGATGGATCACAAAGGGCAGAGTAACAGAGCCGTGCTGGTGTCGGTGGCACAGTTTGACCACGGGGTGCAGCTGGGGAGGAGGCCTGGAGCTGAGAGGGACGCCAAGAGACTCCACCGCATCCTCAGCAAACTGGGCTTCAAGGTGGACATCCACAGTGACCTGAGCAGTGAGGAGATCTACCAGCTGTTTCAGAAAGGTAACGCAACACACACTGTGCCCTCTGCACACATCAATACACAACATCCATGTAACACAGAGACATTGATGGTCCATGGCTGTGCAGAGGACACGAGCCTGGACCTCTGCTCCTCGTCCTCAGCTCCACTGTCAGTTTTCCTCCTGTCCTATTTCCTCACAATCACCGAGGAAAGACTCAGATTCCTGTGAGATGCACTGATGGGGAAGTGGTGTTTCACTCAGTGGCTTCGTCCTGATCAGGAGCAGGAAGATGTCAGAGATTACTGTGTGTCCTGTGTCAGGTCGGACTCAGCTGTTGTCAGAGGCTCCACAGTTTCTACAGACTCAGCTCAGCTTTTGCACTCAGCTCTCACTTTATTAGTCCACGTTTAAAAACAACTACCTTTTAATACCACAGAGAAGAAAGCAGCCAGACGATGAAGGAGAGAGAGACTCAGACGTTTCCTCTGTGTGCGTCTGGCATCCTGCCTTCATCTTTATATAAGAGCCATTGTGTAATCACTGCTGAGCGTTTAGCATCAGGACAGACAGATAACCTGTGAGTTCAGAGTTTCATGGCTAATTATCACTAATAGATAAAACTGTCACATAAAGATGATTGGTCACATGATGGAGCTGTGACGGAGACGCTCGTCTCTGTCAGAAAAACATCTGCGTTGTGTGAATCTGAAACGTGCCACAGTAGAAATCCTTGTACGAGCCGTGACACACAGAGGCTGAACATTCTGTTCACACCCTCATCAGTAAACACACACTTCAGACTGTGTTGTCACACCTGTACTTTGATGACGCTGTGTAAAGTCAACATTTGATTACATGTTCCTCTCGTCTGTCTGCACTGTGACTAATAAAGAGCAAAGGGTGTAATTGACTGTGTGTGTTGTTGTGTGTCTGTGCTGCAGAGAGCCGGAGGCCTGTGAAGGATTGTTTCCTGGCCGTCTTGTCGTCTCACGGGGAGGAGGGCTGCGTGTTCGGAGCTGACGGGAAACCCGTCCAACTGTCTCGCATCTTCGCATGTTTCCACAATGAGTCTATGGAGAAAAAGACCAAACTCTTCCTCATACAGGTGAGACGCAGCAGCAGGAGGAGACGTTACTGTCACCAACACAAAAACAGCCACACAAAGATCATCAGGCTCGTTACTGTCACAGGAGAAGATCAGGGCTGGTTGGCTCACTCATCAGTCAGAGTCAGACTGAGACCCTCACACAGCCGAACGTCTCTACATATCATATCTTTGTCTTGTCGCTGTCTCTGCAGGCCTGTCGGGGAAACGGTCTGGATGGCGGCGTGGAGGTGGATTCAGCAGCTGATACCACAGTGGGCAGCTTCTCACTGCATCACTCACTTCCTGTAGATGCAGCTGTAATGTACGCCACGGCACCAGGTAAACACCGGTCCATCCACCACAACCAGTTCTTGGAGAACTAGAGACATTTATCTGAGTCTTTGTTCTGCCAGAAATGTAGAAATGTAACTTCAAATGTCAAATCACATCCTTGCTTCCACGTTCTTCCATGTTCCATTGGATCTTCTCCTCCGTTTAAACCCTCCTCCCTCCGTCCCCTCCTCAGGTTACGGAGCTTTCATGCACCCACTGGGATCAGTCTTCCTCCAGACTTTCTGCACTTTGTTAGAGAAGAAAGGCAACCGTGACCTGGAGCTGACCCGTCTGATGACCCGCCTGTCCCACAGTGTGGCCTACACCTTCCAGGCCAAAGGTCGCCAACTGGCTGGGAAGAAGGAAATGCCGTGCTTCGTGACACGACTGACCAGGGAAGTGTTCCCGTTCGCTGAGCCGGGGAAAGACAGCGGGGCCTCGGGGCTCTCCGCCACGTCCCTGCTCGGCCCTGAACACGTCAGAACACGGACTCCTTCCATCAGTTAGACGGCAGCGGCGGAGAGTACGTGACTGCGTCTGAATGTGTGTAGACAATAATTATCACCACAGATATTCACACAATGAGAGGAGATAAGCTCCCACACACTGACGGCAGCTGATGTCTCTGGGTTTTTCTCCTCACACACACACACACACACACACACACACACACACACACCTCTGACTTCCTGCAGAAAAACCCACACATGGCATCAAGGAAACAGCTGCTGCACATGTGCACATACTGTACATACCTCTGGGCTAAATGCCATGGATTTAAATGTGACATATAATTTATTGCTGTTTTGTATGTGAATAAATAAAAACATCATATTCTAACTTATTCCAGTGACAGTGTGTTTCTGTCTTTAGAGAAACAGGTCTCAGCTGTGCTGGGAGAGGTTCAAGTCTTAACATGAAATTAATTTCGGGAATGAAATCGTGGCTAAAGCTCAAACAAAGTGAAAGCAGAAACTTCACCTGTTACTTAAAACAAAACTTATGACCAAAGGCCAGAGAGTGAGTTTACTGATGTTTACTTCACCAGCAGCTGAGTAAGAGTCATGGGATCATATCAGCCTGATGTCCGAGGTCCAGTCTGATTACACCTGTGCTTTATGGCTCCCACCAGCAGAAGGTGACACCGCAGTGACTCCAGAAAATAATCTGATCCCTTCACTCTCTGCAGATGTTACTGTGATGTCCATCAGTCTACACCTATTAATCAACAACACACCCAATAATCAATAATGATAAAGGGAAAACATGTTTATAAATGTATTAAAAATGAAAGTGTGGCCTGAACTTTCTGTGGACTCAAGATTACTGACGAACAAATGCAGATAAGATGATTCATTAAATGTGATTAGAAAAAGGGTCAGAGTTTATCAGAGATGTGTTTATGAAATCCATCAACACGATCCACACAGACTGTATAAGATGGACGAAACACCCGTGACGTCACCCACTGGTTCCGGGGAGTCGGTTTTGTGACCAAACCATGGGCATTGGAGCTGCGCCATCTTGGATTTTAGTGGGAGAGGAGGCGGTGACTCTACGGGTCAGCCGGCCGAGAACCCGGCCACTTAGCTCGGAGCAACATTTAACATTTACCGGCTTTCACCGCTGCCTCCACCCACTATCCACTTACAGTTACAGCAGCACACAAACAACAGCAGCCGCTGACTGACGGTTTAAACAGAAAAATGAGACCAAATAAAACTGTAGCCTAGTATTCCCGCAATAAACAGACTCTGAGAGCACGGAACACACCGCAGCAGCGTTCCTAACATTAGCTGCTCCGGTCCTCTATCTGTATCGACATTGAAGTCATAAGCTAGCGGCAAAATATGCTAATACATGCTAATTAGCGCAAACATCCAGGTAAAATAATGAGAAATTTACTTACCGAAAAAACTGCAACACAGACTCCTTCGACGGTCGGTTAGTACAGTCTACACTAAAACAAGCCATACTGTCACAGAAACCTATCCGAACACTGGCAAACAAACACGGACACAGCAGCCCGTGTCGACCGCTGGAGGTAGCCGGAGACCTCTGGATGTAGCCGCCTAGCTCAGCCGATGCTTTAGCAAAGAGCTAACTGCCAGTGCCTGTCTATGGGGCTGTCACTCAACGTAACCACGCCCTAATTTATGTAAGAATTTTAAGCCTAAATAACACTAAAACTGGTTAGGGTTAGGGGTCAATGGAGCATTGCTCACTTCTGGAGCCAGCCCCCAGCGGCAGCCGAGGATCCTCACTGCTGAAACCTCCCCCCTTGTTTCCACAAGAAACTGGTCAGATTTACTACAGCTGAAGAGTCTAAGTAACACTGAGTAACATGTGAGTCGTGTGTGTGTGTGTGTTCAGACTCAGAAACAACCTGACTTTTGTTTTAAAGTGACTTCATCACCTCCCTGAGCTGTGTCCCAGGAAACACTGTCACAAGCAAGTATCACTTCCTGTAGGTCGAACTCCAACTCCCAGCACCACACAGGCAGCAGGTCAGAACTCAGTGAATATTTATTAACACAGAGGAGGAACCAGAAAATAGACACTCATTACTACCAAGTGAAAAAAAGCATTTTGAAAGAAACAAACCCCTGTGCCACACCTCGCTTTCACTTACAACAAGATCATTTGTAAAAAGTCATTAGAAAAAGTGAGTTTTCAAAAAAATACAGCGTTTCATGTTAGATGCAGTCAAATATTGACCAATTATCTGCCCTGTTCATACTAATATAAAACGTGATACATCTATAAAAAAGCTTAGAAAACAGGCTTATTTACAGCATTAGAAACATGGTACAAATCACTGAAGTGTGTGTGTTATGTGATTTCATTGTGTTTTTTATTTGTTGTAATGATTCACACAGTGAAGGCAGCACACAGCTCCTCACAGCTGATTGGTTCTTTTCAGTGAGAACGGCTGCGACTGAGTTAAGGCACCGTGAGAGCTTGCTGCTGATTGGTGGGAAGAGGTAGGAGGCGGGGCGAGGAAGGGCTGAGACAGGAGAGGGGGAGGAAGGGGAGAGCTCCTGGAAGAAGACGCAAGGGGGGAGGAGGTGGGGGTGTCGGAGGAGGAGGACGGCGTGGAGGGTCCTGGGGTGACGGTGTTTCGGCTCAGAGGGTGGGGGGTCCTGTGGGGTTTGGTGGTGAGGGACAGCGGCTGCAGCTGCTCGGTGTAGGGCGACGTGTGTCCGCTGTGGCTGTAGGACGAGTGTGTGTGCTCAGTGTGCGTCGGGGCCGGGGCGGCGGGCGAGGCCAGCGCTGTGGTGGGTGTCGCCGGGGAGTCCAGGGAGGAGGCGGGGCTGGCCTGGGACAGGTGTGTGTGCGTCAGGTGGGAGATAGTGTGCGGCTGTGTCAGGTGAGGGCGGGCGTGCGTGTGTGCAATCTGTGAGTGAGGCTGCATGAGTGCGGTGTGTGCGGGGGGCGTGTCCTCGGGTCCAGGTGGGGTGCGAGGTTTCTTCAGCTGCGGGGTGAAATCCTCTGCTGCTGCAGGAGAGACAAACACACTCATCAGTTCAGTGGAAACACACGTCCTGACAAACCAGCTCACTGTTGACCGAACCTCCCGCTGCCTTGGTGCTGCTGCGGCGAGGCAGCGTTAGGGAAGCTGTAACCACCGTATCACAGACGAGCTCTGACTCCTGACTCACCTTCAAGCTGAGTTTCACTCTTCGTCCTCTTTCTCTTCTTCTTTTTACCCTGAACAAAAACACAAACACGCGGTCAGCTGATGGACTCAGGGCTCAGCGAGGTGAGTATGAAACAGTCTGAGCTGATGAGAGCAGGATGCACTCACGTAGTTGTCTCTGGCCGACCAGCCGGGGTACAGCTTCGAGTGGAGGAGCCTCTCCTGGCGAGCCAGTTCGTAGTATTTAGCCTGTTCCTCCTTGGACAGAGAGTGCCACTGTGGAGAGGAGACGACGACACACCGTCAGCTAACACACACACACACACACACGATACTGTCACTGCAAAGCACACAGTGAACTGTGAGCACACTCACCCTCTGTCCCAGTATCTGGTTGATGGTGGCGCTCTCCTTCACTTTGCACTGAGCCACCACCTTGGGCCTCTCCTCCCTCATGTACAACATGAAGGCGTTCAGTGGTTTCTTGATGTGAGGCTTCTTCTCCTCCTCTTTCTCCTGCTGGGCGTCAGACATCAGCTTCCTACAGAAACACGGAGGTGAGGAGGAGAACGCAGGACGCTCACTCAGCAAACGGCTTATCCACAGAACACAGAGAATTTCAGTCACTCTGATGTTGTTACCTGGGCTGGCTGCTGCATCCAGGCTCCTGCTTCACCCCCGTGGGGACGATGGCCGGGTGGGGAATGGACGACTGCGGGGTCGGCACCAGGCGTGGGGAGAAATTACTGGACACCAGACTGCAACAGAACACACAGCGAACCTTCGATTTAATACCACTGATCATGAACCTCTCTGCACGAGCTGCAGCTGCTGGAGGTTGAAACCACGATACCAGGGCAACGATCGTCTCACTGATCCACACAGAAAATATCAACGGCCCGGACACAGCGGAGCTGTGAGCTGCTCTGAAATGCTAACATGCTGATGTTACGCTGGTACATCTTAGTTTAGTATGTTAGCATGCTAACGGTTGTGGCGTCCAGCTCAGGCTGGTGGGAACGTCATCAGTTCTGCAGGCGCCTGGTCAGAAACCAAAGTCCGGGGCAAACTAAAATGTGACCTGATGGTGGCGCTGGATGGAAAGTCAGAGAACACACACTTACCTTGACAGAGCAGCAGGTGTGAACCCCCCGGCGATGGGATACATCGGCTGCCCCTGCCTGCAGACATACAGACACACACTCAGGTGCAGCCAACGGTCGTATCAAGGTCACAGATGCTGTGTATTTGTGTGTATTTGCAGTTTGTGTGTTTCACTCACAGCCATCCAAGAGCGTGTGGGATCTGAGCCATGCCTCCAGGAGAGACGGGGTAGCAGGCAGCATGAGGGGTCCTCGACATACCTGCAGCACAGACAGCCACGCAGGTGAGACTCACACAGGTGAGGTATATTTACCTGTGTCTGTGAGCTGACGTCAGCTCAGAAACACTTAGCATTAGCTCTGTATTGCACAGATGTATCTGGTAGAGCACAGCAAAGTAAAGTGTGTTTCCAGGTCTAATTAGTGTTCTGAGGATTTGATTGGAGGACAGTCTGTTTACCTGTGTCAGGAGGGAAGCCAGGTGAGGCCCTCTGAGGGGAGAAGGCCTCTGGGCTGTAGGACAGCAGTGGATGGAGGTGGGTCATGTGGGGGTGCTGCACTACCGGCACACTGTTGGACTGAACGCACACACACACACACACACACACACACACAGAGCAGGTGATTACTCAAGCTGCACTGTAGTCTTCTGTCCACCAGGTGTCAGAATTCACCTTCTTTTAGTTAGTTTTTCTCCACCTTTAACTGTTTATCATCAGGTAAATGATCAATAAAGATCATTTACCTGATGATCAATAAAGATCATTTACCCCCCCCCCCCCCCCCATCTGAACTCCCCCATGTCCAGCCCACAGCTCTCCACGTGGGTCATGAACAGCTGCCAGGCTTCATAACAGATATCAGATCAGAGTGAATGTGACTCTCTCTCTCTCTGTGTTAGATAACCATCTTCAGTGAGTGCAGCTCGGTGGCATTTCACTTTCCCAAGAATCACTCCTGTGGAAGAACACTCCGCCTGTAGATCACACTTTAAAAATCTGATTCTATTTACAACTCACAGCAAAGCTGCTGCTGATGATTAACTGTTTTTCAAGGAAGTAAAATATTCCAGGAAGTTGAAAGTCCCAGTTTGATGGAAGTCATAACATCACTGATAACATTCAGTCCAGTTCATCTCTGCTCTTCTCTCTCAGAACTGTGCTGAGAGAGCTGCTAATCACCTGGAAACTGCAGAGGAACTGGACTGAGCAGCACAGAGCCAACTGTCTGCAGTGACCATCAGCTGCCATCAGAGTGAACACATGAAGGAGTGACGTGAACAGGAAACACAGCTGAGGAGAGGGGACCACGCAAACTTCATCCCTCTCCTGAACAACACGCCGGGTCTCTGGCTCTTTACACATGAGCCTGTGCAGGACGAAGACTTCAGCACCACAGTGACATGAGGCCCAGTGTTTAACTGCCAACCCTGCTGGTCTGTGAGCCTCTAAATTAATGATGAGATGAAGATAAGGTTTTATTTTCTGTCATTCATCGGCTTTGTTCCCTCTGCTGTCACTTCCTCTCTTCATTCACTCTCTAGCTCGCTCGACCAGCGCCACTCTCTCTCACACAGCTGAACATCAGTGAAGTGATGAAGCAGAGTTTTGCACATGAAACAGCTGAGATAAATTATTTATGTCGTGACTAAAGTCAGTGGTGCAAGTACGATGCCTGCTGTGTGTGTTACTTTGTTCTGCCCACCCAAACTGTGTGTGTGTCTGTGCGTGTGTGTGTGTGGTTGGTCTTACCAGGTGTGTAGGAGTAGCAGAGTCTCTGACAGCTGATCTTCCAGGGACGTCGAGCAGAGGCCACTGAAACGGCAGGTACTGAGGAGAGAGAGCAGGAAGGTTACCAGCCATACGACGCATAAAAACAACAACAACAACAAAAACAACACACATCTTCCAAGCTTGTACAAACACAATTTTACCTCTGAACTGGCAGAGTGCATTTTCACACAGTGATGGATGAAGGAGACAGTGAGTTACGGTGTGTCTCTGCTTACTTCACAGGTCCATCTTTTACACAGTCTGTGTAGGTATCACAGTATCACCTGGGTCATACTGACTGATGTATTGATTATCTCTGATTGGTGCGTCCATCTCTCAGGGAATTTAACAGTCACACACACCTCAGACACACACGCCTCAGACACACACGCCTCTGACACTGAGCTGAAGGTTAAATGGAATGATCAACAGCACACACACGTATGAAGTTTGGAGACGGTGTGTTTGCTTTGCGTCTCTGTGGAAGCTCTGGATCTTGAGTTGGACAAAGAGTCCAAAACATCTGCCTTTGTCCTTCTCCCATCCCCCACACATGGACCAGACCACAGAGTCCCACTGCTGACCAAGCTGTCTGAAAACAGGGACCCCCGCCCTCTCTCCCAGACACAGTCAGACCCCGCAGAAAAAAAAACGAGGCCTTTGGTGCTCATTCAACTGTGAGTGACGTCAACAGACTCACAACTGTGACCTCTGACCCCAAAGAAGAGGAAAGAATCCGAGAAAACATGGGTCACCTCCAGACTGCTGAGTGATGGTGTTAATGAGCGTTTCCATGAACTCTTATCCCTCAGTGTCACGGTGGTAACTAGTATTACACAATGAGACTTTATTAGCAGCATACAGTGCAGCAGGTAGAGCTGGAGGCTAATGACAGGGTCACTGTGAAGACAGATGTCTTTTAAAGGGCCACGCGTCTTCAGCGTTATCTCAGCTGAGGCCTGGAGACTGAACGGAGTGGCCTTTGATCAGGCAGGGAGGATTTAATGAAGGACGATGTTGGCTTTGCATTATGGGAAATGTAGGATCTGGTGTGTTACAGCTTCACCTACACCACTGATTAAAAGTCAGCAACACTACAATTCAGACAAAGATTCTGTTGATGTATAAGAACATAGTGAGAATCCTCGAGGCCTCACCAATACATCTCCTCCTCGTTAAGCTGATTCTGTCTTAAGACTGAAGCTGCATCGTTTACATCCATCCATCTTTGCTGCCATATTTCTGCACACCTCAGTGCGTCACTGTGAAACCACGGTGCCGTGCATCCTCACGCTCTGTAACCAACAAAACTGCGAGTGGCCAAAGACGCCACCGTACACGTGAATGAGCTCACTGCTTAACAGGGAAATAATAAATGTCCTCAGTCAGCACAACAAGGAACCGAGCAGCCTTCAGTTCAGTGGGAAACTCATTACATATCTCCAGCTCATCTTCCTCCGCTTCAGACGTGCACACAAACACGCATGTGCGCGTCACGCCTCCCCCTCACTGCTGCGTAAAACCCCAGGACATTTGTGGACCATGCTGGGACATACACACAGGCACAGCACTGTATACATACAAGGGTGCACACGCACACACACGCACACATGCACGCACACACGCACACACTCCAAAAATCCTCTTCGCTAGAAATACAAACACAGCAACTCCACAATGCAGCCTCACCCGTCCCCCATTCAGAGGCCAGAGGAAGCTCTGGCTGAGAGTGCTAACTGGATCCAGCTGTTGGAAATACCAAGGAAATCAATGTGTATACACACACACACACACACACACACTCCTGCACAGTCTATTACAGAGGGAAGCATAAAATCACTGTGGCGCTGTGTGTAGAAGGAGAAGTTATTAGGCTTACTGCTGTTTACAAAACACTGCATGGCGCGCACACACACACACACACACACACACACACACACACACACACACACACACACACACACAGAGCTCATATTCAAGACAAAAGGACTGAAGATCAGGCCACTGCAGAGCAACAGATGTGAAAAAACACAACTCATCATTCGGAATCAGCTGAAGCTTCAGTTCACTAAATCTAAATCCTGAGCAGATAAATCCAGGTTTGTGTTTAAGGTAAATATAAAGGTGACATGTCAGAGAAAACCATCATCTGAATCTGACTCTGAATCTGGATCTGAATCTGAATCTGCAGGAAACACTGCAAACAATCGTTACACATCAGAAAAACACAAAGTGCAGCTACACAACATTTAAACAAACAAAGCTTTGTACAAAACCATTTACAGTTATTACAGATATCCTGCTTCCAGACAAACGTGAGGTGAAAGAGTGTGTGTGTGTGTGTTTGCATGTATATAGGAGCATGTGTATGAGGCTGTTGTTTTAGACAGGTCACCCTCCCGGTATTTTAAGACTCTGGAGACAATGTCGAGTAAACAGTGGAATTCTGGGATTGTCCAGCCTGCTGAAAGGGTCCTACTTAAACTAAACAAGCACCGCTACATTCATACACACACACGAACACACACAGGCATGAAGAGTAACGCAGATGGTCAGCTTTGTCAACACAAAGCCGGGAGTCTGCAATCTGCAGCCTGATCAACACTCACACAGACCAGTTCGCTTATCTGTCCTCAGCCCTCCGCCTGCCATTCACTGCTGCTCAGGTGTGACACTGGTATGAACGCTGGTGCTGGTGCTGGTGCGTGTGTGTGTGTGTGTGTGTGTGTGTGTGTGTGTGTGTGTGTGTGTGTGTGTGTGTGTGTGTGTATGCATGACTGGTTTAAAGATTCGGCACACCTCTGAGCCAACTAGGACTTTTTCCTCCTTATAAAAGAGGCAGCTCCAGCTCACTGGTGGAGTAAAGGTGGACACACACTGACTAACTTAATACAACTTAAAACACAGTGTGTGACCGGCTTCAGATGCTGATGAAGCTCAGCTCACTGCTGCACATACAAACAAATCAAACATGGGCAAACACAGAGGAGGAGGAGGAGGAGGAGGAGGAGGAGGAGGAGGAGGAGGAGGTGGAGGTGGAGGTGGAGGAGGAGGAGGAGGAGGAGGAGGAGGTGGAGGAGGAGGAGGTGGAGGAGGAGGAGGAGGAGGTGGAGGTGGAGGAGGTGGAGGAGGAGGAGGAGGAGGAGGTGGAGAGCAGACAGCTCGTCTCTGCACGCTGCCTTCTGCTTCCTGCCTGAGGTACATGAGTACAGTAAACAGCCTGTATTATGGTTCAGGTAGCGTCCAGCTAACGATAGCTTGTTTACCTTGACTTGCCTTCAGACTGGCAGGCTCATCTCCTCCTCCGCTCTCTCTCTCATAAACACACCTCACACTCTTACTGAGAGAGAAGAAAACACACAAGGTCTCCACTGTGTAAAGACAAATGTGAGGGAGGACTGGAGCCGAGGGAGACGAGGAATAACTGCGTTGTCTCGAGGCAACACACAGTCAGAGCACAAACACTGGGTGAGACAGTGTGTGTGTGTGGAGAGGCCACGGGCAGCGTGTTAGGTATAATGAGAGGTAACGACCCCCCTGTGGAGCCCTGCATTAGGACCATTCAGACCCTGCTAATGACAACAATGACCCATGAACACAGGGGAGGGCATTACAAAGCTGAGGAATGCAGGTGTGTGTGTGTGTGTGTGTACGGTGTGATTTCCCAGAGTCCAAGCTGACGTCTTTACTTGTCTCTGTACTTTGTCTGACCACTGGTCCAAATCCCAGAGATTCAGTTTAACATCATATTTGTCCAAGAAAGAATCAAATCATTTCAGCAGTTATCGACCCCTGAAAATAAAAAAGGATTTCAACTACGTGGCTTTGTCACGTTTACTTCTTTAGTTAGCTGCTGAACATATACTTAATAAACTTGATTTTCTAAAGGATGTGCTCCAGGAACAAACTCCTCACAGAGGCCTGCTGAAGCCATCGCCGAGGTGGTTAAAACTCACAAATTCACACAAACACACAAATAAATGAAAAACACGGAGGACGTGACCTCAGTGTCCTCGGTGGCAGCTGCAGCCCTGCCCTCTGCAAACCTGAGTCCACAGAAGAATCCTGTTGGTTTAACTGCACATCAGGACCACACCACCCTAAAGACATCAGACAGTGAACTCCTCACACTACCTCAGCACGACATTTTATTGCCTGGGGCAAAACATACTCAAATGTCCTCTGTAATAATATGTTGCTTAAAATACTCTTAAATTCCTCACTCTGCTAACAAGGCAATTTTTAGATTAGCAGCCATGAGTGTTAGTTTATTAAACCATCACCCAGTATCCCTATAATCCAGGCTGAGCTTCCATAAAGCTGCAGGAACTGGAAAATTGGGCAACACACTGTCAATCCCCGCTGTGCAACTTCCAGCTAAAGCAGCTAATCTGCTGCACAGCTTCAGCCATGATGTGAGCTCGTTCCCTGCTGCAGGCAGGCAACTCCACCAACAGACTGTGTCCAGGCCTGTCTCACCCTGCTCCATCAGAAACCGCCTTATCACAACAGGCACGCACACACACACACACACACACACACACACACACACACACACACACACAGGTATCCAGGTCTCGATCTGAAAAACAATAAAATCCTCACAATGTGGAGCAGCTAGAACCTGTTGCTGTCTGGGCGAGTCGGGGTTTCAGTTACACCTGTGAACAGATTAATCTACGCGATGTCAAACAGACAAACTCTGTAACACTGAGCACTGAACAGGTTTACGCCAAATCAAACAACACTTCAGACGATCACACCTGCACTGACAGGAAATCTGTGAATTATGATTTTAGGATCATTTTAGGAACTCTGACTATATAATATATATAATAAACAGACAAACGGTGAGTGGATGAGTGTGCTCCGTTTGGGACTTAACTTTCCTGCCGGGTGATGCAATCAACAATGACAAACAACACAGAGATAGATGCAACTGCAAAGCCACCAAACCTCAGAGCAACTACATCACTGGCCCCTGTGAAGCTGAAGATGTGTGTGTGTGTGTGTGTGTGTGTGTGTGTGTGTGTATGTGTGTGTGTGTGTGTGTGTGTGTGTGTGTGTGTGTGTGTGTGTGTGTGTGCGTGCGTGCGTGCGTGCGTGCTGTCCTACCGTCCGGGCACTTGGTGTGAGGGCCCCGTTGGTGAGGTAGGGACTACACAGGTCCCGCAGGTCTGGGATCATGAAGAAAGGATAGCCAACGTATGGATTGGGCTGGAAGAGACCTCCGTCCTGCTGCCTCCTCAGCACTGGGAAACAAGTCCAACGTCAGTGTGTGTTACATTTAAAGGCGTCACTGCAGCGGACTTCACACATAAGGACCAGTTCTCTCATCACGGAGAGCGCTGCTCAGCTCGGGCTGATGCGGTCTGAGGCTTTTAACGGGCAGAGAAGATGCTGTTGAGTTCTATAACTGGAACTAAGCATCACTGCAACTATCAATTCATCTTCACTTTAGACTATTAAATGTCAAAAAGTAGTGAAAAGGTAGGAAGTAAGAAACAACGTGTAGAAAGTAGTAAAACACTTTAATATCAAGTTAAACCTGTGTTTGACACAGGAAGTGGAACCAGTGAGAGAGAGAGCAGAACATCCTGCTTTACTTGTCCTTAGGAAACGATCGTTGGTTTATTGATTAGAGGTGATCTATGTACAGCTACAGTTTGATGCAACAGTTCCATCCAACCTCTGCAGCAGAGAGCCATTAAAATGAGCCTTTCTTCAAAAACAAATGTTATTTTACTTTTTATTTCATTGATTAAAACAGAGAAAATATTAAACACCTTACGAAGTCACTACTTGGTGTCTACAGGACATCAGGACACCAGAGTCTGCTGATGTTTAGCTGAGTCCATCCGTCCCTTCCCTCGGTCTGTGCACTGTTTCCTGTGTGTCTGGCTGCCACACACCCCCAAAGCCAAAGGACTGAGACCCAAAAGAATACTTTGGGTATAAATCCGTGCTTAACATCTGGCAGGCAGTCGTCAGTACTGACTGTTTCTCTGTTTCCCTTTTTTTCTGTTTTTTAATTCCATGCTGCAGGGGTTTGATTTTCTTGCTTACATTTCAACCGTTAACAGAGTTTGTAATTTGTTTCTGTACATGACAGAGCCTCCGGCAGCACCGCCATCACCCTCCAGACAAGTATAACCCCAGCCTAATACTCCAGAGCTCCAGCTCTGCTCTCAGTGTGTTGACTTTACTTGTACAGTCAAGTCTGGGAGACGTGAAGGAGACATGACTTGGAGGGAAACGATGACAGGCATTGTGAGGGATAAACCACCGGGAGTACATACCTTCTTCAAACAGCTGACTGTGTCTGGCCCTGCTCTCCAAGTCTGGGTCGGGTTTGGTTCGTCTGTCTGCCTGCACGTAAACCACACACACACACACACACACACAGGTAAACAAAGCCAGGCGGACACGGTGGAGATGGTGGAGATGGTGGAGGAGGCACACAAACCAGCTTTGTGTGGGACACACTGACAGGACTGTGGAGAAAAGTTGGTGTGGAGCATTTCTGGCCCCGGTCACTAAACTCACCTCCGAGTCCGAGCTGCTGTTGGTCTCGGACTCGTTGACCAGGGAGGACTTGACGTCGTCCAGGTCCCTCTCCGCGGACACATTCCGCTTCTCCTCCTGCTCCCCTTCGTCTTTAAAAGCGATCAGTTCGTCGTTTGCTCCCAAGTCGTCTCCGTCTCCCCCGTTTAGCTGCGGCATGTTTGGACGCTAGCTCCGCCAGCTAACGTTACAGGTTGAGTTGTTAGACCTAACTTACAGTTTGTAAAAAAGAAAAAAACATCCACAAGACCAGAAAGCCTTTCAGGAAATCTTTAGCTAACGTTAGCGGTGTGCCAAACGCACCCCAACCAGTGGCGACGATAAGGCAAACGATGCTGTTTATCTTTTATTTTGTTTAAAAAACAATAACTAGCTAACGAGCTAGCTAGCTGCCTGCTGCGTTCACGGACGCTTCAGTTTCTGGCGTCGAAATTCCTGAGGTGTGGAAATCCTCCTTCAGCTCGTTTCCACCGAGACAAGAGTCCGTGAAATGCAGCGCATTGACAGGAAAAGCTCCAACCGATTATAAAACGGTAATAAAAACCACTCTTATCCCACTCAGTGCCGCTGACATCGTAAAAACCGAGCGCCGTCCGCCTGCACCGAAAAGTTTACGTCCCCTTCTCTGTGCAGTTTCTCCAGAGGAAAAAGTCGAGGCCCCTCTCTGGTTTAATTCCTACATCGCTGGTCCGGTGTGAAACGTGCATAATCCCCACAAACGCTGTTTTAATGTGGCCGTTTCCGCATTTCACAGCCTTTGCTGATTCAGGGGGGTTTGGAGGGTTGTGGTGTGGAGGCGTGGGAAACGGACGGACCGCTCGGTGCTGCCGAGGTGGACTGGAAGGAAAAGACTGACGGGCTGTCGGAGTACACCGGAGGGAGGGGAGGGGGGGTCCCTCACAGACCCCGGATCAGTTCAGCGGCCCTGAAACCCCGCACGGGAGAGCTGGCTAAACTGATCCCTGACCAGGCACAACAGGTTGATCCCATTTGTTTGCTGAGGAGGCACAAAGAGGAGGGAGGGAGGAGTTTAGATGGAGAGAAGGGAGAAGCGTTCAGAGCTTAAAGGAGCAGTTAGACACTTTTCTGAGCCGGGGAGGGAAATCAGCCCGTTTATCTGCTGCAGGTAAAACTTCAGTGAAACAGAAAAGTCAAAATCTAACAAGCTTCACTTCTTCTCCCAAACCTAAGAATAAAAACTATTTATCAGACTTATTTGGACTTTTTCTTGTTTGATAATTAAAATGATATTAAAACATTGGATAAAGTGGTAAAGTTAAAGTAGTTTATTTGCATTTGAACATTTAATGGGACGTTACAGAACTTTTTTAGTTTTCCTTTTTGTGCATTAATCAGGCTGCAGACAAAACGACCCTGATGTGATTTACAGTCTGTCTGAACATCTTCACTGTGTGAACATCCTGTTTCCTGTTATTTCATTCCTGTTTCTATATTTAGACATAATGAATATATTAGATTGTTGTTCATTATTCCTGGAGTTTTAACAATTTCACACATGATATGAACTTTTTAAAAATGATAATTCCACAGGTCGAAAACAAACCAGCGAATAAAGAGATCAGATTTTTAAAAAGGATGCTCAGTATGGCAGATGTAGGGTTGATCTATACCTCTGATTGGTTATTCCCCCTCTGATCAGACACGTGATCGATCATGTGATCAGTTGAGAGCTGCTCTCTTGGCTGTGAGTAGGAGGAAGTCCCTGATGGATGTGTCTTATTGCTCAAACTCAGACAGCAGCTGTTTCACTCTGGAGCTGGATCTTTAGACACGCCTGTTCTGTCTGTGTTGAGTTAAATTTGAGAAATCAACGTCCAGGTTCAAAACTTTTTACTGATTTCCAGCTTCATATGTTTGCAGTGGTGGAGATGAAGTAGTTGCATCATTTACTTGAGTAAAGATAAAATCACCTCTCTGTAAAATGACTCTTACAAATAAAACTCCTGTATTCAGAGCAAACTTCAAAGATCCAAATTTTTAATGTCACTTCTTTAATTTCCTCAATCTTATTTTCTGTTATTTGATTCATACAGCTCTTGTTCTCCTCCCTGTGCTGTTACAATATGAAGCAAAACAGAGACAGAAAAAAATCAAATCCTCTGAGAAGAAATTACTAAAACAAACTGTGAGCATACATCAGTCTGCACAGTGAAGCACAAACATCAGTGACCACCAACGGGAGAACGAGCACCTCAGAGAAACTGACATGCAGCACCGTTTCTACAGGTCTACGTCCTGTAAATCTCTGAGTTTGTCCACAGTGGTTAAATCACAGCTAACAACTCCACAGTCAGTGTCAAGTGATTAACCAGGTACTGAAGTTTTATTTTTTAAAAAGGTTCAATAATTTCCTGAAACAGCTGCTCACAGGAGGAAATGCTGCTTTTGCCGGGGACTATTTTCAGTGATAATCCACATTTGGTGCTGCAGTGAGTGTTTGGGACAGCAGGACGGTGTGTATGTGAGACTGAGTCAGAATAAACTACAGTATGTGTGCGTTGATGGTGATGAAGGAGCATGTGACCCAGTTTGTGGAAACAATGGAGCTCCATGGCCCGGAGGACTCAGATCCATCGGGCTGTGATTCACACACACGGCTGGTTAACAGGAGGCATTCAGTGCTGGTTCTGATCACGACTTTTCCTGACACAAAGAAAAACCAGTGAACGTCACTGGAGTTACACTGTGAAAACGTATTGTTTCTTTCAACATTTGTTTTATGCTGTGTGGAAGAAGTGTAATGTGTTACAAGAGACTGTTCCCATTTGTGCACAAAGAAACACGCAGGAACATGTATACTTAATTACACACACACACACACACACACACACACTCATAAACATACACATTACTGCTCCCACTTGCAACTCAATAGTGGCTTCCCTGTGGAGAGCAACCTGGTGCCAATTAGGATCCATTGCCTCGTGACCCTCCCTCTGTGTCTTTGTGTTTGTTTTCTCCTCTTTGCTCTGAACTCTCTTTGTTCAGCTCCGCCTGCAAGAAATTTCATTTCTATACTGCTCATGTATGTGGAAGTTAACGCTGCCTGAATTAAGCTTTTGCTAGTTTTAATACTGAGGAAAAGTTTCGAGAATAGCACATATTTTCAGACAGTCTCTCCATGTGTGTGTTTTTAACGTGAAAAGTGACCAAACAGTTGACAGAGCTGAGAGGGAAGTGCAGTCCTCTGCTGCTTTCTCACCTCCACACAGCTGAGCACTCAGCAGCCGTGGTTACACGCACAGTTATTCAGTCTGACTGAAGATTTTTGGGCAGCTGTTCACGTGGGATGTGGTTTAACACGGTGTCTGGTGTTTACATGCACCCGCACAGTTCATCAGAAAAGCTGAGTGACATACGTAAAAGTGATGAATATCTCATGCATTCATCGTCCTCAGCAGCTATCTCATCTCTTTGCCTTGTGTTTGATCAGGTGAACGAGGAGGACATGGACAGGTCAGGACACAAACTTTGTGTTTCCACCGTCCACTGTGGCCACGTCCTTACAAACAGCAGCGCTCACTTCAAAAACAAAAACGTTTCCACTGAACATGATCCAGGCAGCGATCGTGTTGTCATGTTGTATTTATCGAAACAAACTCATACCAGAAGCGTGGTCCCCGGGAGACAGGGTTACAACATTTGGCAGCTGGAGGTGCCTCTCTTCAATACTTTCTCTTTCTGTCTGGTTCCCTGCAGCTGTCAGACCGACTGAGGCACATATTCATCCTTCCGCCTCGACCTTCTTTGAGTTTCCTCCATTAAACACACAAAGCATACACTTGGCTTCCTTAGGAACAAAAGAGGGATTTCCTCCCCATCGACAGGCTCTCAAACCTTCACACACACCCATGAATGTATACTATACAAGCACAGATGTGTCTGTATTCTCAGATAAACGGCAGACTGTGTGGTGGAGGTCAGCTACATATCCTACAGAAGGAGGCAGATTTGGGGGTTACGACTGAACTGAGGTATGCAGCCTCTTCCCTCTTCCCCCATGGTCCTGCATAGCTCTGGGGGAGAGGATCATCAGAGTCTGGAGCTGAGCCAAAGACTGAACCCTCTCTGTAACCCCCTCCTACTGATACACACAGCTGCTGGTGTGTGTGTGTGTGTGTGTGTGTAAGTGGAAGTGTACAATGGCTGTTTCTAGCCACAGCTTGTGTAATAGATTTGTAAAAATCCTTCTCTGTCACGCCTCAGTCTGTCTGACAGGGTTTTGTTTTACTTTGTTTTACAGTGCTGTTACCGAACCCTCCACCAACAGACGTCTGTGAGCGCTCATAGGCTTCAGCGTCGTAACCTCTGTTCCTGCTCCTCATGGTGGAAATGAAACTGGAGACCTGGGCATATTCCTGAGTGCAGATGTGGGGATTCTCTCTCTATATATATATTTTTTTTCCTCTTCAGCTGATTAGAGACAAAGAACACCTTTAAGAAAAGTCCTAAGGCTGTCTAATATCTACAGGTACGGTGAAAAAAGTCAAATTGAAATGAGATGTAGCTCTTGTTAAAAATGAACTCAGGAAGATTTAACATGCAGGGGAACGGACAGGCGCAGTATCTGAACTAGTCTGCATCCAGGACCAGTGATGGAAGCAGCACTCGGATCCTTCACTTGAGTCAAAGTACCATTAAAATAAAAATGAAATCAGTAGAGTATAATCAGCTGAATGCAGTTAAAGTGTCCAGCCTCTCTGTTTTTGGATTTTACCTTTGGCCTGGTTTTCCTGCCTGTTGGTTGTCGACCACTGCTGACCCACTCTTTGTTGCTCAGCTTTGTCCTTAATGTTTGGAGTCAGTCACAGTTCAGGCTGAGGTGTTCACACACTGTTTGATTTGGGAAGTTTCTGTTAAAGGGTAAAAAAAAAAAACCAGAAGTGAAAAGGGCAAGAAAAAGGTCAAAGATTTGAAATTTAATTTTAGGAAACAGAGGTCAGTGAAGTGTTCACTTCCAAAGGAGCAGCCACGAGCAGTTAGTGATGATAACTCTCCAACATACAGAACATAAACTCTGTCTTCTTCTTCTACAGTGGTTTCATTCTCCACCAGCTGTTTATCTCCATGCACCCAGCCCTTCATATTCACATCATCAGTTTTACTGGACGACCACCCCCCCCCCCCCCCCCCCTCAGGAGAGGTGCATTCAAATGAATAAGAGGGCTGCATTGTTTGGTGTAGTGCTGTTGTGTGACCATGGTCTTATGGTAATAATTAATTAAATCACTAATTAACTGCTTCTGTTGTGTCTCTGAAGTTTAACTTGACTCGATTCTACTTTTTTTAGTTTCTGATCACGAAAAAAAAAGAGTTTCAAATGTTTTTCGAGATACAGTCTCATATCAAACCAACCCGGTCCAACTGGTTCACATTACTTCTGACGGGTGGAGCATCTTACAAACTACACGCATGTTGCATTACATTTGCTCAGAAAGTCACCTCTGTGTGTGTGTGTGTGTGTGTGTGTGTGAGTCTGTGTGTGTGAGTCTGTGTGTGTGAGTCTGTGTGTGTGTGTGTGTGTGTGTGTGTGAGTCTGTGTGTGTGAGTCTGTGTGTGTGTGTGTGTGTGTGTGTGTGTGAGTCTGTGTGTGTGAGTCTGTGTGTGTGTGTGTGTGTGTGTGTGTGAGTCTGTGTGTGTGAGTCTGTGTGTGTGTGTGTGTGTGTGTGTGTGTGTGAGTCTGTGTGTGTGAGTCTCTGTGTGTGTGTGTGTGTGTGTGAGTCTGTGTGTGTGAGTCTGTGTGTGTGTGGGGGGGGGGGGGGTTGGATGTGTTGTAGCTGAGCATGTTTACACAGCTCAAAGCTCTTTACAGCACAGAAACAGAGGAAATGAGACAGTGTAAAAGCCAAACTCAGTGTGAACACACACTCTCTCCCACTGCACGACCGCAGCTCATTTACAAACTGTCTCTAAAATAAGGAAACGCCGTCCTCACAGTTTTTATGATTTAAAGTTCACCTTTTGTCGGGGGGATATGTGAGATTCTGACTTCTGTACTGAGTTTAGTGGAAGAAAACATGCGTGTACGTTAAATGAAGTGGTTGAGGAGTGAGGTCACCTCCAGCTGTTACTGCTGGAGGAAGACAGCTGCTTAAAGAGGCTCCGTCTGCACCTGGAGCTCTTCGTTAATGTCATCACATACAACAGGAAGTTTGGACAGTGACTCTCTTTACTCTTTAATCACACAGCAAAACGTCATTTTAACACATTTAACTCAGAACGGCAGCTTCGTTTCTCTGCGGCGTTCATTTCTCATTTTCTCTAATTGTTTCTCCGTTGTTCCCCACGGTCACGTTTTCTTCCACTGTGCCTACATTCAAATCCCAGTAGGAACCATTAAGTATTTTACTGGTTCCTGATTCATGTGAGTAAATTACACTGTAAACTACCACACACACACACACACACACACACACACACACACACACACACACACACACACACACACACACACACACACACACACACACACACACACACACACACACTCATAGCTGAAGAGCAGGAGAGGTGTGAAGGAGAATGTTCATGTTACCTGTGACAGCCACAGCAGATAAGGGAGGGGGGATCAGGCAGAGAGGGGAGCAGGGGGGTAAAACTTTGGTGGGGGTGGAGGTGAGGCTGGATGGGGGGTTGCTAAAGAATTGACAAGGGAGAAGAGGGGGGGGGCTTATAGCCCCAGGAGGTAATTTGCTCATGAGCTTCAGTCCATCAATCACCCATTCATTTACTAACAGGATCGTCTGCCAGCCCCTCACACACTGTGAGTGTGTGTGTTAAGGAAAACACTGCGTAATTAAATTTATGTCAACAAGCAGTGTAACACTGGAAAATTGGATTAACACCTGAGAGCATGAGGAGAGCAGCGTTATGGCCCATTCACATGGATTGGACTGTAAATGGAAATGAAACGGGAACAGGAACTTTGCATGTTAAAGTTGTAATAAAACCAGAGTGGACTCGTGGAAAACCTGGATCACCACACAAACTGACTGAGCTACACACAGAAGCAGGAGCAGTGACGATGATCACACTGATCCGATTTTATTCCTCTGTTTGAATCTGTAACAGTCAGAGATCAGAGGCAGAGTCAGAGGCCGGGGTGGGACACACACACACACACACACACACACACACACACACACACACACACACGCACACACACACACACACACACACACACACACACACACACAATGCTATCACTATCAGTGCTCCAGGCACTGTTTCACTGATCCTTAAAGGGAGTGATCCCTGTTCCTGGTATTGTACACGACAGACGATCCATCACTGATGATAAGGACAAAAATATCATCACAGTATTTTCTCTGACATTTAATTCTGTCAATGATGAAGAAAACACGTTAAACATGTTTGTCAGAGCCGAAGGCTGCGCACCGTGTGTGTGACACGCAGGTAACGGTTCACAGATGCAGACAGTCTGTGCTGGGAGTCCTGTATGATGGTGGACTTGGGTGTTTGTGTTAGGTTTTACTCGTTTCAGTGACCTGGAGGAGGCTGATGAAGTTCCTACGTGCTGTACGTTGGAACTACATTTAAAATTCCCTATGTTAAAACTCCCCCTAGTGGTAAAATATGTAGTTTCTGGAAATTCAGTTAACAGCTGTGTTAAACTTGGATGAAAACAAAAAACAAAGAAAGAAAGAAAAGAAACAAACAAAAAAAGTGTGTCAGCACACCCTGAGAAAGGCCGGTGTGCTGACATGAGTCAGGAATGGTTCCTTCTCTTCCCTTCCAGGAGCAGCTGCAGCTGTAGAGGAACCCAGACTGCATCATATCATCATGTGCATCCATCAGTGAGCATGTGTTTGGTCTGTGGGGGGAAACTTTCCCTGGACTGGCCCCAGACCATCGTGGAGAAGCCTGTCCCCTGTTCCCCTGTCAGCAGCAGGTGTGTCAGTTTCCTTCTGCTGTTCTGTTTTGAGAGGAGCCGCCCTCCACCTGTGCAGGTTACGTTTAAAGGAACAGTTTGACCTTTTTACACAATAAATACAAACAATCACATCCTGTTAGCTGTCATCCACACACACACACACACACACACACACACACACACACACACACACACACACACACACACACACGCATGCACACACAGACACACACTGGTTCTCACTGAGGCCGTACAGACAAAAACAGGGAATCATATGAATAAATGTAGATGTTCTCGTACAGATACGTTACTCTGCTGTTGATGAATGAGTGAGTGTAACTCAGAGGTGAGTAGCTGCTGTAAGAATGTGGCTGATCAGGTTTGGAGTTTCTTCCCCGACTGGTTTGACATGTGAGAGGACGAATCTGTTCTGGGAATCACAATAAATCAGAGTCACAGTGATTCTGCTCTGATCCCAGAGACTCTGTTTTCTTTTTATGCTCCTGGAGTTTCTTCTTTTTCTGTGGGTTTTCGCCTCATCTCCAGAGACTGTTGACTCGTCTGTGTGAGTTTGTGGATTACTGGCAGCCTGGTCGGACAGTGGATGAGGAAACCTGGATTAAAATGGCAGTGAATCTGAGTAAGAATGGTCCTGAACTCATGGCTGCGTATAAAGAAGTGGTGGACGGCAAGTTGAACACAAACTGGTGAGTTTAATCTTTTAGAGCAGACAAACTTCACTTGTTGACAGAGATCTGGAATCATCTGTCCATCCACACCTGTGCTTCATGATACTCTTCTATAATGATGTTTTCAGGGTGCTGTTTACTTATGAAGGGAACAGTAATGATATCCGTCTGGCAGAGAAGGGAGGTGAGTAAATCTCTTTTGAATTTATTGTTAGGGTTTTCTGTTTGTCCAGTGCTCACTCATGGATTTTCCCCTTCTTTTAGTTTAAGTAAGTCAGATCTGTACATGTACACATCCAGGGGGCCTCTGGATGAGAGGCCAGACCAGTCGCCCTATATCCAGAGTTTCTCTGAGAACCATGAGCTGGATGACTGAGAAATGTCACAGCCACATTCAGACCAGGATCAGACATTTAGTGCAGGAAGTGTCTGATGTGAGTACCTGCCTGCTGCATCTCTGTGTGTGTGTAGATGGCGGATTAGAGGAGATGGTGGAGGAGCTGAACAGTGGGAAGGTGATGTACGCTTTCTGTCGTGTGCAGGACCCCAACTCTGGTCTGCCCAAATATGTCCTCATAAACTGGGTAAGATATGCTACACACACACACACACACACACACACACACACACAATTCACTTTGTTTGTGTGTAATATGTGTGATCGTCTGCACAACAGACAGGTGAAGGTGTGAAGGACTCTCGGAAAGGAATATGTGCCAACCATGTGAGCTCAATGGCCGGTTTCCTGAAGGTGAGTCTGACTTCATGCTGACACCAGTTTACATCATACATACATCTCAGCGTTGATTTAAAATCTCCTCTGCACACTAAATATTTATGTTTCAGATCATCTTTAAAGTGTTTTAACAAAGTGTCCATGTCCATCTCCTTTCTGTCTGCGACACTGTCAAACCCGGAGCGGCTGATTATCCCTGACATGTGTGTGATCACAGGGAGCCCACGTGACCATCAACGCCCGGGGAGAGGAGGACGTGGAGCCGGAGGCCATCCTGGAAAAAGTGGCCAAAGCATCTGGAGCAAATTTTAATTTCCACAAACAAACGGAGTACAGAGACGCACCCAGAGGACCTGTGGTGAGGGGACATGACACACACGTGTGTCACGTGAGGCAGAAATGTGTGTGTTTAAGCATAAAACTCACATCGTCGTCTTTCTGCTGCTTTCTCAGGGTTCAGTGTATCGGAAAGTCAACGCTGCAGAGGAAATTCAACAAACCAAGAAGGACGACTTCTGGGTCCAGACTCAGGTTTGTCATCATGCATGTAAACCACTGCCACACACCCTGAGTACCTATAGTTTAACTGAGAATAACACGACTCTCTCCCACAGAGGGATGCAGAGGTCCATCGACAGGAGGAGAACAAACGAGCAGAGCTGGAGAGACAAAGGTTGGAGAGAGAGAGGAGGGAGATGGAGGAGAAGCAGGCGAAGGAGAGGGAGAGGAAAGCAAAGGAGAGAGCTCAGCAGATCGAACAGGAGAAGTGAGTCAAACACAATTTGTACAATACATACAACAACCTGAACTCTGACGGGCCCTCCACCCTCCATCCTCCGCCTCGTGGCTCTGGGGCTTGTGGATGGACTCTGTGTCAAAATGTTCATTCATTCATTGTTCCAGTTTAAAGTTGTTGTAAAGTCTTTTGTCAGCTTCCAATTTTTCTATGCCTCAAGTATCTGACACACAAAAAACCTATGGTGAGGGCGTATCGCTCCATCAGTGAAGAACTGTAAATGTGCACACACAGCACCACCACCACAACAACAACAACACAAAACCAGCGAATCACAGCCACTGCTTTGCTTTTTGTGTTGATGTGGACGACAGGATTCAGAGGCAGAGAGAAGAAGAGGACAGACAGAGGGAGGAGCAGCGGCTGGTGAGATGACTTCAAATCAAACACGCTGCTTAGAAAGTCGTGTTTGTTGCTCTGGGTCACACTTTCCTTCATCACCATCAATACACACACACAGACAGACACACACACACAGACACACACACTGTCCTGCTGCCCCAAACACTCACTACAGCACCAGATGTGTATTAATCCGCTGCTGAAAATAGTCCCCAACAAAAGCACAGTTTCCTTCCTTCTGCCATCTTGTGGCTTGGATTCTTATTTGATTACACATCTTTAACACTGTGGATACTGCAGGTTCCACATGTTTGTATATCAATATACAAACAATGTGCAGATAACATCACGTGTCTGTTTTAGAACCAGCAGGAAAAAGAAAAGAAGAAAACAGGCATCAGCGCTGCTGCATCTGTACAGAAAGCTAACGTGAGTATGAACAAAGCCCCTGACGGAAGAATCATTCCATTATTTTGAGAAGTTGCTCAGGAAAATCTCGCTGTCGTTCTCAGGAAGCCAAGTCACTGATTTCTCAGAGATCGTTTAATCCAAGAGACATTTTCAGACAGAGGGAGCAGAGCTTTGAGGCCAACGACAGACAGTCTACTGCTGCGCTCAGGCCTGGTAAACAGCACAAATCCAACGTGAGTAACAGCTGGTGAAACATGAAGTGATGAACTTTATTCATGGTTTCACTCTGTCCTTCAGGGAGGCTGCAGAGTCCGTTTCTATCTCAGAAAACCTGTGAGGAAGAAACAAAGGTGCAGCCACAGAATCCACCAGCTCCAGCTGTGGCCCGCCTGTCTCCTGTCACACCTGTCTCACCTGTGCTGTCTCACTCACCTGCTGCACATGTGTCCCATTCACCACCAGAGACCACAGGCTCACCTGTTCAGCCTGCAGGTCAGACACAGAGATTTCTGTTTGGGTTGATAAACATAACAACACAAGTGAACGGCACAGTCCACTGAGCAGACTCTGTCTGTCCCCTCGTATGGACAGATCAAACAGACATGTCTCTCTTTCTGTCACTGATCCACACAGACACAGCTTTCACAGAAGAAGACGAGTGGTCCGATGAGTTCGATGACGATGCAGATGAAGGTGCTGCAGGTACCATACATGATCTGTTCTCCTATAATTTCAGTGATGCTGAACATTTGAAAAACCAAAAGAAATTTTACAACCGAAAAAGTATTTCCATTTCATGCTGTTTTATTTCACACACGTTTCTCCGCTGTCGTTTCTTTACACAGATGAATTTCAGGATGATCTGTATCAGGCAGAGAACCTGTATGAAAACATTTACCACACAGTGAGTGGGCTCTGACCTTGTCTGTCATCACAGCATCATCGTGTGAATGTGAACGTTTCATGGTAAAATGATCAAGAGCCAAAATAATGTGAAATGTTTTTATGATTTATCTGAAATAAAAGGACGAAGAACACGATGCAGACGCCAACGGGCAGAACATCTGTGCCAGAGCTCTGTATGACTACCAGGCTGGTAGGTGTACACACACACACACACACACACACACACACACACTCCTGTGTATTTTCATGCTGTTCTTTTACCATCACTTCTCTTCCACAGCCGACGACACTGAGATCACCTTTGACCCCGACGACATTATAACCAACATAGACAAGGTGGATGAGGGTTGGTGGAGAGGTTACGGACCTGACGGACACTACGGCATGTTTCCCGCCAATTATGTGGAGATTCTCTAGCTGTCGTCAGCCTCTTTCCTGTTAATCACAAAGTTCTGGCACAAACATTTGTATAAAACTGAAAACCTCTCAGGTGACAGACAGGAGATGATGAAGATGATGAAATATTTCTCAGAAATAAACGTGTTTGTTGTGTCTCTGTTCAAATCTCTCGTTGTTTAACATCATGGGATTGACAGACTGTTGTAAGAGTCCCAATAAATATCTTTAAATCAAAAAAACAAAAAGTTCTGAAACTTGAATGTGTCGTGTCTGTTGAAGCGGGAGAGTTTCAGACTGTGTGCTGCAACACACACAGAGAACACCGTGTAAATTTCACATGAATCAGCTGAGAAACGTGCAGAGTCACACAGCGTCCCTCAGGAAAACACCGTGAATGAGACCGTGAATAAAAAAGCGGAAGTGGACAGAGAGGAGGCGGAAGCAGCGGAAGGACAGAGGAAGAGCACTCCAGTCCAGCTGGTGGCGGTAACGCTTCATTACCACCACAAAACACCAAGAAGAAGACGAAGACGGCCAGCTGCACCTTCCTGCCCCAGCGACCGGAGACTACACAGGGAGAAATGGCTGCAAGGTTACTGCTGCGCCCGGCCCTCAGAGCCGCCACCGCCTGCCGGGCTGCCCGGGTCCCTGGCCGGGTCCCTGCCCTGGTCCCTGCCCTGACCCGCAGCATGGCGACAGGAGGTGAGGACGAGACCAGCAGGGGACAGGGATTTATCAGCTGATCAGTCAGTGGCAAGGACAGATAAGATTGACGGCGGAAGACGTCCCGGGACGTCCCTGTGACAACATGGTCTTCACAGCAGAAGATCAGACCAAACTTTATTTAAAAAACTGCCAATTTAAAGAGAACCGGCGCAAAGTTTAAATCACAGCCGACGTTTTCGGCAACAGAACTGGGATGAATGAGTTTGTCTCCGCAGGCTTAGACTGAAGTAACCGTGTGTTCACAGCACTGATCATATGTAATGTAAGGAATCCAGCTTTCAGTTAATCACAGCAGCAGGTTTCATTACGATGAGGTGTCATCATGTTCGAGGTCTCCTCCGCCTCTGTGCCACACCTGAGTTCACAGGTCTGCTGGATGTGATGTGTGTTTGCTTTTTGCTGATGTGGTGGATTTTTATTTACAGCTTATGTGATTTTGTTTGCAGGGATTCCCACTGACGAGGAGCAGGCCACAGGACTGGAGAGGATCATCATGGAGGCCACGAAGGAGGGAAAGGTGCCACAGCTCTGTTACCACAAGCTTCATTAAAGTGAAGGATTTCTGTTCTGTTCTCTGCACAGGACATGACTGAGATCAGTTTGGGGCTGAAGTGCTCTGCTGAAATTAGGAAAGGAACTTACAACCTAGAGATGAACGGAGGAAAAAGAGAAAGTGTAACCATAAAACTGCTCCTGAGCTTTTAAACATTAGAAACTTTAGACTTTAACCTAATCAGCCATTCAGTAAATGGAAGGCAGCCATTAACGTATGACCCATACAGATTCCTGAGTGGATAACATTTAATGAGTTTTACTGATTCTTTAGTTATTATCTTGCTCCACCCGGATGATCAGTAACCCTGACCTATTCCCTGTCTGTGCCTCAGGATCCCTACAATGTGATGAAGCCAAAGTGGTACAGTGGTACCAAGGAGGATCCAAACCTGGTTCCCTCCATCACAGACAAGAGGATTGTGGGATGTATCTGTGAGTTCTGAACATTATTTGGCTTCTTACATTTAGTTTGGCTGAGTGAGGTTAGATTCAGCCTGTGTGGACCTCAGTGTGTTTCATCAGACCACACAGGAGAGCCTGCTGTTTGTATTCAGTCACATCAGCAGCTTTCAGACGTGTGCTGGGGACTGTCACTGTCTCTCACTTTGTCTCATCTCCTGTCTGCAGGTGAAGAAGACAACACGGCCGTGGTTTGGTTCTGGATTCATGATGGCGAGCCCCAGCGCTGCCCGTCCTGTGGGTCCTACTACAAACTGGTGCACTATGATCTCCCGCACTAACTTATGAGACAGCTCTGTTATTACCGACATGTGTCACACCGCTGTGTGTCTGCACAGCTTTAGCTTCTCTTTGAAATATTCCTTCGGAACGAGATGAAGAAGAATCAGACGGCGACGTTCCCATTGTTCAGTTTCCAGGAAGATGTGTGGGCCTGTGTATTTCCTGGTCCTATGTTAGGAGTCCTTGTCCGATTGGTCTTTGACCCGTTCTGTCTCAGTACTTGATCCACCTGCTAACCTCATCAGTCTTTGCTTTACATGTTACCTTTACAGAGGGATCACATGTGGTTTGGGACACAACTGTTTCTTTGAAAACATTTCCATTCAGCTGCAGTTTACATTGACTCATGTACTGTACACTGTTACACTCGGTCCACCTACTCCTTTTATTGAACCAATAAAGTTTCTGAGCTCCTGTTTGTGGACGTCTTTGACTCTTTGGACACTTTTCTCCCTTCTTGTCCTAACTGTCCTAACCTTTGTTTAACTGCTTTTGGAGTTTCACTCCAACAACCTCCTCTTCCTGGCTTTGCTGGGATGATGGTGTGTGAGTGGGGAAGGTGTTGCCAGGTGACAGAAACACTGAAAATATAATTCATGTGATTGTTGTGCTTGTGTCTGTGGAGTCGTTCGCATGTTGTTGTTCCTTTATTAAATTAACCTAACGCTCTGAAAGCACTGCAGGCTAAAACAACAGTCCTTCAACAAACCTCCACGAAGCTTCACGAAGCTTCAGGTGTTCAGGTTTTGTTGGAATGGGTTCAGAGAGCTGCAGTCTGTTACATTCATTCATCTGTTACACGTTTTGTTTCTCGAAGGCTATAAATGACGTTAAAACTGAGCGACGGCGTTATAAACTCAGACGTCACCATCGAGCGACCATATTGTGGTGTCAGTGAAGAAGGAGAAATGGCTGCAAGGTTACTGCTCCGCTCAGCGTACAGAGCCGCTACAACCTGCCGGGCTGCCCGGGTCCCTGCTCTGACCCGCAGCATGGCGTCTGGAGGTGAGGACGAGACCAGTACCGAGACATTAAGACCCGAAGGAGCGGCGAAATCTGACTTTAAAACGGCGGTTTGTCCGCGGCCAAGGCGGAAGATGTCCGCCCGCTAGCCGGTTAGCATTAGCAGCGTTAGCAGCGCGGGGGCCGTAAAAGGTCAAATGTGATTTTTAGTAAATGGTGTTAAATAAGAGTTTCAGCGGCTGCTGCAGGCGTTCAGCTGTGTCCGGTGTCTGCGGTGAGTGGTGTACGGGGCAGGAAACGGCATAGAATGGAGTCATATAAACAAAATCCCGCTCAGGTAACGTTAGCTGAGCTATGCTAACGATGGTCGATGACTCGACTTCAGATATGAAAAGTAAAAGTGTGAAGTTCTCTGTTAATCAGCTGTTTAGACTAATAGTTTATTAGACCAGGCGGTTTAACTGAGCGCGACCTTTCCACGACAGATCACGCAGAGTGACAGGAGAAGTTAAAGTAAGAAGAAAACACAACTGCACAAAATAAACGATCCAGCAAAGTTCAGCTGAATAAAGAATAAACCGGAGAGCGAACAGTTACAGAGCTGTGGGGAAATGAACACGCTAACTGTCAGAGGTCAGTCAGTCAAAGCTTCTCTGCAAACGTCTGCACCGGTTTCATGTTGGAGAGATTTCCGACGGTAAGAGAAGTAAAAACAGGAGTAAGGTGAAGAAAAGCTCAGTTACTGTCTGTTCGCTGCGGAGGTTGGATTCACTGCCTTCACCTTCAGAAAGCAGCGCGTCAGCGTCATTAACCGGGAGCTGAGCTGACTCGGTTAGTTACTGAACATCTGTCAGATGTTGAGTTTTAACCAGGACTGTTTTTAGAACAGAATGTTTCACAGCATTGGTGTGTTAGGTCGAACAGCGTTGTAGGCTGCCTGTAACACTGTGCATGTTAGAGGACGGCTGCTGAAGAAGACCTCTGCCCTGTTAATGTTTGCAGGGATTCCCACTGATGAGGAGCAGGCCACAGGACTGGAGAGGATCATCATGGAGGCCACGAAGGAGGGAAAGGTACGATAATACCTGTGAATAAGCCTGGATCTGGTTTCTGTCCTTTGGTCTTATCAATCAATCAATCAATCAATCAGTCACTCAGTCAATCAATCAGTCTTTACTTGCACCTCTCATACAGATTAATACAATTCAGAATGACAGTTAAACCACGGAACAATTTGAGACGAATGCACATGAACACATGAGCCGGCATGAATGACACAACCCACCAAAGTGTTTGAGCTCATTCGTAGATAAAGATCTCAGCGTGTGGACTGATCAGTGCATCCACACGGCTGTTACTGTGCTCTGGGAATGGATAAGCTGCAGAGGACAGATATGTGGGCGTCCACACTGTGGCCTGTGGAAGCAGCGTGTTGATCAGAATCTCCTCCCCCTTCGGCTGAGACACTTCACACAAGCTGTTCCACTTTTAAATAATTAGTCTTTTAGGAGATGAGAAATGTCCACGGCCAGTTAATGGTGACTGTGGAGCGTGTTATCTGTGCCCAGCAGGCGTGTTGTGGGACAGGCTGGGAAATGAACTTCTGTTATCTCAGACATTACGTATATTACTTGTTGTCAGGATGTTTTCTCAGCACGTGGAGTAATGAACTTCGATTGTCACAGTTAAATCAGCGTCAGTCTGTTGTGTCTGGGCCACGGTTTAAGTGCAGCATTTATTAAATAAAATAATTCATAGTGGTGAGAGAACGGGGGATTCAGGCTGTGGCTTTGATAGGCCTCATAAAATCTGACATTAAATGAAATGTGAACCTGGCACAGTTACACAGGGATGTTCAGGTTCTCGTGTCGTTTACCTTCAGAGAAGATCAGTTCATCTGACCTGCTGTAACCCTTCCCTCTGTTTCAGGATCCCTACAATGTGATGAAGCCAAAGTGGTACAGTGGTACCAAGGAGGATCCAAACCTGGTTCCCTCCATCACAGACAAGAGGATTGTGGGATGTATCTGTGAGTTCTGAACATTATCTGGCTTCTTACATCTAGTTTGGCTGAGTGAGGTTAGATTCAGCCTGTGTGGACCTCAGTGTGTTTCATCAGACCACACAGGAGAGCCTGCTGTTTGTATTCAGTCACATCAGCAGCTTTCAGACGTGTGCTGGGGACTGTCACTGTCTCTCACTTTGTCTCATCTCCTGTCTGCAGGTGAAGAAGACAACACGGCCGTGGTTTGGTTCTGGATTCATGATGGCGAGCCCCAGCGCTGCCCGTCCTGTGGGTCCTACTACAAACTGGTGCACTATGATCTCCCGCACTAACTTATGAGACAGCTCTGTTATTACCGACATGTGTCACACCGCTGTGTGTCTGCACAGCTTTAGCTTCTCTTTGAAATATTCCTTCGGAACGAGGTGAAGAAGAATCAGACGGCGACGTTCCCATTGTTCAGTTTCCAGGAAGATGTGTGGGCCTGTGTATTTCCTGGTCCTATGTTAGGAGTCCTTGTCCGATTGGTCTTTGACCCGTTCTGTCTCAGTACTTGATCCACCTGCTAACCTCATCAGTCTTTGCTTTACATGTTACCTTTACAGAGGGATCACATGTGGTTTGGGACACAACTGTTTCTTTGAAAACATTTCCATTCAGCTGCAGTTTACATTGACTCATGTACTGTACACTGTTATACTCGGTCCACCTACTCCTTTTACTGAACCAATAAAGTCCTCAAAGTATATTTTTCTGCTCTGACTCTTTTTTTTGTTCAGTCATTTCTCTTGTATCGACCAAATCCCTGCACGATGGCAGACCTCAGATCAGTGGCTGAGACGTGTTTGATGATGAGACTTTAAATATGTTGTAAACTTCCACTTCACACAGTAGCTTCATCTGTGAAGCAGTCAGTGCCACCGTTGACCAGCAGAGGGTGGCGGTTACAAACAGTTTCTGCTCATGGTGCCAAAGCTCCCAGTGAAAATTCATAAATACAGTGAAATGTAAGGCTGCTTCAAAGTGGCCACAAAGGACGTTACATGTCATCCATCTTCATTAAAGTCAGGGGTAAAAGGTTCTGGTTTTCAGACAGTTTCTTCCACTGTTGACGTGTCTTTGTTCTGAAACACAGACATACAGAACGTCCCCAGACTTCAACAGATGAACTGGAAAATAAAGTTCAGCCCAAAGGCCAGAATGAAAAAGGAGAGAGTTCATGAGAAGGAGCAAGGTAAACAACAGAAAAATGCAAACTCCAGACTGGGCCTCAGAAATGATCCACGCTGTGCAGCGCTCTGACGTGTTCTGAGCAGCAGGAGAATGAAGTTCATAAACTGTAATTAACAGATTTATTACTGGCTAATAAATCATTTACTAATGCTTAATTGATCAGCTGTAAGATATTAACAAGAAAATGCTCATCAGGGGCCCAACAACCAATTGTTGCCCCCAGGAGCTTAATCCAGCTGTGATCTGAACCTCCCCAGCATCCACCCAGTGGTGAATGACTGAGCGACAGACCAACACCACCATCCTTAGAGCCTTGCTGCTGCCGTGGATAAAACAGGTGTAATAAATATGATTTTGGCTTTTAGGAAACGTGGCTGACTGCCCCAGGAGAGATCGGCCAAAGACAGACTTCAGATCAGCGCCACGCTGAACGGTATGAAGATCTGTTGGTGTCAGGAGGGAACGCTAACATCGACTTCCCCCAGATACCCATAAACCACTGATCCCTGTGACCTTTACACACACACTGCAGCGACATTAAGAGCAGCAGCTCATTATTCTGTGTCAACACCTTTTCTGAACAATGAACACAGAAAACCCAGAAGGCTTAAGTCTCCTAAATCACCTGAATATACCCGAGGACCTTCTCAGCAGAATTCTTCATCTTTACAACCTTAGTACAACTCAGGACTAACAACCACTTAGTTTTCATCGTCTGGATCTTCAGGTTTTCAGAAATGTCAAAACAAGTCAACACTAACTGCTTTTCTCAGAACATGGATCTGAGTCTAAGCTAAAAGCCACAGCAGCTACATGAAGCAAAGACACGTCCACTCCTCAGTCTTGGTGAGAGTGAACACACGCAGTGTGTCAGATCGTTGTGTGTTTAGCTGTAGACAGGCTAATTGCACCTTGTCAGTTCAGGTTGATCCTAAATGGACTCCACAGTTTAAAGGTTTCTTTTTGCCTCTAAATGCAAAGTGGTTCTATGCTCTCAGCTTTCAGTGAGAACCTGGCTTTGGTCTCAAGGATTCAGTAAGAGTGAAAACCTCAAACCGGTTCAGGGGAACCAGAAAACAATGAAGTACGCCAAATTAGCTGCTCCTGTCAGTGCATCACTGGATTCCTGTGAGAAAACACGAGGAATCTCTGGAGTTCTGCAGTTAGAAGAAACGTTTATCTGTGGCTTCTATATGAGCAGTCGCCACATGTGTTGATCTGCTCCAACAAAACAAAAGAGCAAACAAAACACTTGATTAAACTGTGTGGAGTCTGAAGCACCAGCCTCACTTCAGCATCCAGGTAAAAAGATTTCACGCGGTGTCGTCATGCAGAGCTTGGAGCCCTGAAACCTCCTGCTCTCAGGCACTGGAGCTGATTTCACAGCGTCTGCTGATATTTGTGCAGCTGTGGCTGGACGTCTTTTCCTCTTCCTCTGGAGGAGGGGAGTCCTTTGGCTCGGCCTTTTGCTGTTCTCGACAGCCTGACTTCAGCTGGCACACAGAACAAAACACGGTGGGAAGACAGCCCAGTGCCTCCAGGTGCACAAGGTAGTCAGTGTATTTAAAACAATGATTTTTCTTTCTTGAGTTCTGGAAAAGGATCACGAGTTCAGTCCAGCAGATCCACGAAGGCGTGGCGCCTCTGGCAGACGTGTGCAGCGATCTGATGAGGCACGTCTTCTTTTCTGTTCAACCTTTATTGTGAGGCGTGCTGTAAAATGTGCTGTAAACAAACCTTTTAGTTCAGTGAAGGCAGTTTACATGTTCCTGATGACGTGATGAAGTAATGACACTATAATTAGCCACGGCCGTGTGTAGCAGCAGCTGCTCTGCTCTGCCTCTGCTGAAGAACGTCGACACGGACGTGAAACTCTGCTGCTTCTTTGCCGTTTGGTTTTTTTTTTTTGCTCCTGGTTTTAGACGGTGGGGAGTTTTTTTTAGTTCATATTTGCTGAGTCTGGAGCAGCGTTCATGTCAAACAGCAGCTCTGAGCAGCAGCATGCCGAGCTGCACCACAGCTCCTGCACCACACTTCAATGAGCCCCGAACAAACTTCAGATTGAGAAACTGACACTTTGACAGTTTCTACAAACTGAAGTTTGAAACTCAGGAAACACTGAAGACAACATGGGACCAAAAACACAAGTCATGTGTTAATCCTCTTATTGCTGCTGTTGTACCGATCCACTGAACATGCATTCGACCCGTGTTGGGCTGTTCATGTGAGGCAGCTGTCACCCTGCTTCTGTTAGCAGACTCCATACATTTAATTGTTGGTATCACTGAATTAATTTCCACTCCTGGTTGGGAGGAGGTCCCCCCCCCCCCCCGTACAGCACCTGTGTCACTGTCAGTCTGATTGGTGCATTATAAAGATGACAGTGCAGAGATGAGAGGAAGTGAAGGGAGAGGCTGAAGGGGGACGACATGCATCGAAGATCCTCAGACTGGGGATGATGCCTTTCATGGTTACCACGAGTCCAACCACAGAAAGCTATGGTGTAGGTTTGATTTATAGACACAGATTTTCCCTGTAAAGTCAGTGCACGCCATCCTTTAACAGCGAGGACGAGAACTGTTAGTGGAAAGTTCTCCAGGTCGAGGTAGAACAGAAGAATCAGGGTTTTTTTATGTGCTAATAAAAACAGGTGCATGAAAGAATGGAAGAAGAACACAGGACGCGTAAACTGCAGTTTTTTCAAGGTTGCAAACGAATGATCTCATCCAGAAAAGAAAAGTCAAACACTGATATCAGACTTCAGTGATATTTAAATTCAAACAGAGTAATTGACCAGTTCTTGGACTTGCAGCGTCTCTGGTGGCAGCTCATGGATTCCCTCTGTCACTCACCTCTGCAGCCTCTCATTAGTGACATTTGACTTATAAAACTGACATGCAGTCTCTTTCACTTTATTTAATTGGCTGTGCAGCTTCCTCCCACCTCGTACTGCGCGTCTGTCTCTTTCAAGTCGTCCTCTGTGGCAGCGCTCTCATCTCGACTGTCAGTCAGAGGCTCTTTTCGACTGCCGATCACTGTGTTACGTCTGTGACAGCGAGGTGTGGGTGTACGCGGCGAGCTTTAAGGCCTGCACATTTTCATCTGGTCGACCACAACAGATCATTGACCTTTCACGTGTCCATGTGCAGAGACTATCTCGAGGTTCTCAGATGATCAACCGTTCCTCTGGACCGTTCGTGTACCGGGGGTCACCAGTTCGACTCTTTTGATTCACTGAAGAATAAAATGTATTGATGTATTGATTGGTCTCCTCGTGTGGCTGCACTTTATTTGGGGTGCACAGGAAGTGATTTATGTTGTTATCTACACATTGTGAAGAATGAGGTAAAAGATCTTTACATAATTAGTAGTTAAACAACATCTGGTGCCAGTTGGTTAATTATGTGTAAAGTCACAGAAACTCAACACCATTGGCTGAGAATCAGCTGTTGTTTCTGCAGAGAACGAATGAGACTCCGTGACCTTAAAGCATCGTTCACTTCCAGCCACCTGAAACTAAACTGAGTCTAAAACGAAAATAAAATATAATTTCTCCTGAAAACCACAGTGGTCAAACAGCTGAGAGGAGTACTGAAGGTTGAGGACGACGACTGCTGCTGCCTCTCGTCTGGTGCACGGTTCAGGCAGAGGATGAGCCAGAGGAGGCATTCTGGGTAATTAAGCGTAACATGTGCTTTCACAAACAAATGATAAGACACAGACACACACACTCGTGTATGGAGGGGAGCAGGGAGGAGGGAGGAGGTGCGGGGATCACGAGCAATTGAGCATCACTGTCCTTTCGGTTGTCATAGAAACCCTGTCTCCCGAGGGATTATGGTGTTTCAGAAAGCTCTTAAGTTCCAGCAGCTCATCGCCTCTCGCCTCAGCTGCACGTCACCCATCATGTTTGCAACAAGTCACAGGTCCTGCAACACGTTTGGTGGAAAACGCTGCTGCAGACTCACGACAGCGTTACTGACCCTCGTCTGCTCCTCTGATGGACTCGAGCTGTGTGTTGTCCAAGGTCAGCTACAGGTATCAGGAGGTTAAACAGGAGCAAAGAGAAGAGACGAAACATTTCTGGGCTGAAGACGAAGGTGGAACACAAACTAAATCTTTAACCGGCTCAGACTCCTGACTCTCACTGGCCTTGTCTCCCATCAGCCTTCACTCCCGTCTCTCTCTCTCTCTCTCGTCTCCTTAATGGAGTGTGAGTTTTCATGCCTTCAGGCTGAGACAGCTGACACTGAGCTACCTTCTGGAGACGCAGCCATCGAGCCTGACCAGTCAGACGAGTTTCTTTCTGAGCCCCTTCTGGGTCAAAGCACTGTGGAGCTCCGGGGGCCAACACAGAGTCTGATAGAGTCTCTCACCCGGCTGTCAGGGGGGGTCAGCTGGAGAGGGACACACAGACATGGACTGTCCGTGTGACTGTGTGTCCTTTTACAAGAAACGCGTGTAAATTTATCACATGTAAAATTCATCTCACAGGTTCATCACGAGTGGATGTAACTGCTGCAGACACCTTCGCCCTCGTCTGACCTGTCGAAGTTTCACTCGCAGTGAAACCAGCTCAAATAAACGAGACTCAGAAATGTAAGAAATCTCAGCGGAGGACCACAGTGTGCTCACATCAGCCGGAGATAAAGTTTATTGCAAAATTTATTGCCTGTAATATTGGAGCTTTTAAGTGTCTGTCAGTGTTTAATAACTCCACAAACTGGAGCAAACTATCACTGTTATATGAGAAGTATTGATTTTTCTGAGGGTCGGTCAGATGAAGCTGGGGCAAATCAAATTTCAGAGATCAGCACAGACCGAGCTGAACCTCAGACAGTCCGCTGCTCCGTCCACAGAAGATGCTCCATCACAGACACAGTGATTTCCACGTTTCCTCACGATCGACAGCTTGATGATCAGAACCTCAGAGGATTCACCACAAGATGCGAAGCCCCTGACAAACCTCAAAAACAAAAAGGCCAGACTGCAGTTTAAAAAACAGTAAATGTATTAAACTAAAAAAAATATGAGTCTGTATTTTTATGAAGCTTTTATTGCGACGACGAGACGAACGCTCAGAGAATTGATTCGCAGTCATTAGCTCCACTTACTGTAAAACTCCAGGGACGGAGGTGGAGCTGAGGAGGCATATTTCATGTCATTTCTCTGAAAGCTCATTATTTACTCTTTAGCTCGTGGAGCTGAAGTGGTGCCACTGCTTATGTAATGGACCTGCTGGAGTCTGTAAGACACACGACTCTGAGGGTCTGAGCTTCAGATTTACAGGCTGCACTGTAACCCTGCGGCGGGATACGTACAGTAGCTGCACCTGAAATTACACATTCACACATGCACAGAAAAACGAGCGCTCGCATAAAAGTGCTTGGAGAGTCGGAAAGCACCGCGATGAGTGTTAATCTTTAATTCAGTTTGAGTTGGGAGAGGAGCCCCTGGCCACGAAGGCGCTGCAGCAAACACTCGCTGAGTCTCTTTCCTGTTTCTCCCTTTTTTCTTTGCTCCTCACTTCTTGCTTCAAGAATTTTCTCCGAGTTTGAAACTCCACCTGGACCCAGGTCCTGACAGCACAGCCCAGCTGCAGTTCTACATGGACGACTGTGATCGCATGAGCTGTGCACAGAGTCCACTTCACTGCTTTTTAAGTTGTCAGCACTAAATGAATATTACATCTTGCAGTGTAAATGGCTGCAGGGCTAATGAGCAGAAAGTCTGTTAGAAGCTTCAGGGCTGATCTGCTGCGTGGCTCCGCTCTCTGCTGTCCAACAGGACACAACTGAGACATATGGAAAAAACATTGTTCCAGAAACCTGATCTTATCTAAAATTCACATGTAAACCCTAAATGAATGAGTTATCAGTTACACATATGTGATATAAATATGAATGAGTCCATGGACTTGGAAAATAGTTCTGGTTCTCACTGACATCTGTCGTAGTTTTCTCGGTATAACTGAGCATCAGGTATTAAATTGACTTTAAACCCTGCGGAGACGCTGCCACAGCTGGAGAGAGAGCTGAGGCGAGTGGGTAACGATGAATGAAAACATGAATCACTCAGATCTTTAGCATAAAGCGAACAGTTTGAAAAGAATGTGAATCTCCGTGTTTTCAGTGGCTGGTCTGACTCATGTTGGAGGACGAAGTCTGATGCTGGTGTTTAACTGATGATTCTCTGTAGGTTCATCACTGTCACACACTCATGTTCTCATTACATCCATTGTTATTATATAAATATGAATTATCGGTGCATCGATTCGCAGGACGCAGGCTGGAGGATGGTGGAGGGCGGAGCTTAGCTGAATGGGAAACACCTTGTGAGAGTGGTGTGGCCTTTATGACCTGTGATGATCAGGTGTGACAGAGATGATGTGGTGAGATGCATTCTCTCCCTCTCTCCCTCTCCTCCGTCCTCCTCGACTTTCACACGCCTCCACACTGACACACAGACACACACACACACAGACACACACAGACACACACTGACACACACAGAATGTCATCACCATTAAAGAAAATGTCACGGCCAATCAATGGCAGCCTCTGGTGTTCCAGTGAAGAGCCCCCAGTATTTTACACTCTCACACAGAGCGCCGTGGCGTGCTTCCACACTGACGAATGACTCAGTCACAGGTTTCCTCTGAGCCTCACAGCCCGACAGCAAATTGAAATCCTGTGATGAAAAAGATGTGGTCCCCAGAAGGGTCATTTCTGATAATGTCAAAGAGCATTCCGAAAGGTCCATCTCTGATAATGTCAGAGCTGTGAAGGTAAAAGCATCTTGAGAGCGACAGAGAGATAATGAGGCTGGCAGTGGAGGATGATGGGAGTCTCTGAGATATAATTGCTGTGGTTTTATCGTCTGACAGACACTGTTGGTCCAGTCTGACCAGTCAAAGGTCAGTCAAAGGACAAACTCCAGTTTACAACTCGCGATGGAGACATGATGGAAATGTGACATCAGTGTGAGTTTGATGTGTTAATGTGACGAAGGCTCAGTCTCCTCATCGCTCCACACACACCTGATGTTTTCGCCTCTTCACAGGAAGTGACGAGTGGCGTTTAAGTCACATGATTCATATACGTCAGTGTTTATTCGCTCAGTCCGTTTCTGTTTAGAAACCAACTTTTCTCCTCAGTCACGTGGAAACGTTTCAGAATTCTGCAGGATGTTTTTTTTTTAGAATTTCCTGTTTAATGCACATGTGCTGCATCACCCCTCATCAGTCCGGTCCAGGTTTGGAGAATCTGGATAATCTGCTGGTTCTGTTTTCAGCCGTCTCATCGTGACGTTCCTCTGAATCTAACCAAGCAGTTTGCCTAAACCGGACCAAAGCTCAGGGTCATGATGAGTGAGTGTGGAAGCCACAGCCACCGTCTCCGCTGCCTCGGGATGAGAGGACGACTCCTCAGGTCACTGATCATTTTCACATTAAAAGGAGCTGATGGCTTCATCAGTAACTGAATGAATCGAGCCTGAAGTCTGTCACAAATCCCCATGTGCTTATCATGCATGAGAGAGAGGCTCTCGAGTGCAGTGTTGGTGCTGAGTGTGATTAATATTACCCAGCTGCTGCAGGCTGCTATTAGAACGCACAACTTACTCACCACTGTCGGTTTAATGACATCTCATCTTCCCTGCGTCCTCAGAGACGCTCACACTTTTTAAGATGCATTGTAATGTGAGCTTTTTAAACGCAGTCATTTGGTCACTGACTGACACACACACACACACACACACACACACACACACACACACACACACACACACACACACGATTCATTCACTCCAGCTTTGACCTCAGGAAGCTCGGGTGTAGTTGACACAGGTGAGCTTGATGTAAGCTAACGGTGCTGAGGGAACAGGTTTGGTACGTGCTCTGATGGGAACGCTGCAAACTCAGGTGCTTTTATTTCGACTGACAGAGGCCAACGTTTCAGCTGAAGGATCAAAAGCAGCCGACTGGGATTTCCACCAACTGGGACAGGTGCCATTAATCAGGGTGGTGAAGAGGCTGAGCAGGTTCACCAGGATTTAAATAGTGAAATCAGTCAACTCACAACTACAGTGTTGTTTTTATTGTTCAGTGACGTAGAAGCTCAGTGACAGAGTCAGGAGAGAGACTGTGACTCTGCTCCCCCTATATAGGTTTCCCTAATCAGGCCAGATCAGATACACCTGCAGGGAGAGCACACACACACACACACACACACACACACACACACACACACACACACACACACACACACACACACACACACACACACACACACACCTGACCATCTCTGAATTGTAGTTTTCATCTTTGTGTGTTTGTTTACAGAGATGTTGATTTGTGGATCGTCAGTCTCACTGTCCTCCTGCCGGCTCATTGTGAGGATCCTCAGTTACTCAGATTCAGCAGCTAAACCTGAGAGAGAAATGTGGCTTTTGTGCTGGTAGACTTGTAGCTTTTCAACCGTGTAATTAATTCCATCCTGGATAAATGAGATAATTGCAGAGTCTTCATTCTCCTGACATCAGTTTTACATCCGTCCCCGCAGCTGCGGGTTCTGCTTTGCTGTACGTTCTGTGACTCGGTGAGAATGTACGATCAGTTGGTCCAAATTTACAATCGGTTATTCATGTTCCCTCAGCCAAACATCTGCTGTTCACAGTGTCTCATGTTAGCTCTGCTCTTTTAGAGAAGACGTCAGACAGAGACGAGCAGGAGCGAGTGGGAAGAACAGAAGAGACGGAGACAGAGAGACGATGAGACAAGTTGTTTCTGACAGTGAACCCACACTTTTCTACTTCATCTCACCTTCCAATCCCCACTGTGCAGACACACACACAGACACAGACACATACACACACACACAGAGAAACTTCAACCACAGACTTGTTAGCTGGTGCACTGAGGCAGCCCAGATGATCTCAGGATCAAAGTTAGGACCCGTCAGGAAAAAGCTCTCGTCATAGAGACCGAGCACATTTGCAGTAATTGCAGAGCGACCTGCTTCTCACACACACACACACACACACACACACACACACACACACACATACACACACACACACCGTGGTGAAATCACTGAGTCTGACGTCTGAAGACTTTTATTCCTGTGTCTGTTCCAGAGTTTTATCTTCCCTGCTGAGAGAACCTCTGTCACTGTTCTCATCTGTGTCCTGTACACGGTTGATCACAGAAATGACGTTTTGTTAAAGCTTCATTGTCATCAGTGAATAATGTCTCTCCTCCCGCAGAATGTGAGGTTACGTCTCTGTGCGATCTCCTGACAGGTCCTCCTGAACATCATCGCAGAGACGACGGTGAAATGATCTCACTCCGCTGAGACGGACCACACACACACATTTTCCTGCTCTGAGCCTTTAGAAACACAGGCCTCCTTTTTAGTTAGAAACGATTTTCCAGAATGACACGCTGCCCTTTTTTCTTTCCAATATTTCTAATGATTAACTACGGCACACAGATAGTATCCGAGCCACGGCTGGAGGATTTTGTCCTTCCTGTGCTCTCTGACCTTCAGGGCGTCCTGGAGTGGTTTGCAGACGAGGGTGACGCAGTCGATAAAGATCAGCACCTCTGAATCAGAGACGAAGGCTCTGTCCCAGAAAAGACGGACTGCTTTATTCTCCTCCAAGTGGAGGAGTTCAATGTCTCATTCTCCATCAGAGGACTGAGACCGACTGCTGCTTAGAGACGCCAGCTGCAGCCATACAGGCAGGCAGTCCCAGTGCCAGACCGAACTAATTGGGTAGAAATTCAGGCACCAGCTGAGGAATTCATTCAAATGTTGTGAGAGGCTGAAGGAGCAGTTTGATCTTTATTAACATTCACAACAGTTTTCAATGTGATTTTCTTGTTAAAGAAATTTCGGCAACTGTTGCTGTTCTGACTGAACAAACCACGAAGCAAAGGCGCTGCACTCAAAACCCAGCGAGCTCGTCCGTCTTCTTCAGCTGAGCCCTTCAGATCCGTCCATCATCGTAGGTCTGGATCTACCGGTGGGAAACAGGCCATAACCAGACTCATCCTTCAGATGAAGACAGCGTTGGAGTTCGAGTGGAAACAGGTCGGCCTGTACTTCCATCTCAGCGAACAAATCCTGCTGCCGTCTCCTTGGTTACCATGACAGCGGCACATCAAGAGATGCAGAGAGCGCTAAAATAAGAGCCCAGTTACTCAGACAGATGCTGATACAGTAGATGTTTGTCATCCGCTTCCTGAAGAGCTAACGGTTCTGATGCTGTGTCCCAGTACGTGACCCGGTGTGACCCCGGACAGCTGGGAGCAGTTATCCAGCCCTCAGGAAGCAGCGAGCGTCTCTGCCTCAGCACGTACCTGCCACTGCTTTCACCTAGTTTCCACTTTCATTGTTTCAGGTTGGTTTTCGTATGAGAGTCTGACCATCGTTCTGTCGTCCTCTCAGGTGACGCACAGGCAGCCGACCTCACTGGTTCGTGTAAGGTTAAACTGAAGCCATTATAATGTCTTTACACAGAGAAGCTGAAACCCCACAGTGGACAGAGGGAGCAGGATTTCCACAGCAGGCTGTGCTACAGGAGAACTGGCTGCAGTCGAAGTGGGACGTCATGCAAACTGTCAGCTGGTGTATTTTAGCGCTAAGGCTGTGCTGCCAAACAGCTGCCATTTTTAATGAGCGCTCACGCTCCAGTGGTGTGCACGTAGCATGTAAGGACGGGATCAGCAGCAGGTCACCGCCGTGTCACCGCTCTCGTAGTGACTGTGTCCTTCCACTGACGGTGCCCTAATAAAAAAGCTGTGAAACACTCTTTTGTCTGCTGTGTTATGATACTGGAGCCATCTGTGGTAAATTTGCTGTAACATGGACCGTGTGAGTTGGTTTCTTGTGGGATGATGTCTGTCCATCCATCTGTCCATCAGTCCAAGCTAATTAACTCAGCTCCCGGCCAGAACGCAGTGAAACGTGAGGTGGGTTTTCACGGACCACAGAGGAGGAGCTGCAGCGTTTCCTGTGGCTCGCTGATCTTACATCCGACGCCGTCACTGAGACACAATTTATCCATAGTCAGGTCTCTAACGATGATCGGCAGGTGAACTTTACTGTGGGTTAGGAGGGAAAAAAGACAGAGGACGTTTTCAGACGTCAAACCCCAGTGAAGACCAAACACACACACACGCACACACAACTTTCTGTCTGTGTCCAATCAATTCAATTGGCCACAGGTGGACAAACAAGTTGAGGACGCATCTCAAGGATAATTAAAGCAAACAGGAAGCACCTGCTGACGGTGGAGAGTCACAGCAACGGGTCTGAACATTAGAGATTTCAGTTTTTATGATTCAATATATTTGTCAGCATTTCTAAAAGCATGTTTTCATTTTGTCATTAACAGTAATGAGTTTAGATTAATGGGAATTTTAAGTTGTCTGAATGTTTGTGTTTGAGCTTCAGTCAGTGTCACTGCTGAGGAGCAGAACATCGTCCTTCCTTTTTCCTGTAACATCACTTATTCTCTGCGTGGAATAAAAACTGAATTGCGTATTAAACAAAGACATGTTCATTAAGTGGAAACATTATCTCAACAGCAATTTTAATTAACTGTAACAACAGCAGCAGCAGCAGCAGCACGGAGGCAGCTCTGCAGTACAGAACGACTCTGTGCGTGGAATGAGAAGCAGCAGACAGGCCTCTGTTTGTCCACACGTTATTAACCTTTGCTGCTGTTGTGAAGCATTTTTTACGTCCTGACAGTTAGTGATTACTCACCTCAGTCCTCAGGGGTCACACAGGGACACAGCAGCAGAAACTTATTATCTCCAAAGTCCATTTCTGAGAGTTTTCATTGAAGGATAATAAAAGCACAGGGTCAATGACAGATCAAAGATAAACACACTGTCTTTAACATAAAGGAAGAGGTTTCACCTCATTTAACGCAGTCGGGATTCTTCACAGCACACCAGCTGCGTGTTAATCCCATAATCCCTCAGCTCCTCCTGGGTTTTTGTGTATCTCCAACCTGTGGCAGGAAATCCACAACCTGTCTGCAGCCAGCCGCCATAAACTGAAACTTCAGCTCGGGTTGTAATCTGACGACAATTCGTGTGCGTTTATTATTCACTGGAGAACACAGATCAGCTGTTTGTGTGCAGTAATTATTAATTTGCATGGAATGGTACTTTGTGTACACAAATTATTTATTAGACAAATTATGAATTCAAGAGCATAAGTGCACTGATTGTTGTTTTATTGTTTGTCAGGCATAAAAACATTTCACATGAATGAACTGATTTTTAAAGCTTCATCATCATCATCATCAAAACACTGCCTCTTCCTCTCATGTCATGTTTGGGGACATGGTGTAACAGCTTGGTTTCGTCTTGCATCCAAACTGAGCGGCCTTGCAGAAACAACACTTAACACCATGGGAGTTAAAGAGCAACCGTCCCCTCAGGCCGTCAGGTGTCACACCGCTTCAGAAAATAATCTCAGGACCTTCTCCACCTGGAATAAGAGCTGCTCCCCTCTGGCAAACATCTGAAGGTCCCTGGATGCTGAGTGAGGTGCTGCAAACAGTCATTTGTACCAGTGCCACTCAAAACTCTAAATCAGAAAGGGCAACACTTAGGAGGATTTCTGCAACACGCTGTTGTTGTCATGGTGAACAGCTTCCATGCAGATGTCACTCGTTTGTGGTCCGTCTGTCGTGCTCTGTGTGTCCACAGGGACTGTTAACGCTGCCGGTGGTAGGAGAGACCAGGCCAGGTAACAGGATACAGGTAACAGTAACGAGAGTCTGCAGCATGAACAGAGGGAGCAAAGCAAAACAAAGGAGGTGAGACACAGATGTGTGGGCAGGCAGCTATTGGAAATGGGTGTGCAGGTGGATCTGGGAACAGAAGGAAAGTGTGAGGACATCTGGTGGGCAGGTGGAGTACAGCAGGTCATGGAGGCCGTGACTCTGCCTCAACTGCTTTATGAAAAGATGCACTTTATTCACAGTGAGTTAAACGTAAGAAGAGTTCATCCTCTGACCAAACACCAAGAAAAGCCCAACAACAAAGCAAGAACAGAGGCCAGAGGGAATTAGATAAACCCTGTGGGGTTAAACAGAACTGTCCAGGTCATTAATGCACGGCAGAGAACCATTCACCACCATAGATGTGCAGATAGATGAGCTGCACTCAAGGCCAGAGAATGACTGTGTCACTACACAGCATCCAAACAGAATTAATTACTGTTTTACTGAATTACTGCCACACAATGGACGAGGGTGAATCAAAGCACAGGAGATAACATGCTTTCAGAACAGCCTCCTCCCATCGCTGCTTAGCTCTTCACAGGATCTTCCAGGCAAAGAGCACGAAGTGGTTCCTGGTGCAGGGAGACAGGACACGACACAATCACATTCACAATCACAAAAACAGAAAACAACATCATCCAACAACCGTAGTAGTCTCTGCTCAGGAGAAGAGGTAATGTTCAACAGGATAACGGAGATAGAATCAAAGAGTCGGGGGGTGAGAGGAGTGGGTGGAGGCTCACAGCACATCATCACAAGAAGCCTGAGAATTCATTAGCAGCCATTTTGCATGATCACTCTCATTAGCACCGTCAATAAGAACTGAACGCTCCAAAGATGGAGGACGACACTGAGGCGGTTCATCGTCACGAAAACATCATGAGAACCTGTGATCTACAGGACACAGTGAGTGAGTGAGTGAGTGAGTGAGTGAGTGAGTGAGTGTGTGAGTGTGTGAGTGAGTGAGTGAGTGAGTGTGTGAGTGTGTGTGTGTGTGTGGTTTGGAGGGTGGGTGACGTCAGACCAGCACCTTTGTGGAGCAGATGGAGCTTCGCTGATGCACTCAGGCCATTTTCCAGAGGGCAGTGTGTCAAACAGGTAGCTGTGAGGACGGGCAGCACCTGGCTCTGGCTCTGGCTGTGTGCGGGTCTTTGATAGAGGCCGGCTGGCTAACCAACTCACCCTCTCTGCCTTTCAGATGTTGTTGCTACAGTTTTGTCTTTGAGGAGATGAAATAAAAGCAAAGCAGGCGTGAAGTGTGAGAGCTTTCACTTCTGATGTGTGACGAAGCGCCAGGATTGTGTGTGACATGACGAGCTACTTTGAAAATCCTCTGTTACAGCCTCTCTCTTACACCGGAGCTGTTTCCCTGCCTGATGTGTTGACAGCAGCACTGCTGATTACCCCGGGGAGGAAGGTGAGTGCGTGGCTTCCTGTAAAATTCAGATCTTATCTCTTTGCATAAGAACTCGTCATCTTTTTGATTAAGATGAAATCTGTAAACTGGAGCAGGAAAATATTTCAGAATAAAAGACTTCAGGCAGGAGTTTAATGTTCGGCTTAATTGAACACTTTGAGCCACAGAGGAGGAACCATGACGGCGTGCTGTGGTTTTACTGACAGTTGTGGTTTGGAGTATTGGACGAGTAAAATTCAAAATGCAGAAATAACCTGTTTTTGTGTGTACAGCAAATCATTCAGCTAACTAAAGAATCTGAGTTATAATAAAACAGCTAAATAAACAGCTCATAGAAACTGAAAACCCAAAGTGACTACTTTCATTTGCTGTTTTCTTTCTGAGTTGTTATCAGTTCCAGCAAAAGACATTTCCCCTGAAACTCTTCACATGGCTTCATTTCAGTCAGTGTTTTAGGCCAAAAGAAGGAAAATGAAAGATTTAAAAGAAGACACGGAGAGTTGTGTTTGGAAGGCAGAGCAAAGCAGAGGCGGGCTGAGCTCCGAGTCTGTAAGGTGGAAAACCGAGAACAGTACATGTGCCACAATCATGCAGCTTTAATGAAATTCATGGGCACTGAAGGCCAGAGGAGAGCGAGCTCCCTCACACAGCACAACGGGATTTTAATGGTCCTGGTTCAGGGCCATACGCTACCCAACACCACGCCACCAATGAGCTACAATCGCTCTGCGCTCGAAGGCCTAATTTATCCCTGAAGTCTCCAGTGAGCATCATGAACTCACAGCCCAGTTAATATTGCTCCAGCACCTCCAAAGATTCAAACACAATGCAGGCCAAGGAGCTTTTGCACCGTCCATTTAATTAAAAAACGCCTTTCATTAGCTACTGCAATGTCGGTCAGAGCTGCAATGTGTCTTTGATGACTCACTGCGTTTCCTTTCATTACATCGAGTCCCAGTGGAACTCTAAAAACTCTCCGTGCAGCCTTAAAGGGACTGAACTGAATAATGCCACTGATCAAATGACATAAAAGCTGCTCGTGGCTTCAATCACATCTTTTCCAAAGAGATCGTAGGTAGCACACAGAAATAAATAAAGTGGCTGCAGGCAAATTCATTTCACCCCTCTTCTTCTGGGGTCACCGTGGTGAATCTGCCACAGATTCCTTCCTCATCAAACACTGTTTTCACATCATCATTTGTAAAATTACTGATTATAGCTGAGACAGCGTTTCTCCTCAGACACGGTGCTCCTGGACTAAGCATCCTGGAGAAGGCACCGCCTTACAGACGAAAGTCAGGGAGTGGAAGTCTCGGGGCGCAGGATCCACCACAGATTACCTGAAAGACTGAAACGTGACTGAAGAACAACTCTACAGCACATCTGGCTCACATCATCAACAAAGTAATTCAGAATTATATACGTTATCAGGAGCAAATTCAGGATCTAGTGCTTTAATATTGTGTGTCTGCAGATACAGAGTCTGATCCATTACTTATATTTACATAAATATAAAAAAATAACAGCTGTAAATACTGAATCTGACACGTCTTATTAATATCCTGATTCAAAACTGTCAAGTTATGGATCTGATAAACTGGAGAATGTGATCCATCAGCGAGAAGACGCCGTTGGACTCTGACCGTACAGAGGTGTTACACAAAGCAACAGCTGCTCTGACCTGACGCTGGAGAAGCTGCTGCCTGACGCCAGTGAAATGCTCTCAGTGCAGAGCAGCGCTGTAACACTGGCTGTGGGGGACAGAACACAGGAAGCCAGAGGACAGGGAGGAAAGGAGCTCTGCACGGCCTTGATGAGACATCAACAAGTGAGTCCTATTACAAAACCTGTTACAAACATGGCAGCCTGCTTCTCCCCGAAGGACACAGCCAGGGAACCTTCGTGTTCTTCAATACCACAAAATCATCTGCTCACTTATCTTTTACACCGATGCTGTGTTGAATCTTTATCGGTCAAAGTGTCAGGAGTAAAAAAAAAAAACAACACCTTTACATGCAGAGAGACTCACACCACCGAAATAAAACCAAGGCTGAAGGACACAGAAAGGAATAACAGCTTGTTGTGCAGAGTGAAAGCAACAAATTCCCAGGGTCAGATCCCAGAGAACATTTCATTACTGTCCAGGAGAGAACCTGAGGAAAACTCACGCTCCCTCCAAACACCACGTACACTTCTCCTGGCCTGTAATCGTCTCTCTTTCTACCATCTCATCTCTCTCTTCACAGCTCATCTCAGAGATTTTCAAACTCATTATCGCAACAAATTGCTCTGAGTCAGTCACAGGCAGTGCAGTCGAAGGCAACGCTTGTTTCATTTCACCACGAGTGGAGCATCTGACACAGTTACTCCAGCTCATCTGTGAGGCTGATTGGAACGGCTGGATGGAGGCTCGGCGTTAGAGGAGGATAACGAGGGGCATTTCTACAAACGGCAAGCAGCCTCACACCGAGGATTTCATGATAACACACACTGTCCCTGTGGAGAGAGAGAGAGAGAGAGAGAGGTGAAGACACTAACAACGAACGGGCTTTGTGATGTGCAGCCCTGCGTTACACAGAGAGGCACGGCAGGTTTCTGATCTGTGTTTAATTAGGTTTTATACGGGGCACCTGCAGCTGGAGTCTTCCCTTCATCTGAAAACCACCGTCAGAGGGAAGGGAGGAGAGGTCTGGGAAGGAAAAGACAGGAAGGAGAAGAAAAAGGAGGGGATGAGAGATGGAGGTAAAAAGAAGAAGTGGAAGGGTCAGACTCAGACGGCCATCCCAGGTGTGCTGATGGAAACTGTCCAGCAGGGAAAACAGCTGCTAAATTCAGAAAATCCATCCTCAAAAAATGAAGACAGACAAAACATGGTGGACAGACAAAACTGGGGGGGGGGGGACAAAGAGGCAAGGACAAGGAGAGGAGAGGAGATGAAGAGACAAAATAAAAAGAGGAGAAGGAAACTGGGAAAACAAAGACAATGGAAGAAGAAGTGAAAGAGAACAGACTGTGATGTTCCACATCATCTTAATCTGAAACACACCTACACACAGGTGTACCTCTGAACAGAAACACTCAGTTGCCAGGAAACGGTACGACTGTAACCTGTCGAGCTCGGCGTCTCTGACGGGACCAAAGCTGCAGAGCAGCTGCTCCTCAACCAATTAGACCGTAGGCTTCTGCTGGCTGCTCACAGGCCCACAACATGGAGGACGCGCTGTGATGTAAGCAACAGGAAGCTGTCGTCTCACCGTCAGCAGGAGAGGCTACTGACACCAACATAAGGAAGAGAGTTCCTGTTTAATCCAGTCTTTGGTTTGTAAAACTGACAAATGTCGTCACAATCACCCAGAAGCCAAAGCGACACACTCACAGCTGATTTGTTCATCAAACCTCAAACCGATGGAAAACACATTCACACTTCCTGTTAGCCAGAGAAGCTAACGGAGCTCCAGCAGCTCAGAGACCTGCTTCTGTCATGGCTGAAGGAAAACAGTGTTTGTGTTTGTGTTTAAGAAACAAACAAACAAACTGTTACCTACAGTTAAAAAACAATAATGAAGAAAACATTTTTGATGCAAACTATGAAACGTTCAGCTCCTGGGGGGGGGGGGGGCGGTGGTAGTGTGGGGGGGGGGGGGTGGTAGTGGGGGGGCCGGGGGGGCCGTTCAGGCTCACGGATTCAGCCCCGCATCGCCGGATGTGGCTCCTCGGTGCTTTGCGGGCCTGATCCCGCAGGAACTAACCTTCTCCTGTCTGAGTAACGAAGGTTGAAATAAAAGCTCCTCCGCTGCCTCCGGAGCGGATTCACTGCGCAGTTTCTCTCCTCCCGACTCCAGGCTGCACAGACCCGCGGCGCTGCACTGGTCTCTACACACACACACTCACTCACTCACTCACTCACTCACACTCACACACATACACACTCACTCACACACACACACACGTCTCTGTGCAGAGCACTGAACACTATCACCAGACACAACCACCGTCTCTGGACGCAGACGCAGCACGGACAGCGCGGACAGGTGAGTGCGGCTCTCTGTCTTCTCTCCGTCCTCTTTGCTTTTCTTTTCTTTTCCAACATGAGACCGACTCAGTGGATTTTCCAGCGGTTTGAGCTCAGAGAAGGAGCCAGGTGTTCCAGGAGTTCACCGAGGCAGAGATCCAGGAGACGGAGGCTGGTTAAGATGCTCTGAGCGCGTCCGCATCAACGCTGTCAGAGCGGGAGAGAGAACTTCTCAGCCATTATTTCACCTGTGTGAAAATCACAGCTCTAAAACATTAGACTTAAAAAAAAATCCACATTTACTGTTCACTTCAGGTCCAGGAGCCGCAGAGAGCGGAGGATTTCACTGGTTAATTGCAGTTTAATTGGTCGTGACTGGGATTGTTGGACAGTGAAGGACAGTCATTTATTTCACTTCAACATAAAACAGGATGTTGTAATCAGTGTGTCAGTGATGGTCAGGGTCACTAACGGAATCCTACAGTTAGTTTAGTCACAGAGAGACGCCCTGATTTTCTCTGAACTCCATGCATTAAAGGACAGGCTGATATAATATGAAAGCACTGTGCTAAAACATGAATCGCTGATTTGTACAGAGAGAAAAGAAAGAAATATAAACGAAATTTAAAATGTGTGATGATGATGATGATTTGAGAATAAATCACAGGACTGAAACAGCTGAGCCTAATTGTTGGGGGGGAGCTCGTTAAGCTCTGGATCAAATAGTTTGTGAAAACCCAGGAGTAAAAGTCAGTCTGTTCACGGTGTCTCAACAATCAGTACCAATCAATTATCAAGTTTTCAGATCTTCTGCTGCTCAGAAGATTAACGGCCTGATATTAATTAGTTAATGGTCCAACAGCAGCTGATCACAAATCTGTTATTTATAACTTCAGTTACTGACAAATGATAAAAGTTCAACTTCATGAGATTCAGTCAGAGCTGATGTAGCTTTGACAGCGGTAGAGTTACTGCGTAAAGTACAGTACTTGAGTAAATGTACTTAGTTACTTTCATCCGTTGTTCACATTACATGACTCTACAGTTTACAGAGTCGTTGCAGATTTCGGAATAATTGTGGGAACGTTTTGGTGCTTTTGTCGAGGGGCCAAATGTTTTTGTTGAAAGGACGGATTTGGCCCACGGGCCACTGTTTGCCCACCACTGCTGCAGTGGGTTTAATGAGCTCTAATAATTCATGCTACAGTTTATTTTGCTGGCAGCTCCTGTGAAGAGATCAATAGCAGACAGGCACTGTGTGTGTGTGTGTGTGTGTGTGTGTGTGTGTGTGTGTGTGTGTGTGTGCAGATGTTGTCACACCTTTCATGTTTTCCAAACTGGAACAGAGCTCCATGAAAATAACTTTACATTTACTCAGCTTCATTCAGCGGCACACGGTGACCTACAGTAACCTCCTCTGCCTGACGCGTGTCCACAGTTGCATCAGATGAGTTCGAGCAGCTCTTCCTCTGCTCCGGCCGTGGAGTGGGGCTCATTTATGAATCTGTGATCCTGAGACTCTCTGTGCTTTTAAAGCTGAAGCTCTTGGATCCCACACACTGTGGGGTTCAAAGGGGAAAGTGGTCTCAGATCTTTGGACCTGTTGAATTTCATTTGTAATTTAAACTCTAAAACATGTTTATGTGTTATTATACTCACTGTGCTGGAAATCATTTATGCAGTTCAAGTTTTGGCAGATGCTGTGATAATGAGGTTTGATAGGTTTTTAGTAGTAAGTTTCATTCAGCTTATGATTATCACCCAGCGTCACCTGTGGTCTGACCATATTCACTCAGTCATTTCTACTCTAACAGTGAAGAAAGTGAGGAAACACTGGAAACACTGTGGAGCAGAACGTAGAACAAATAACACCAACAATACAGGAACCCACCTCAGTGAGACATGCCCATCAACCTATTCCCACAGTGCAAGCTGAACAACACATCAATCAATCAATCAATCAATCAATCAACCGATCAGTCAGTCAGTTTGCCTGATAACACTGTGTTAGCCTGGATTTGTTCACACACTTTGAAAGAAGAGAGCACAGAACGAGCGCTGTGTAACGAAGCAGCTCTTTGCTTTGCCGACAGTTTGCTCAGTTCACGTTTGGTCCTTCAGAGATTTTTCCTCAGACACAAGTGTCACTCTTAATAGGACATGACATGGACATCGAGTCCCCCTGGTGACTCTCAGTCCAGTGTTCCCTGTCTTTTGGCTCTGTGTTTGGTCTCCACCAGCTCCTGGGGGAAACACGTGGCTCTTTAGCTGCTAACTGCTGCACCATGTTGAGCAGCTGCTCTGAGTCTGTCTGCTGTTTGCTGCAGGTAGTGAACACTGGCTCCATCACAGCCGGTTTGATGAAAACATGGTGTGACTGAACCAGTTGTGTTCTAAAAAACCAAATCAGTGAACTGGAAGAATTTCAAAGGCTCCACAGAGACATGCACCACATCACACAGTCATTTGATCCATTGTTAATATGAAAGTATTGATTTGTGCAGCTTTAAACTGATATACAGCATAAAAACTGTGTGATTGACTGGACTTTACTTTGTAGTGTTACTGAATGTGATGTTTGCTTATGGCAGGTTTTACTGAGCAGATCTGTTGCAGATGGAGATTATGAGATTATACGTGGTCTGTAGGTCTGCGTGTGTTTGATGGCAGAGGCGGAGTCTGTGTAACGAGGCTCGTGTAAATGTGCTCAGGGACTGGGACTATGGATAATACTGAGGATAAAGACATTTATTAAAATTCACAGCACCAATATCGAAATTATATTAAAACTCAACTCAACTCTCAGTCATTGTGACACACCGAGCAGTGAGTGTTTGCTCAGACGTCATAAATATCAGATGTGATACCAAAACAACAGCCACTGGCTATTTTAGCTTTACAAAGTCAAATTTTAGCTACGTACCAAAACCATCGTGCTCAGGCTGGTGTTATTCTGTGTTACTGTTACTGTCATTAAACACCATGAAACAAACAAAAGCATATAAACAGCAGGAGGCGTGTGTGTGTTCCTGGTGATGAAGGGACATGTTAACAGGACATGTCAGTAGGACACATTCACCGCTGATCTGACTCTGCACATGAGATCTGATGTGTCAAGACTGAAAAATAGATTTTGGTATTTGTCATATTTACATTCACAGATTTTGGCTTCAGAGCTCTGGTTCTTTAAACACAGTAAATAAATAAGTATGAAGCAGCTAACAAAAGCCACGTTCTCAGCTCTATTAGCCCACGTCACGACTTCAGACTTCCAGCAGCTGCTTGAATCAGTAAATGAGATCTAGTATCGAACTGTAATCCAGATCAAGGTTGGCGCGTGTCATCAGACTGTAATCTGACGTCCGTTCATCCTCAGTGTTCACACACTGTTGGTCTTTCCTGGGTCATAAAACCAAAGTAGTGGACAAATTAAAACTGTCTGCTTCCTTTCTGCTCGAGGACGCTCCAGGTGAGCATCCTCTGTTAAAACACCTGACAGCGTAACATCAGAATCAGAGTCAGAGTCAGGAAAACGTTATTCATCTCCGTAGGGAAACATCACCTGTAATGTAAAATATTCTGCCTCCCACTTTTCACAGACCGCTAACTTCACATCAAACTATTCCTTCTTTATTTCTGTCTTGACTGTAAGGAAGTGAACGTACTGTAATGAAAATGAAATACGAATAGACAAAGTAATTAATAGACCACAAATACAGTTATAGTGCAGTTAGTGCAGTAATAAAAATCAAAACAAAGAGACGACAAACCAATCAGCTGCCACCGAACCACGACAGTGACAGACAGATAAAAGGCTGCAGAGTTGGTGAAAAATCTCTGACATCACATCCTTTGACATCACACACAGTCATCTGATCTATTGTTAATGATAACGTATTGATTTGTGCAGCATTAGGCTCTTAAAGGTGCTCTGAGGAGAAACGAAACAAAGGGCCACTGTAACAGAAGCTTTTCCCTGATTCTGGATGAATCTGCTGTGGCTGTGGGAGTCTGAGGTGTGTTGTCACATCCTCCGCCCAGACAGCGTCTATGAGACGGTGCTGCATCTGTCTCCACTTTAGAAGAATCAATAATTGAGCGAGGAGTATAAAGGAGGACACAACTGCAGCTTGATTAGTGTTGATCTTTAAGTCCTCGGGGACCAGGCTGAATAGACCAATAACTGCACCTCAAACATTTGAACGGGTTTTAAAAACCCCCGTCCAAAAAATCACTGAGGACAGGACCCTGGCTGTGGGTGCCTGAATCATGGCCGCATCCTCATCAGTTCTCAAAGGCTGCGACTAGTGATTATTTTCATTATTGATTACTGTTTGATCCATAAAACATCAGAAAAAATGAAAAATGCTCATCACAGTCTCTCATAGTCCAAACTGATGTCATCAAATGACGAACACTCAAAAACCAAAAGTGAATAAATTTACTACAAATCCTGGCGTTCGTGCCGACGAACCTGGAACCATCAAATATTCAGCATTTTTGCTGTAACTGTAACCAGATGGGTCCTTATGTGTAACTGTACATGGAAACACATCAGTGATTCAGAGAGAAGGAAGCTGTAAAGCGCTTGTTTTGCATCACTGACCGTCCATCAGTGATGGTCAACAACCAAAATAGCATCACATCGGGTTTATGTCAAGACTGCAGCATTTTGATGTATACTGACAAGTGGGAGGTTATGCATTTAATTAAGCCTAAAGGGAAGGACATGACAAAATAGTCTCTGTGCTTGTGTGAGGAACATGAATATTTGCATCAGACCTATGAATTCTGCACATTCAGTTAAAAGCCTTTTCAGAATCTCGAGACTGAATCAAACGAGGAGGAAAAAAAACCTAAAAACTGCATCAGCAAAGTAACTCTGACCTTCAGGCACTAATCAACACGTTCTGCTATAAAGAAGAAAATCTGTTATACACATATTATCATAAAATGTACACACACCAGTCACCACAGCGGGAGATTTATGCCAGCCTTGAACAGCGGTGAAAGCTCTGTGCAAACAGAGGAGGTGATGAATCTGATCTGTCAGCTAACATTCATTTCTGCTCAGTCTGACTCCGCTTGTCTCTGTCTGTTGGACTGTAGTTGTATGTTGGTCAGTGGCCCGCGTCTCGTCACTCATTGGTTCGACAGAAAACAAGCACGTCATCTGTTGTAAACTATGATCAGCTCGCTGCTGAAATGACTCAGTCCTGCTCGGTGTCTGGTGCCCGCTCTGGCCCTTCCTCTGGTCGGGTTTTCCTGGTCTCCCCTTGTCATTGGGACTGGTCTGGTTTCCTCTGACACGCTAAACACATGCAGGGCGGGTGAACCGGGACGTCCAAACTCCCCTTCAAGGTTTAATGTAAATGTGTCTGTCGGCCTGTGTCTGCAGCTGACTGAGCATCTGTCCAGGGTTTTCCCTCCTCCATCTGCACAGTGGTTGCTGAACACCTCACCAGAAAAACCACAGCACTACCAGCGTTTTTAGCCGTGTTAGCTAGATGGCACAAGGATGCCACTTTGGTCCGAAAAACTCTATTTTTAGTTGAACGTCTCAACAACTATTGGATAGATTCAGATGTTCATGTTCCCCTCAAGATGAACTATAACAGTAACAGGTCAACATTTTCATTTGTCCAGTACCTGCTGCTTAGATTTTAGTGCTAATTAGCAAATATTAGCATGCTCACATGCTAAATGTTACCATGTTAGTATTGTTATTGTGAGCATGTTAGCATGCTGATATTAGCATTTAGCTCAAAGTACTGCTGTGCCTCACAGAGCTGCTAGCTAGTCTTATTCACCCGTGTGGCAGCGATGGTATGGTTAAGGTTAGAAAAGGTTTGTGTTTGTGGCCAAGGTTAGGTAACTGAAGCAGATTAGGAAAACATCCGCCTGTGATGGGATGTGAACTCCAGTGTCGTACGCACGTAAATCCTGGGGTTACTGAGAAAATGGATGTGTAAAGCTAAACTGAAAATGATCCAGCAGCAGGTTTTCTGGCTGCGATCACACGTGAAATGAAAAAGTGACTCAGGTCTTGTGGAATATATTCGGTTCGCAGATTGATCAGCGAGTGAGAGATACAGTAGCTGTCACATGCCTTTGTGAAAGGCTCGTCACGCTTCTCTTTAATAATTGGCAGAGTGTGGGAGGATTGTTCTACTTATTCATCTACTCATTTCCACTCTATTTATAAGGAGGGGAAGGATGCATGTACGAGTGAATGGTGCAGCCAAAAGTGCTGCAGCCGAGCATCAGACCGAGTCTTAACATTTTGCTGCGTAGTGTTTGTACAACAGAATAAATAAATGTAGCCTCACATCCTTTCTCAGCCTGTCTCCCTCTGGTCTTCTGGGCCTGTTAGATAGATCGCTCATCAATAAACATTTCAGTTATAAATATGGAACGACTACAGTTACATCAGATCTGTGTGTGTATGTGTGTTTATAACTGTTTCCCTGTGTCTGTCTTTCACATTTATTCAAACACTTTGTTATTTACCTAAGGCTCTGACTTAATATCCTGTGAATTAATTGTGGAGACGGGGGCCACAGACAATATCAAAGTCTTAAAGAGGATTATTTTATACTCCTGTCCACCCTAACACCCCCCGTCTGTCTTCCTTTATATGGTGTGATATAGTTAAAGGGGCAAAATGTGAATATTCTAGTTTAAACCCTTCAAAAATGAACTGAGATTGTCAACAGAATATGAAGAAATAAGTTTTGACGTTATGTCAAACACGTCTGTATGTTGTGTTACAGACATAGGCTATCTACTAAGGTTAGCATGCTAACCAGCTAGCCCCGGCCCCTTCCTGTCCTGTGATACCACTTTGTGCCTCCAGAGGCGACAGAAGCAGTAGCTCTGTCCTCAGCTGCTCTCCCTCACCTTCCTCCACCTCCTGTCTGACTGGGCAGACTGGGTGTTGTGTCTTGTGTCTTACGACGGGGGTGGACACTCGACCTTTCTGGTAATTGAATTTGACAGTCGGTCAGTTCTTACACACTAATGTTAGAATAGGACTGTATCAGGGAGCAAAGGGCACCTAAGAGGCTGCTAGTCCCCCAGCAGGACAGGCCAGAGGCTGCCTGACGTTAGTCTGAGACAGACCTGCCATCTGCTGGATGAATGGCTGAGATGCCCCCCCATGTCAGAGCCACTGGCCTTAGCACACTCTCCTTGTCAGGCTCTGGATGATCTGTGGAAGGTTTCTGAGGGCTCACGCCTTAAGGATGAGGAGGAGAGCAGCCTTCATTTATCATGGCGTCATGGCAACTAAAACGAAATGAAACGGTGAGATGACAGTTTGAAAGTGATCTGATTTCTGAAACTTTACAGAAATTAACACAAGGTCCAACATGAAAGATGCATTTTCAGAGTGATGCAAACACACGATGAGAGATTCGGCTTCCCCCTTTAAAAAAAAAAAAAAAAATCCATGTGCACTTCCAGATTCATTTGCATGCTAATTATGTTTATCTCTCAGCTGTTGGTGGAACTGAGCACAGATTAGCACCTTGCAGCTGCCTTTAGCAATGTAACAATCACCCTTACAATCCTCTTTCACCCAAAACAAAACAATAATTACGCGAATGAGTATTAAAGCAGCATTATTTTTTTTTGCTCATTTCCAGACTTGTCAGACTAAACGGTTTTATGATGAAAGCATCAAAGCAATTGGATTGGGAGGCTTCAGTATGTGTAATTATTTTGTCACATGTCTGAACACAGCTCTCAGAGTGGATGTGAAATTTATCAGTGGTGAGATCGAGACCAGCTCCATGAAAACGCATCTTTGTGAAGGATCAACATCACAGACTAATTTTAAAACCAGATCAGGCTGCCGGCAGACCTTATTTAGATAAGACTGTGACTTGGAAACTTTGAAGTAGCATCAGAGGAGGTGGGGATTGTTGTAACCAGAGTGGATGAGGCTGTTGACGAGTATCTTGTTTGATCTCTGGCAGCCTTTCTTCTGCTGTGTGGGATTGCATAAGACAGAAAAAAGGAGAAAGAGATAATGTGTGTTTGTGTGTGCGTGTGTGCAGTATCATTGCTGTACTGTCTGTTGAAGGAATTAGGTTGTGTATACTCCCACGGTTTTTGAGCAGCATCCAGATTTCTGTCACTGGTGACTGATGGAGATGTTAAAGGACAATGAAATTAGTATTTTAATCTATGCAAATTGTCATTGATGTTTAAAAAGATGTAATTTAGGACTGAGAAAGTTTAATAAGGCTTAACAACTTTAGCAAATCTGGACAGAATACGTATCAAAATGTGGCTCAATAATTCATGAAAAGGTGCAGCTCTGTCCTCGTTCTGTGTTTCAGGAACATTCAGTCTGTCCAGTGTGATGGAAAGTGACAGTCAAATTTAATCAGGGGAAGACGTGTGAATATGCCATCTGCATCGATGCGACAGGCACACGAACAGAGATTTTCCTGTTTGTGCCGTTTCGTCCTTGACTTCGTCCTCTCCTTCTATTTTTTGCTGGAGCTGCTCTCTCACCCCTCCCAGCTCTACATTCATTGTGTGAAGTTATTCTCCCACGAGCTGCTGAGACACTTTAAATCCTAACAGACATTAAACCTCAAGGATCATTTCACCCGCACTGACCGGCCGGTCATTTCAGCAGTCCTTCTCCTGCAATGTGGCAGAGATAGATGCCATACTGCAATTCATGGGTCCACAGACAATATACTGTCTGAATACTGTCAAAACTAAAATCAGCAATAAGCCTAAAAGATCAGCTGGAGCCATCTGACTGTAGAAATCATGAGGTATCTGCCAAAGCTTCATTCAGAAGATCCAAGTATAACCTGAGTGTCGCCTCTGTGTCTTCACTGTTTGAACATAAAGTAAACCATGATGTTGTTTAATCCAAAAACGGATTAAATAGCACTACTATCTGGCTGTCCCAGTTTCACATTCAGAAAATACTCAAGTTATTTATATCTCTGCAGCCAGAGCACTCACACTAACCAGAAAACACTATTACAGCGCCGTCGTCTTGGTCTCTTCAGTGGCTCTAAATGTATGAGGTGATGACAACATTTAAACACGATATCAGACACTCTCAGCGTCCATGAAGCCTCCAGACAAAACCTGCAGCAGAAAATCTCACACAGATTCAACCTGAACATAACGAGGCTTCCAGAAAACCACTGAGAGGATTCCAAAGAAAATAACAGAGGATAATTATCCCCAGAGGATGAATCCTGAAGCCAAACCAACACGTTCGTTACGTTCACGCAGCCACAAACAACTCAGACGAGTTACTGAGGCAGTAAATGTGTGTGTTTATGCTTTGTTGTTAGGATTGTGGGTCTGTTTAGTTGATGTGGGAGGTGTGTGCGATGTACTGTAGATTATAGATTTTGGAATAAATGAGATAAATAAAATTACAATCTCTAGAATCTTTAGAAAGATCAGACGAAGAAGCTTTTAGGTGCATGGTGCCTCAAACACGGTGATACATGGGGAATAAAATCAGACATCTCAACACTAAGGCAGCTGTGTCGGGTCAGGTGAGGCTGTCAGCTCAGAAAAATAAAAATAAATAAATACAAAAGGACACTGTCGTCATCAGGGGGTAACGTGGCAGGGCCTCAGGTTCCTCCTGCCCTCCTCCTCATCTACACAAATTCATGTCGTGTTCTACATCTCCACACAACCTCATGGAAAACAAATTCAATTCAATCATGGAATCTGAAGAAATATGGTGCAGTGGCCGGACAATTTATTCTCTTACATGAAGTCGCCATTGTATAATTCAGAGTTTTGTATGACACTCATGCAGGAAAGCAAATTAATATATTCTGGCTTTGCAGCAAAACAAAATGTGCTTCAATGTCCTTGAGAGCTGTTTTGAATTAATGTGTGTGATCAGTGCTCGTGTGTTTGTCTGTAGCTTCCCAGTCAAAACACCATCGTCAGAGTTTAGGACAGACTGGATAACTAACTCCGCCCACTCCGTACTACTGATGTCATCATCAGGTGTTACAGGTCCGTTTTCAGGCGGAGTCCTTACAAACACCTGTTGGAGTGAATTAACTCTGCACAGTTCAGCTCATTAACATATAAACGCTGTGGTGGATGAGAATCAGCATGAGCCAGTATCACTCAGCCTCTCTTAGATCAGATCATTGGAAATAACCACATCCTGTGAAGAACACGTGAACACGTACCACCTGTACCTGAACATACAGCGACACGAGAACGAGTAACAATATGAAACCAACACAAAAACATCACAAACGTTATAAGCTCATAAAAGAAAAGTCACATTCCTCCATATTCTATAGAATGAATTCTAACACACCTGTGTCCTACTGCCACCTTCATATATCAGTCATGTAATATGTAAATATTACAACATAACATTTTAAACCGGCGTGGATTTGTGTGCATGCTTGTTAAAGAGAGACAGGGAAGGAGACAGTGAGCTTTTTGATGAGTGTTATCACAAGCAGGTGGATGGTGCCAGTGAGTCAGTGTGGATGTGCAGTAACACCTGTGAGCGTGTCTCATTCTTTGGCAGCCCCGTCCCTCAGGGCCCCACAAAGGCTGTCAGAGGGAGAGAGACACAGAGCTCTGCAGAGAGCGAGGCTGGCAGCTGTCAACCGACCATATCCATGTGCATGTATGGATATGCTAATGGGAGTGAGGGTCTGGTGAACGTTGTAATCAGTGGCTGTGCATTGTGCCAGCCACTGTGATGTACGGGAGAGGCTGGCTGTTAATAAGCACTGTCTCAATTAACCAGTTCACCCAGAGCTGAAAGTCACTTTGCCTCAGGGAGGAAACATGTCGCAGATCAGAGCTGGAGAGGAAAGTTAAGGAGAGAGGGACGTTCTGCATGTGCTTCTGATTAACACGCACCCATCGACCATCGCTTGTGAATGACAAAGTGTGTGTGTGTGGTTTTATACATACAGAGAATTAACTGGAGTTAGTGAGAATTCAGTCATCTGGGACTTCATCACATCAGGATGTACCTAAATATTATCTGTTCCCACTGACGTTAGCTAAATGATATAAATAAAGTTATTTACTTAGAATTTCACTAATCAATATTGTTTTTTTTATATTGGAAATGAATTAAGCTAAATATAAGATATGAAAAAAGAAAAGGCTTCTAACACCAACAAACCCTCAAAGAAAAACTCTCACAACAACATTTTCACGTTAGCTTATTGTTCTGGTTTTACATAGAATATAAAACTGTTGTTGTTTCCAGCAGCAGTTTCTCAGCCTAATAAAACCTCTGATAAACCCCGTGCAGCTTCCTGCCCTGAGTGACCAGAGCCAGGCTGATTATTTAGTCGACAGAGTGAAATGTGTGAATACTGGACTTCAAACTACACGTGCAGTCGGACAGAGAAGCTCAGATCCTCATGATTTTAACTCTATGACCAGAGAAAAAAACTACAGCTCAGCAGCACAGATACGTTATCGTTAGTCTGAACTGAACTGACCACAGATGCTGAACTGTCCCACTGTCATCACAGACACGTGAACTACCCACAGACACTCAACTGACCTCTTCTGTGGTCATGACAGTTAACCTGCAGACATCTAGGGCTTATGGGAAATGGTGTTTGGTACATACTGGACTGTTTTTTTCAAACTGCCGTCCTTCTCTGAACGTGAGCTGAGCCACGCGACTCTGCTGAGAGAGAAAGCACAGACGTTCTGCTTCACTTCAGCGCTCTATACGAGCCTCAGAGAAGTGTGGGGCTATTTTTCTGCCCTCAGCCTCGGAGCTCCTCTGTCTGCTGTCTGTCCACCACCCTGTGGATGTTCAGTGAGTTTGAAGTAAGCAGTGTCTCAGGCGTGGTTCCAGGTTTTCTTCTGAAAAACAGCCACAGAGATGATTTCAGCAGACACACAGTCGATGACGTCGCTTTGACTTAATCTCAGCACAGAGTCTGTTCCTGGTGAACTGGATAAAGCAGCTTTGAACCAGTGATGGTGTGTGTTAATGAGTGGGGTGGGTTTCTGCAGAGAAGACACACACACGACATGCATCCTGTTATTTCTGTCATACAGGAGTGTGACAGAAATAACAGGGGATGTTGATACACCTTCACTTCACTGTTCAGCCAGTCACTCATGGTGCTGCACCTCGTTTCTTCCGTCCTCCTCACCTCCGACTGTCTCACTCATCCACCGAGAGGCTTTCACCTCTTCTATTATTTCTATTTCTGTTGTTACGTTTTCTATCTTCTGCAGAGAAACACTGATGCGAGGCGGATCCACCGGGAAACTGACAGTGAAGGAAAAAGAGGACAGCATCTATATTTGAATCACTGCGCTCCTCACTCACACTCCCCACAGCAGAGGGCTGAACACTGTGCGTCTCCTGCAGTCTGCTTTCCCTCTCTGCTGCCTGGCATCTCTGCTTTGATCCGACACCACACTTTCATTTCAAAAAGTTCAACAGCAGCCTCTGGGCTCTGGTCCCGCTGAACCCTGACCCCTCACACACCTTCCCTGTCCTCTCCCTGTCCTCTCCTTGCCATGTCCAACCACAGCAGTCTCCTTGGTGCGTGGGAGGCCTCTGATTGGGCAGACACCCCTCAGTGCCCGCCCTCAGTAGGCGGAGCAACTTTCTTGATTGTGGCGTACAGCGCTGTCATAGCAATCGGGTTGCTAGGTAACGCAGGCCTGGTGTTCATCATCGCCCGGCAACAGGAGTTACGCAACGTCACCAACATCCTGATCGCCAACCTGTCCTGCTCTGACATCCTGATGTGTGTGGTGTGTCTGCCTGTGACTGTCATATACACACTGATGGACCGCTGGGTGCTGGGAGAGGCCCTGTGTAAGGTCAGTGTGCCACACACACACACACACACACACACACACACACACACACACACACACACACAGGTTGCCAGGTTGTGGGAAATCCTCCTCCAGCAGACATGTTAGCTTTTCATCTCTAACTCATCATCAGAATCAGAATCAGATTTATTGGCCAAGTTTGTACATACAAACAAAGAATTTGACTCCGGTTTTTCTTCCTCTCCTGCGGTACAACAACAAAGACAACAACAACAACACACAACCGACGGAACACTAATGGTGCATCACCAGGGAGCGATCACCATCTGTTCGACTGTTCGTACTTTCCTTAGAAGAGCTGCAGGACGTCCGGACCAAAATCCATTCAGAAACATATTCCGCTGATTATTAGCTTATTATTATTTGTTAATGAGTGTTAACACTGTGTCGTGCTGGAGGAGGATTCTCAACAACCTGGCAACCCAAAAGTTCTCATTAATAGATTATAACTGATCTTTGAAAATGAGGTAAAACGTTCAAATCCAGTAAAAGTGTGTTTGTCTTGTTACCTGTGCAGGTGACCCCCTTTGTTCAGTGCATGTCAGTGACAGTTTCTATCTTCTCCCTGGTGCTGATTGCTCTGGAGCGTCACCAGCTGATCCTCCATCCCACCGGATGGTCCCCCGCTGCCGGCCACTCGTACCTGGCCGTGGGGCTGACATGGCTGGTCGCCTGCTTCATCTCTCTGCCCTTCCTCTCCTTCAACATCCTCACTAACGACCCCTTTCAGAACATCAGCCTGCCTGCCAACCCCTTCAGGTGAGACTGAATATTTGGTGTACAGGTGTTCTAGCACAGAACCATAAACGTCCACGGCCTGTCACACCCGTCTCTGCTCCTTTGTCTGGTGTCTACGTCTGTGCTCTCCCATCTAATGGAAATAAAAAAGAGGGAGTCCTGATGTGAAGGGCCCCGTCAGGCTAATGCCTCTGTTCACCAAAACTGCACAACCATGTCGGCTGCACACATAAACATGTGTATTTACATTTGCACTCAGGTTCAGGACGAGTTTGGGAAAATATCAGCACAGCTTCATTCAGAATTTGCACTTCACCATTTGGGCATTAAGATGCTCCTAAAGGCAGAAACTGATAAAACAAGTCAATATTCCTCAAGCATCAACCAGATAATTAATTCCCAATAAGAAAAACAACATGTGAACATGTGTATGTGCTGAATACATGTTCACAGCATTATCCGCCTGTTGGAGCTTAATCCCTCTGGTGCTTCCAAGCACAACAAGTAGTTTCCTCTGCGTCACTCCTCCATCTTTGACAATATTCAAGGATCACACTGGTATTTTCACACGTCACTGATTGGAAACGTTAGCTGACGTCTGTCATGCTGCGGTGCCTTCGGATGCTGTGGGAACTTTTGAGAGTCGGCTGCCGAACAACATCTTTTAATTGGATCCTTTTCACACTGCGTCTGTAGCTGGTTTTACACGTGGCTGCATCTGTCTGTTAGCGTAATGGCTTTCTGTTATTCAGACGTATTCATTATGTAAATGTTTCCCGCGGCTTCATTTCAGACACGACAGAGTCGAAACTGATGAATTTAAAAACATACATGAGCGTGAAAGACACTCACCCTGCTTCATACTGTGACTCCACTATCAATCCATTCAGAATTGATTCTCGATTTAAAAGTGATGCTTGGTTTAACAAACTGAAAGCAGGCACCTGTTTTAGACCTGCAGCAGCTCGTGGGACAGCAGGACAGGCTGAGGCGGCTGGTTCTCCTCTGCTACACCTGAGACGACGCAGGTCACACAGCTTCACTTCCCTCGTTTGCTTAAAAGCACATTTCCTTCACATCACAAGCTTTTTCCGTCCTCTGTGTGACAGAGTGTCTGTCCAAAGCAAATGCCACGGTGTGGAGATAAATTCTTTATTTACAGTCTTTCCCTGTAAACATCCCTCCATGTCTTTCTTCCTGAAGGGACCATTTGATCTGTATGGAGCTGTGGCCGTCCGATAAGCATCGTCTTGCCTACACGACCTCGCTGCTGCTCTTCCAGTACTGCCTGCCTCTTCTGCTGGTTCTCCTCTGCTACCTCAGGATCTTCCTGCGCCTGAGACGTCGCAGGTCACGCAGCTTTACTTTCCTCACTCTCCTTAAAGCCCAGTTCCTTCACATCACAAGCTTTTGCCATGTGTGACAGCTTGTTTGTGTTTGTATGTCAAGTTACAGTTTTTTGGACACTGTTTATATATAACATTGTCCTAATTCTGCCTCAGGTTTTGTGTGATATTTCACAGTGGATTGTGACAATAGGCATCATGCTGTGCTGTGCAGGGACATGTTGGAGCGCAGCAGGAGGACTCAGGGAGCCCAGAGGATTAACATCATGCTGTTAGCCATCGTCATAGCCTTCGCTCTGTGCTGGCTGCCGCTGAATGTCTTCAACACGCTGTTTGACTGGCACCACCAGGCTCTACCCGACTGCCAGCACGACGCCGTCTTCTCCGCCTGCCACCTGACAGCGATGGCCTCCACCTGCATTAACCCCGTGGTGTACGGCTTCCTCAACAGCAACTTCCAGAGGGAGCTGAAGTCGACGCTGCAGCGCTGCCAGTGCGGCAGCCGGGCAGCAGAAAGCTACGAGAGCTTCCCTCTCTCCACCGTGGGCAGCGAGGGCATGACGAAGGCCACCTCCCTCAACAGGATGGGATCAGTGTGCGTTCCCTCGCCCAGACCTGAGATCAGCTCAGCAATTCCAGCAAAACCAATCCCAGCTAACACCTAACACTGGAACACCAAACTCCAGCTGAGAGCTGGAACAGTGTGGAGCAGACATTTCACAAACTGGTGTCTGAGATCTCTGAGCAAGTCGAAAACAACCTTACTTCATTTCCAGAACTTTCCTGACGCAGTGAGACGGCTCATTTCACTCAGGCTGAGGGTGGACAGGGACAGAGGGTGGACAGGGACGGACGGAGGGGTTGGCTCACGTCGCTTCACGTCCAGAACACGAGAAGCAAAACCGTGTAAACGGCCTCAGAGAGAAAACAGAGGAGCTGGTAGAACTAAGCCCCGCCCACCAAGGGCGTCGCTCTTTGCGTTCTAGATGCAGACACCAGTTCACATGTTGGGAGTAGTGATGTCACATGACCAACCACCGTGTTCGCCACGAGCACATGGCCAGTTCGTGTTTCCTTCCTGTTTCCTGTGACGGTGCTGGACTGAGGTTATTCGAGGCCACTCATGCGTCTGATAGCAGAGGAATCTGCCTCGCTTCATTTCTATCTCCACAAACTTCTCCATCATTACGACCAATCAGCTCAGAGCGTGTCCACGTAAAACTACACGTTACCATCATCGTAGGAACTTTGGTCATTGCTGATGTTCACGTATTAATATTAATATTTCTTGTTTTTCTCTAATGTCTTGGATCAATTCGTCAACTTGTTGGTGAGACTGACAGATACAAACGCTGGACGTCAAAGTCACCGCCTCCGCCGTGACGCTGGTTGGTCATGTGACGCCACGCCGCCACTCTCACAGCACCATTCTGAAAACGCATCACTGCCACAATCTACCAGTGAAATTCATCTAATGAAGCAGCAGGTCAGAGGGAGACCTGACTGACAGCAGAACAAACTGGCATAAACACAAAGAATCGTCCGAACAGTGGAAACGGAAACAGCTGGCTGACATACATGTGTTTTATATGTAACATGCAAAGTGTAAATGAAATCATTCTGGTAGTGGACACTGTTGATAAGCATGCCTTAGTGACAGATGATCAGTGCTTGACTTAAACACAGTGGAGGTGAATGAAGCAGCTGAACATTAATGTATTATATAACTCATAAACTACGAAGCTTTTCATTATGAACCACTGAACAGACGCTTTTAGAGAAAGAGGATTTAGAAACTTGAACGGATTCTCTCATTTTCTCAGTGGCTGAGTTATAAATACGATAAAGAGTTTGAGAGATGTAGTTGTTATTGATGCCACTCAGCCTTACTTTGTAGGAATGTATTCAATCCTGAGGTCTCAGTGCTTCTCGTAGCAGCCGTCAGACCCAAAACCATGAACAGCTCACTGGTTTGCAGCTTTCTGTTTACGTCAGTTTAAGCTTCTTTGTTGTTTCTCTCACTTGGAACATTTCTATCTGAGCTTTTCCTTCTTACATTTCAACACAGTTGACTCACAACATCTGAATGTCATTTGAACATAAATTCTATTTTCAGTTGAATGACTATTTGTGCCTGAGTATTCTTAGGATAATTATTTCTATCTCATCTTCATGTGTAATTTTCCATTCTACCTTTTAACTGAATGATTTGGTTAAAATGATTCTGAGCTGGGAGGAAAGTCTGGGACACCGGACTCTATCAGGAGCTGGATCTGAGCTCTGAGCTGTTTCTTCTTTGCTGAATTCTCTGTGTAGTCTGTCAGTTCGTTGTGGCCGTGTCATTAAAACAAGTGTGAAAAATGTAGTTTCTGTGTCGTCTGTTATTGTGGTCCCTGATGTTTGGAAAAGGAACTATTTCAATCTGAATTGTTAGATAGTTGATATATATTTAAATTAACCTGGAAAAGTGTTTTTTGCGCCTCCTGCTGTTGGTTAGTTTTATGGAAGCAAATCATGAATTCACATCTTAATGACCTGCTGTTTGTCTGCGCTCTCACAGTAACTGTTTAAAATAAACAGCTAATGAAGCAGAAGATGACAGGATGAGACATCATCACTTCAACTCTATACAGAAGCTCCAGCAATCAGTCTATACAGCGTGTAGCCTGGGAGGCGATACCCTGGGTAAAAAACCAACTAAGCTGCTGCTCACAAAGCTTGATATCACTGTGAGGACGTGGTTCTAAGTTTGTACAAGGTAAAAGCAGGAGGATCAAATAAAGGGGGGGGGGGGGGGGGGGGGGGCATGTTCCACCACATCTGTCAGCTGTCACTGACAGACATCAGCCAGGACCAACAGTCCACCTGCAGTCTCTGATGCTCGGTTTCTACAGTAAGGCTGCCTGCAGCATATGGACAGGCTCATGTCTCCAGCTGGGTGAGCTGATGACAGAGGTCTCCTGAGGGCAGCCACAGCAGATGGACACCAGGCAGTGACATAAGGCTGAGTCTGGTGGGGTTTACAGGATAATGACGGGATGAAAGTTACCTTTCCAGGTAACAGATTTATAAATGAAGCATTTACAATAAGGGTTTTATCAGAGACACAGTGGAAAAACTATATTTCACTCTCCAGGTGTCACATCCAGTCTGTTTCCATCAACCTGCAGATTTTTTTCTGCTGGACATTAAACTGCCACACTACATGATTCCATCAGTGGACACCGAGTGACCCAGACTGGAGCAGACCTGGACCTGCTGGGTCCAGCTGCAAACAATCCATATGGTGATTACTTCATACAAACAAGCATAACTGCATGTGTTTGTTACACACCTGGTTCTAATGGAAGGCAAACACACACGCCTCACACAACACGTCTCACTGTGGGCGAGTCACAAACAGCAGCCAGCAACATTCTGACAAAGATCTTCTCTTCCACAGACATTTACCCACAGCAGACGGACACCACACCTGCTGTCCAAACACTTTCCCAGCACAACACTTCCACTCAGGTAAAGGTACATTATTCGTACTCATGCCCACGTATCACGAGGTAATATTGGGCTTAATGTCAGGACCGTTCATGCTGTCACGACTACATCACTCACTCGAGCAGATATACACTGCTGTGCTGTGTGTGTGTGTGTGTGTGTTGGCTTTGGTTTTACCATATGTGTGGGGTCCAAAAGACCAGGAACACAGGAATACTTATGGGGTTCAGTAGCTTTGTGGAGACCAAAATACTGAACCCCACGATTTTAAATGGCTGTTTGATTGTGTTGGGTTCAGACCTGGGTTTAGGCTTCAGGTCAGACAGTGGTTAGGTTAGGGTGAGGGTAAGGGGCTCGGGAATGATTTATGTCAGTGAGCGTCCTCACTAACACAGTAAAACGAGGGTGTGTGTGTGTGTGCTATCTCAGGTAACCAAGGAAACGGGTGTGTGTGTGTGTGTGGGGGGGGGGGGGTATGGGGGGGTAGCTCCCCGTTTTTACTGTTTGCCCACAGAGACTCTCTCCCCCTCTGTGCTGCCTCTCATCACTGCTCATTCTGCTCTGAAGTCAGATCCTGGAGCTTCACCTGTTAAATTCCCTCTGTTCATCTCTGTTTGTTCTTTTTATAAACCAAACTGCTAATGTATGCAGAGTGAGTCACTCACACGAAAGCCCAGAAAATCCTGCTGCAGTTCAGGGCTACGCCCCCCCCCTCCCTCCCAACAACCCCCAGCCCTCGTGTGTAGTTGTGTACAGTGTCAAACTGTCTGCAGCGGGATTGTGTATCTACCCCCCAGAAGCCCTGTTGTCAGGGACTTGAACAGCTTGTGGGAAAAATCTTATCTTGTGTACTTGTCAAGTTAAATCACAGGGATTTCTGCGGCATCTTCACACAAACTGCAGCTTAAATAAGTCAAATCATCACTCAAAGTGGCCGTCCTCCTCATCCTCCCCGTCCTCCTCATCCTCCCCGTCCTCCCCGTCCTCGTCACACACAAACAGTCCTATTCTCTGGGATTTCCTGCACACATGCTTGCTGGCCAGTCTGCCGCAGTATTTCCTCAGAAAAGAATCTGCGGGCACAGTAAGCCTCTATGATTGAGGTTTAGAGGGATAAGGGGAAGGAAGATGAGTTGGGTCACTCCTGGACAGGACACCCCCCCATGGGAAATCAGACTGAGGTCTTGATCTGAATGCATTTTGTCTTCCCAGTCGTCTGTGTGTGCAGAGGACAGATGCCTGGCAGCTGGATCTGTTTGATGTCGTGCTGCATCTCTTCTTTTATCTTACAGCTGTGGAGTTCCTCTCTCACTGAGTCACCAGCAGCTGAGCCGAGGACACTTCACGTATTTTTATTAAATGAGACAGAATGAGCCAAACGTGTTGAATCTGTGAGATATGGAAGACGCAGTATTAATGAAATCATCAGTGGTGAAACTTTTCACTCTCTACCTCTGTGGCAGAGACGCGAGGAAACGAGGACTCACAATAAATAGGCTGCACCTGACCAGGTAACAGCCCCTCCCAATGACACACGGGAAGCAAAAAGCTCCTTCTTTGACAAGCTAGCACTTTCACCACTCCATGTTAAATCTGTGATGACTTCAACAAGGTTTAACCAGCTGGTGGCACTGAAGAGCCTCTGAAGCTCAGTGAGACCACAACATGCTGAGCAGGACAGAACCAGCCGACGGTCTAAGCTAACAGTAATGTGTAAAATAATCTGTCTGGCCAACAAAGACATCGGTACGTCCATCGATTCACTGCGTGGACGCTGCTGTGATGAGTCATGGTGCAGGAAACGTGTGAAATGTTTCAGCATTCAGAAGAACGACCTGAGGCGGATTCACAAGCCAGTGAGCTGAGCGGGACGTCTTCTGTCATGCATACAGAGCTGAGAGGGTACTCACAGAGGACACACACACAGGGACACACACACAGAGACACACACACAGAGACACACACTGAGCTAATTACATGGCGGGAAAGTCAGACTCTATATAATGGGAGACAACAGACCACCAACAGGCTTCATCCTGATTGGATTGTAATCAGTGTTTCATTTGAACAGGAAGGATGAAAAACTTCCTGAGCAGCGAGACGAACACATTCACTCAACTACATTTTTTTAAAACTCACTTTTAGCTGCAGATTCACTGCAGACAACCAGTAAAATTCTCTGTGGTTCCTGCTGGTGTTCAAATGTAGGCACAGTGAAGAAAACAACGAGGGACAAAGAAGAGGAAATGAGAAACAAACAAAACTCTCAGTATTTCTGTGAACACTGTGGATCCACAGGTACAGACCTGAGTAACAAGCTTTTTCTATTGTGGAATTAAAAGAATGAACAATGACTAAGTTCATCATTAAACATTAATGATTAGCTTAATTATGTTATTATATGATTTTATATTATGTTCTGTTTTTTACATACTTACACTGTAAGAAAAAGGTTGTTAACACTTTGTTTCCCAAGTCTGGACCTAATTTATCCTCCCTGTCCTTTATCTTTCCCTCGTTCCTCATCATTTCTTCCATTTCAAGGGTCGATCTCAAGAGAAAAGATGAGGGGCACAGTGGATGTGTGTCATTGTGCAAAAAAACCTCTCCAGTATCATATCAGCAGGCTGTTAAATATCTGTGTTTGTTCAATAATTCACAGTCGGGGGCAGAGACAGACCGAGGACACTGATTAAATGACTTCCTCAGCGTTGTGTCTCCCCACCTGCTGACTTCCTCCTCTCAGATCTTCACCATCCTCCTCCAGACTTTGTTGCCGCTAGTTACCATTTCTCAGGGATGCAGACGTTTATTTGATAGCTAATCCATAATTCATGGGGTTATTTTCCATAAAATAAGCAGGGTAAATATTTCCAACTCTATATTTGATCAGAAAAGGAACTTTCTGTGTTTCCTCATCAAGCAGCAGTCAAAACTAATATCAGGGTAAAAAGAGCCTAAATGGATCGATGATTGATTGTGTGTTGTTTCCTCTGTTTCGCTGACAAACAAAGGTCACACCCCGGCAGCTTCAGCAATAATCAAACAATAAGCCTCTAAGTTAAAGTTAAGGCATAAAGATGAGTTTTAATTTGGATTTAAAGAGTCAGCAGCTCTGTGAGGTTTCACATCAGACAGGGATGAAGACGCCTGGTCTCCCAGGATCTGAGTCTGAAAACAAGACAAAGAGGTGGAATCACACGCTCTAACCACCTGCAACCTAATGTCCCTCATGTCCCACAGATGTATAACTGCTGCCTACACACAAAACGTTCCACGCAAAAGTTGGGATCTATAAAAACAAACTTCACGGGAGAACGTGCACACCTGAGCTGAAACTCTGACCCACACGTACACAACACTTTGGAGACAACACACCTTAGACCGACCTCGTCTGAGCTGGATGAGCCTAACACGCAGGCTGTATGTCCCTCAGTCAGTTTACCTGCAGTGATGCTGTTTGAGTGACACCTGGTGGAGAACAGATGTACTGCACGACTGACATGCACGCTCAGCCAGCGCCGGAGAATCTCTCATGACTGATCTCATTGGATGTGACTAATTCCTGGACACAAACCAGCAGAAAGTGAAATTCAACAAGGTGAAATGTAAACGAACAACTTAATCAAATAAGTAGAATCTGTAAGAGCACCAGAAATTAAATATTAAAAGTAATGATGTTAATAAACATACGGGAATTATTACAAATGTCTTCAGCACAGAGTGTTTCCTGTTTTACAGTTTGTTCAGATGATGAACAAACTACTGTGAAAAAAAAGTTCTGGCTTTTTGGAGGAACTTTAAATAAATAAATAAATAAATAAATAAATAGATACAGATCTTAGCTGCAGTCTATGGTTTATGCCTCAGAGGCACCTGTGGTTTAATCCTGTGGAATTATAACACACATAAAACATCACAGAAACGTCACTGAATTCATTTTATCTGATGTTTAAGTTAAAGCTCCTGCAGACGTGGTTTAAGACGGATTCACACAGATGAAGGACGAGAGACATCCGAGCAGCAGCCATTAACTTATTTATTATACTGAATTTACGAAAAGTAAAAGCAAACACTTGAATAAACAGTTTTGTACATTTTAGTCTGTTATCCTATGGTTTTCATGGTGGTTGTTGTTGAAAAGCATTCCACTGTACACAAGGCTGATGACGTTTTACAACCTTTGTTTTTTTTTTCAATCTTTTTTTTAAAAACACCCAAAAGCAGACGATGTGGACGCTCCGGCGCTGACGCAGGCGGAGTAAGGCGGACACAGGTGTGGACATGACCCCTTCACTGCCACTGAGATGCAGGGAAATCATAAGACCCAGACTTTTACTATAACAGAGAGGGAGAGGGAGAGGGAGGGGGAGGGGAGAGGGAGGGGGGAGGATCAGCCTTTCTGTGGCCTCTCGGTGTTCTTCCATCCAGACTCCACAGCCTGGCCTCGTGTCTCTGTGGCTGACTGTGGAGATCTTTAACTACACGATTCACTGACATGCAACCGAGTTTAGAAAGCAAAGAGCTTCCAAAGGACCAGTGGGGGAAATGGGACAGCGAGTTTTTGTCCTGTCAGCTGAATGTTACACTCAAAAACATTTAAAGGAAAAAAAATCCTGCCTTTTTCAACCCGGGTCTTTTTCTCATCACTGACTCCAGAACCAAACACGAGGAGCTAAATCTAACGGCGGAGGAAAGACGGAGGATGGAGGCGGACAGACATCGGTACCTGTTTATGAAAAGAGGCGCGAAAACATCTGCAGAGAAGGGTTATGGGTAAAGATAGGTCGCTGCAGATGCTCACACCTGCAAAATCTCAGCAACACATCATGCAGACCTGTGCGTCCAGTCAGCTGATCTGCCCCACACCTCTGATCGACAGCCCATCCTCCTCTCAACAGAGACAACAACCACGACACAAACCAAAGCCTGGAATGTCTCTGCACCTCTGCTGAAAACCATCAGACCGCCACAGGCGACCTCTTCCTGCTTTCAACTCAGAGAAAAGTGTCTGAGCTGATTTGCATATAAATTAAAGTTGTAAAGCTTTAACAGACTCTGTTCTTCATTTACCAGTCACCTTTACTAAACCTCTACAGGTGGCAGGGCCCAGACTCAGGCCACAACTATGAGAAGAATAAGAACTGGGCTGAAAAATCGCGGACTTCTCCTTTAAGTGTGCATCTCAACTGCTGTAAACGTGGAACTAAACGAGGGAAAAACAAAAACAAAAACAAAAACAAGGCATTTCCTACCCTTCGTTTTAATCCCGTCAGCTGAGACAGGAAGCTGACAAACGACCGAACTCCACCTTTTCTTCATGGACACAAACACCTGAAACATTTCATTGGTAATAACAACAGAGAAGATAATAAGAGGTGACCTGTGGTCAGTCTGATGATAAATTAACCGCATTAACTTTAATAACTGTGCAGTTTAGGCCAGATATACAATACAGTGGTTATCTTTACCTCACTAGCACTATACGCTGCTACAGTACTTCAAACCTTTGTTCTGCCCGAGATAATCTGTGTCAGAAAGTTTAAAAAAAATCCTACAAAATGGACAGCAAATAAAAATCTACCTCTTCGGCTTGGAATGGAACAGTAAAAAAAAAAAAAAGAAAACATTCACGTTTATTGACATTTCATTATATTCTACACCTTGCAGGGCTTCGCAGGCAAGAGAGCAATCCCAATACTTAAATGTGGACTAAATTATAGAATAGTAGGGCCTGCAGTACGAGTCCACAGTGCTAATCGTTGCCCTCTGAGATACCCTGACGGCCCTCTGTGTGTGAATGTTTGGGGTGAGGCGACGGGTGCTGTCACCGTCACCCATCAGCAGGAAGAACGGGGAGAAAAGGAGGCGAATGAAAAAGGAGGTAAATACGGAAACGCCCACACATAAACGTGTGTGTTTCTCTGAGGGGTGGGTGCAGGGGAGGGGTTAAAGCGGTCGGCTGACAGTGGTTTAGAAGAGGACGACGGGTGCAGGAGTATGGGAGTCTCCGACAGTATGATGGGGGGGGGGTTTGAGGGCAGTTCTGAGGGGCATTCGCAGGACGCCGGCCCCTGCTAGAACGTCTTCCTGTGGATGGCACGTGCTCTGTCTTCTTCATATTCCCGCTTCGACACCCACATCTTTTTAAAGGTGTCCAGCGATGCCAGGATGGAGCCACTGTCGGGAGGAAGGATGAGGAGATTACACACTTTGCCACAGAGCTTAGAGAGAAATCAGTGTCAGTGCTGGAGACAAATGCACGTTTTATGATCCACAAACAAGACGTTTCACAGGTGAAAACTACAGCCTCTCTGTGGAAATGTCAGTGCTGTACTTTTATATTTCAACCCTCAGATACATTAAACAAAATTTCACAATTTAGAGATGTATATACACAGAGTATTTACACGCCCCCCCCCATCAGTATCTTTAGTGGCCTAAACAACTGACTGAAAAACTAATGCTTTTGTCTTTTGGCCTGTATAAAGATCTGAGGTGCTTGTGGTCTGTGCTCAGCCATGTACCTCTTTCTTGACATCACTTCTCTCCTCTCACTGCTTCACGTGACGACGGCGACGGCAGCAGCAGCATCAGCATCAGACGCTCCGTGCTGACAGAAGACGTAGTCGGGTACAGTAGCCGAGAAGCGCATGCGACGAAACTACTGTTTTTCTGGAGAATTAGCGGCGGTGGCGCGTGGGACTTTACACGGAAAACCACCGGCATGGGTGTTTAGACGCGCATCACACCGTCAGACTCGCTGCCCCGAGAAGTGAATCGCTCGAGCCCCACAGAAAATGAAGACGATTTCAAACGGCTGCTTTCACAAGCTAAGCTAAAGTCAACTCGATTTGAACGAGCAGATGTTCGGTGGCTCAGTTAAACAGTAACTGAGAACACACACACACACAGTCCTGCATCGAGTGCAGGTGTGTCCCTGGTGGAGCACTGACCACACCCCCAACACCAAACAAAAAAAACTGTGCTACACAAATCATGCAGGTGTCACTAAAAGCTGAAGAGTCTGAAGCCACGACTGAAGTCTGAAATCTGGATTCTTACCCGATCCACGTGGAATACAGCCTCTCCTGGGGAGCTGAGATCTGGACAGGGAAAAAAAAAAAAGCAACGTCACAAGAACGTTTACTGAGCACAACACACACTGACCACTGCTGTGAAGAACGTCACAACACACACACCCATCCACTAAACATCAGGGAGCACGTGTCAGCACAGCTGTAAACAACACTCCAGAGTCCGGACTCACCTTGATCTTCACGTCTTTGGGTGCAAGCTTCTTCACTTCAGTTAGTAGCCTTTCCCCAAAACCTGAAACAGATGAAATGGGTTCAGTGAGTGAGTGAGTGAGTGAGTGAGCGAGCGAGTGAGTGAGTGAGTGAGGTCTGCACAGTGTTTGCAGTGCATGACAACCCATCATCACTGAACACCAACCTTTGATCAACGTCGACCCTCCACACAACACGATGGTGGAGAACAGTGTGCGTCGGAGGTCCATGTCAGACTTCTGGATAGCGTAGGCCAGGACCTCGTGGATGCCCGAGCTTTCGTCTCCGATCAGGTCAGGTCTGAACAGCAGCTCTGGAGCACGGAACCTGGCGGGGCCAATCTGAAAATAAGATTTGAGGGTTTGTGGTCAGGACGGGGGCAAATTTTCACCGTGGAAATATTTCACATCTTTCTAAAACACCTCTCAGAATCTGCTGGACTCACATTTAAAGTGCTTCCATCAGGGAGGACATACTGAGCCTTCTCTGTTTCTAAAGTCTCGTCCTTTTGGGGGTTGAGAGACAGATAACAGGCTCTCTGCAAAGTCAGAAACACATCTGATCAGACAAAGTAAAAGCTGTGCATATTTCATACTTCAAAGCGCTTCACACCTGCCCCTTTACCTCTTTGATGGTGCGAACAACCTCAAACTCAGCGGAGGTGTTGAAGTTGTAGCCTTCCTTGCGCAGCAGCAGGCGGAGGTACCGGGAGACGTCTCTTCCAGCAATGTCCACGCGCATGATGGAGTGTGGGATGGCGAAGCCCTCGTAGATGGGCACAACGTGGGTCACGCCGTCGCCTGAATCCAACACAACGCCGGTGGTGCGGCCTGTGGCGTACCTGCATGAAACAGACGACAGTCACACATTTACTACAGACTACACCGCCACCATCCACACATCAGTCCTCTAACCATGTTTCACTAAGAGACACTGGGTCCCAGCACTGGGGACAGCAGTCAGGATGGATTCATGAATGGATGCTGTCTGTGGTGACTCCTGACGCTGATTTCAGTGATTTCATGATTTCAGTGCCGGTGAAAGAGGACAAACTTCACCTGACTGCAAACCTATTCTTCTATGTTGTTTTAATAAATATGTTTGGCTGTCCTACAGTCGTCCTCATCACCATTCAACGAGACTTGACAACTGTGCTGACTGTCATACGATATGATGTGGTTAACAACAGCACCAACACTTTCTTCCACACAAGGAGCCTCAGCCTTACTTGAATGACGACTCAGCAGTAATGTGACTAACCACTGTAACACTGTCTGTTTTCAGTTAGATCACTGTTAAGGAGATAACGTGGAAGCTGTTCAGTCTTTCTTTCATTAAACTAGTGAATGCAGCGACGGAGTGGGGAGTCCTTACAAGCTAAGCACAGCCTGCATGGAGATGAAGAGAGCAGGGACATTGAAGGTCTCAAAGAAAACCTCTGCAGCCTTCTCCCTGTTCTTGCTGGGGTTGAGAGGAGCCTCAGTCAGCAGTACAGGATGCTGTGAAAGACACCAAACACAAACATGCAAGCTCAGGGTTACCGATGCTCAGATATCAGAGACAGGTGGCCTTATTATCACACAGCAGGAGGAGAGGAGCTCACCTCCTCAGAGAAAGTCTGCAGCTGCTCCTTGGAGTAAACATACTGCCAGATCCTCTCCATGTCGTTCCAGTCCTTCACGATCCCGTGCTCCATCGGATACCGAACCGACAACAAACCCCTGTGCTCCTGATCAGGAGAGCGGTGGTGAGACAAAGACACGGGGTATGAATAATGAGGAAATAAGAACTGACGACCTGTAAAAATGACAGGTGAAGTTTTTGTGAATTTGTATTTCTTCACAACATCTCATGAGGCCTTGAAATGCTCTGCGGACAAAATGTTTGAGTCACATGCTTCACAAACTGCAGAGATGATGAAGCAAAGTGTACATACAACAGCTGTTTCCTGAGCACATCAGTGGCAAAGAGATCCACTGTGGAAATAAACTCACATGACATCTAGACCAGTGTTTGTCTGAAGGCTCATGGGAGACGAAGTGGAAGAACAGTCCCCGGGCAAACTGTGCTGTAAGGCCCCGTATGACTCCATCTACCACCCACAGTACAATGTGTGTGCATCCTATCACCTGCAAGTTCCCTTTAAATCCAGTGAGGCCAGTAATCCTCTGATGGAATCATACTGGATTACTGTGTGCAAAACTTAATTTAGGAACATGAACCATGTGAACACAATATAAACTAAAATAATGAAGCTCTTAAATCAGATATTGACACAGGGTCCCTTATCTAACACGCTTTAACAGACATTGTACTTTATGGGTGCAAATTCCACGCATGCAGGGGCTTTTAGGGTTTTGGGGCCCCCAGCCAACTGCCTACTTTGCCTAAACCAAGAGTGACATAAGTAAAGTGCAGAGCAATCATGGAGGAAAACCTACAATCACCACAGACAAGAAAAACACAGACACAAAACAGAGCTGAAACACTAAGTCAATGAATCGTTTAGTTAACTGCCAGAAAAATAACCTGAAACTATTTTGATAATCAATCGTTTTACATCATTACATTCAATAGTGTCATTTTTTTAAAGAAAAATGCCAAATATTTTCCTGTTCCAGCTTCTGAAATGCAAAACAAGACCTCTGAATATGTCGCCTCATGCTCTGGGCAGTTAAAATGGATTTATTTCATCTCTTTACAGAAGAAAAGATGAACAGAAAGAAGATAATCAGAACATCAGCCAATAAGGAAAATAACTGTTAGTTGCAGCATAGTTTCCAGCAGATTTACAATAATGCAGAGCTGCACATTCAGGCAAGCAGCAGATATGGAGGGCAGATCTGTAATGACTCAGCTGACAAGATTTTTGTTTACGCTGGTACAATCAGAAACGACGTAGGAAGGCCCAGGTCACTAACAACAAGATGTCTTCTTCTGTGGCCCAGATCTTGCTGTCATCTGAGCGGCTTGCACGGCTGGTGCACCGCGGACACTGAGCTACCCAACGGTTACTTTTACTCACCAAAACTCACTGTGTTTATCCCTGAGGTCTAACAAACAAGTCACATGCATTTACCTCCTCATGAAACACATCTTATAAGGTTTGCCATGAATATTTCACAGTCTAATGCAGGAGAGCTTTAAATGTTCTACATGTTTCCTACTAATGTCACTGGCAGTGTTTGATTCTGGTGTTTGATGATTCAAATGTCTTTACACATACACAAACACATGTGCTACCTCTGCCTTGGGTCCAATGAAGAGGTCTCCCTCCAGGGCTCCTGCCATCACGCGAACATGCTTGGGACGCCCCACACTGTCACACACACACACACACAGAAGCAGAGAGTCAGACAATATAAAGTATCACACATAACAGACAAACATGCAGCACTGAGTAAATACACAAAATATCTGAGACTACATTAGAGTTGGAAAAGTAAGTTCATTGACCAAGTAGTCGACTGAAGAGCATTAACAGACATTTACTCTGATAACTGATTAATTAGTTCAGACTGGAATAAGTTACCGGTTCATATTTGTTCTTACTTTGGTTCATTTAAAAATGTTTTAGTTTCTTATCTTAAAACACATTGGATGTGTCTTCAGAAACACTGTCACTATTACTCTGCGACAGTGTATGTTCCAATAATGAAAATGACTGCTGTAGCTTTACATTACGTATGACTTTGTACTGTGAGTGTTGTGGGAAGAGGTCAAGAAACACTTACTAGTTCGGGAAGCAGTATTTGGGGATCTGGTCGCCTGCAAAACCAGCCTTGATAACCCCCGAACCCTAAAGAAAAGAGAGATGACATTTGAGCCCCACGTCACAGGGTTATGGTTGAACTAAGAGCTGCAGTACTTTAATCTGTGTGCAGTGTGTCTGAGAAAGACGGAGGTCATAAGACACTGCCAGAGGCCACCGGCAGTAACACACTCGTGCTCAGGCACCGCCTAGCAGCTAGCACAAACACTCTGCCCTACATCCCTCCTGTTTCAAGAGCTACTTTGTCTAGTGAGGCTGGCATAAAACTTTAACAGTCAGTGCACTGACAAGCCTGTTTCAGATGCATCAGTTTGTTTCCTCACACCATAACTTCAGCCAGTTACCTCTGCGATGTCCAGCCACTACCTAAGGCCTAACGGTAGAGAGCTGCACTAATGCTGTATTCACACAGTGTTGGTAGAATAGGAAGAACAGGAAAACCAATTCTGACTTGGGGGCTCATTAATCCCAGATGGTTAGCCTTGTAGTCACAGAAGATAAACATCTAAATTAGCTAAATTAACTTTGTTGTGCCAAGTATTTGAAACCGTTCACATAAAGCCAGACAAACAAACAGTGCATAACTCTCCTGAAATTAGCTGACTGGATTGCAATGGTGATACTGGATTTTATTCAGGTGGTGAATTTGCAGCTATCCTGCCAACACTTTGTTGACATGTTTGTGGTTCTGTTCTCCAGGTGGCAGATATTATCGCTGTCAGAAATTCACTGTATCTCAGAATAACAAGTCAGAGGCTGATGTGAACGATTTTCCCCGTTTCATTATGGTTTGACTGCAGAGCTAACATCCATGTGGTTGACCAAGATTTCTGTAAGATTCACCAAATATAATTCCAGACTTTTTGGGGCCTTTTTAATAGTGAATGCAATTAAATATATGTTTTACTGTCATTTCTGTCAGTAGGATCTGGAGTTTATAACAATAATTCTTAGTAACGTTGTTTAAAGCAGCAGAAACCTGATGGATATACTAGCAAATTTAAAAATAATAAATCTAAAAGAAACCATGATTTAGCTAAAATGTGACTTGCCCATTGTCAGCGGATGATGTTCCAGTGTCCAGTATCTTGTATCTAGCAGTAGTATTATTGTTAGCTGCGGGTCTAATGGGGCCTTTAACACCACAACAAAAGGAGTAAACAGACTCCTGCAGAAAAATCCACGGCTCACGTAACATGAAAAGAACTATTCTTACTATCGGCAAGCAAGAAAAATACTCAAGACCTTTGTAAATTATTTTAAAACCTGTTGACGGGACTGAAGTTAATGCTTCTTAAGACCTCTCACGTTCTGCAGGTCCCTGTTAACGTACCGGTGCTCAGCGCATAGCCACTGTTTGTGTTAGCTACACACACAGACGTAGACAATCTGTATCCTGTAGAGCTAATGGCTCAGGAGGACGCTCACACCCTTGCTGACAGCTCAGATCGCTATGCTATATCCATGCTATGCTGTATTCAGCACGAACACAGTCGAGATATGTGATGATCCAGCTGCAGCTCCGCGGACAGCTAACACTCAGGATCAAACAAACCGGAGATTAGCTAGAGAGTTTAGCTACCGCCTGCTTGGGTCTGGACACGTCGAGAGACGTCCTTACAATTACTTGCAGCTGGAGCTCATAGCACTTTGGGTGGAACCCTATAAAGCACTGCTAGTAACTACGGCAGGTTTAATGAGAGCGACCGGGATCCGTCACCGATGTTTTAGCTATAAAACAATACTTAACACAGCTAACAGCTAGCCAACGGTCCCCGCCAGCGGCCTCGGTTTGGGTGTGGATGCATGACATCATACTTACATTATCAATCACAACCGGCTGGTTAGCTAAAATGTCATAGGACTCCATGACGGACTGGGTATTTAAGATATGTTTCTATGGATCCGTGCGTGTATTCGTCCCCGTTTAGTGTTTTAATCATGTAAAAAATATCGCCCCGTCACTCCGCACTCCGCCGCTCCTCTCTGTGTGCTGCTGCCGCTGAGGGCCGGCCCGCCTCCTACATTCCCAACCAATCACGGTGACGGTTATCTTAACTGACAGGAATAATAACCAATCACAGCGTTCGGTAGAACAGGCATGCGTACTTGATTTGCTGTCAGCGAGCAGGAGCAGAACCTTTGACAAACCTGAGGACACAGGGCTGTAACCGGCTGCAACTAACGATTGATTTCATCATCGATTATCATCTCTATTTTTCGATTAATCTGTAAAACATCAGATCAATATCCGAACAAATGCACATCCAGTTTCTTGGAGTATGATAAAGATGAAGAGTTTAAGTCACCGAGTCTGCAGACATTAATCTTAATTAAATAGAAAGCATTTAATAGAAAGCTATTATTAACAGAGAGTTTAAATCAAGAAGTCGACAGATTGAAATTTTAACAGATAGAGTTTTGATCATCAGGCTCATCAAGTCTGCAGGTGTCACCATGCAGCCCTGTACAGAAGCTTCGTTTTAAAACCCAAATAGCCTCTCTCCCTCTCCCTCTTTTTTTTTTTTTTTTTTTTTTTGGTTAATATTGGGGAAGAAGAAGCGTTAACAAATGATTCATCAATCATCGAGAACGGCACAGCGGGCAGTGGTACACTAACAACAGTAAGAATGTGCTTAATGTTTTACATGACTTTTATGTTTCTTCATAGTAGTCGTGTATATGTTTTGTATACTTATCTTTGCTCGGCTGTGAAGTTATTGTTATTGATGGTTGTGTGTCTAATTACAGTGATAGCCACTAGAATAACTTGGCCTATTAATCTAATTATGGGTCATATTTTCACACAACGTACAACTCAGATTTCCCACGTTTCCCATACACCGTGACTGTATCATCTGACGTCATGGTCCCCGGCCAATCAGAAAGCTGCTGCTGAAATCCTCACCGAGGCGAGGCTTGGCCAGAGAAAGTCAACGTAGCCGTGTTAGCACAGCATTTCAGTTCAGATTTAACATTAAAATCATTACAAGTCGGGACATAGAGTGATTTTTCCAGGTAGGTGTTGCTTTTACATTAGTGTCATACAACTGTTTTGTAGTCAGACTGCTTATTGGGAGTGCTAAATTATTGGTTAACTTTGCGCAGTTGCCGTTTACTAACTAGCTTGATGTAAAAGTAGGAACTCTTTAGCTAAAGTTAACGAGCTATTTCCCGTTAGCACGAGAGCTTTGTTGTTGTGGTTCAAGCAGGTGATTTTAGTTTAAAGTGACAAAACAACTAAAACAACTAAACGTCAGTTAGGCTGTGTTAATTTTTCAAACTGGAACCGTAGCTAACTTATTTCACAAGAATACTTTCAGTTTATACCAAGCAGTGTTGGAAAGTAACTTAAGTACATTTACTCCAGTACTGTAATTAAGTACACTTTTGAGGTACTTGTACTTTTCTTGAGTGATTCGATTTGATTGTCCATCATTTCAGACAGAAATACTGTCTTTAATATTATATTACATTTCTGCTAATAGACCCACATAAATCTTACACACTATTCTATAAGTACAGTACTTGAGTAAATGTACTTGGTTACATTACATCACTGTAACTGTCCCTCAGAGCCAGTCATTGTGAAGTGAATGTATTTGTGTGCATGTGCAAATGTTCATTTCACAGGTCCTCGCTGCCGATGGGTTCATGAGAACACCTGAGAGAGCAGAGTCATGGCCCTTGTTGAGGAGCAGCCTGAGAAGTATGACCTCATGCCCTGACTGCATGTTATGTCAGGCTTATGCACCACTTCACTCTGCTTTGTAGTGGATTTCACACTTTACACTCTACGGGAGTGTGTATCACAAGCATGTGTGTCCTTATGCATGAGATAAAAAAAATACAGAAAACTCCACTAGGAACCTTTAATGTTGTGTGTGTGTGTGTGTGTGTGTGTGTGTGTGTGTGTGTGTGTGTGTGTGTGCGTGCGTGTGTGTGTGCTGTCCAGACACTGTTGGGTGTGTTTTGCCACTGAGAGGGATGACCACAGTGCAGAGTGGGTGAGTCCCTGCAGGTGTAAAGGCTGCACCAAATGGATCCACCAGTCCTGTCTGCAGCGCTGGCTGGACGAAAAGCAGAAAGGAAATGGTGGAGGAGCAGTCAGCTGTCCACAGTGTGGCACTGAATACCACGTTATCTTCCCCAAGATGGGTGAGTGAAACTTTACAACTCAACATCGAGCAGATTAAAGGGGAACTCTGCTGATTTAACCTGTGACTTTCACTTTCACTAACCTAAACAGTTATTTAATGTCTTGTTTGGTTCTGGAAGAGTTTTGTCAGACCTGAGAAAATATGATGTTGTCCATATGTCATGAGTTCTCTCAGCTCAGGTTTGAGACTTAAAATTTTAGACAGCAACCCTGCATTACAAACAGGAGTTTTTTGGACAACAGTGGAGCTCTCTGGCTCCTAAAGACAAATGTAGAGTAAGACCAGACTGATTCTTTAAGTGACTGTGTGGTTTCTTGTGTCTCCTCAGGCCCGTTAGTGTTTTTCCTGCAGCAGGTAGATAGAGCTCTGTCACGGGCCAGTCCCTTCGCTGCTGTCGGGGTGGTGGTCGGGACGGTGTACTGGTCGGCCGTCACGTACGGAGCTGTGACTGTCATGCAGGTCTGCTGAACTAACACTTACCGCACAGAAAGAGCATAAAACCAGAGAGCATCACAGTCTGTAGGACCTTCACCCTTAAATATTTCCATGTGCAGGTTGTGGGTCATAAGAAGGGGCTGTATGTGATGGAGCGAGCAGACCCGCTGTTCCTGTTGATGGGTCTACCCACCATCCCTGTGGTGTTGGTGCTGGGAAAGATGATCCGCTGGGAGGATTATATAGTGAGGCTGTGGCAGAGATTCTCTTATAAACGCAAACTCCCACCAGGTATATAAACACACACATACATACTGTATGGCATAATGTACACTTCAATGTGCCTTTTAATGATGACAAGATGAATGTGGGGGATAAGTATAAAGAGAAACTGATCTCATTATTGGTGACAGAAACGTGTTTCATGACCTGTAAAAAAATGTCCATGATTATTTGGGAGTGTTCACAAATTCACCTACTATTTTATGAAATATAATAAAAACTGAGTCATAAACAGATTTTCTGTTTTGCCTCAGGCAACAGTCGTTATCTGCCCCGTCTCCCTGTTGATGGGCCCAGTGCAGGAGACCACCTCTCTGTGTCCAGGACTCTGTGTGGAGCTCTCATCTTTCCCTCCCTTGCCAGTGTGGTGGGAAGGCTGCTTTTTCGACAGGTGTCCTCTAATCTACAGCGCACAATACTGGTGAATACACCTTATGCACTTTAACAGAAAGTCAGCAAAAGCCTGCAGGGCTCTGTTTACGTGGTGGTGTCCGTGCTCTTGACTGTTGGTATTTGTGCAAAGTCACTCACCAACTATTTTCAGAATGACCAAACATTCGCTATTCCCAGTTTGTCCTGTGAAAGCAGTGTGAACTTGAGTTTCTTTGGATTTTGAACTGTTGTTTGGACACAGAGAAACATCTGAAGACAACACTGTGCAGTTTGGGATTTTTTTTATACTGGCTGGACGTTTCATAGACTAAACAATTTATTGAGAAAAAAATCACGAGGTTGATGATAAAATAATCTTTTGATGTATTTGTGTAACATTTAATGTGGCTACAACAGGAACATTGGCATCTTTAGATGAATATGGTTGATTTGTACAGTAGCTGTTGTCAGTATCTGTTCATTAAATCCAGGTTACTCAGTTTCATGAGCATGTCATTCGGTCACCTGTGTTTTTAATGAATTATCGCTGACACCATTCTGTCCTCCTCCTTCCCCGCAGGGTGGAATCGCATTTGTGCTGATCAAGGGAGTCCTGAAGGTGTATTTCAAACAGCAGCAGTACATCATGCAGGCCAACAGACAGATCCTCAACTACCCAGATAGAAATGGAGACGGACAAAACCAAGGTGGAGAGGAGGACACAGAGGATAGTGGAAACGAGTAGTTTGACTCATTCAGGGCGAGGAAGGAAACAGAGTCAGAGACAATGGTGCACAACCAAATATATTTTAACATGAAACAGAAAGCAAAACTTGGGTGAGTGCTTTGTAGATGAGGAGAAAAAGGAGCTACGTGGAAATAACCACAACACTATCAGTTAAGAATTTCCAGCCCAACGAACCTTTTACTTTGTAATTTCAGTCTTTACAGTCTTTGTGACACACACTTCTAAGTGTCCCAGTGTCCCAGTCCTAGACTGTAAAACGACCCATATTCAAGATCCCTTCTGTTCGTCTCAGTCTCAAGATGTTTATAAAAGTTGTGATAAAACATGTGTTGCCTTATCTTTTAACGTGGCGACCAATAAAGTAATGTAATCATAATCATCATAACTGCTCCCTCACTGTTTTCCTTCCAGTTACTTTTTAAACATGTCTGAATCCCTGATTTGGCTCTAAATGAACTGAATGCTGCTGTTTGCAAACACAGTCAGTTTGAGCCAGACCTGCTGAACCACTGCTGCTTTCAGACTGAAGTACAGGGTGCTGCAGAGACGCAGCCTGTAGAACTGACTCTCAGTCGAAGCATTTCATAGTTTTATTGCACAGAGTAAGGAGGGTGTGGTTTTCAGTCGAATGTTTTCACTTTAACTTTGTCTTGTAGCACATCTAAAGTTGCTCAGCCTCGGGTTTCAGACCCCACGTGTGGTCGTTTGATATTCAGACGGGGGTCACAGGAGATTTAGAACACTGATATATTAATATTTGTTTGGAATATGTTGAGTAAAGGTTTTATTTTATTATAGATGTAAATTTGTCATTGATTTGGAGCTCTGTCCGAATTTAAAAATGCTTGAATTGATTTCTGAATATTAGGGTGAAAAACAAGGAGCTCGTGGGCCAGATTAAGTTGAGAAAGTATTGATTTTCTTTGATTTTGTGTCCTCTGCTTCTGCCAAATGAACATGCTCTGGATCAATATCAGTGTATGTTAAAAGGAGCTCTTCTTTTATGTCTTGGTGAATAATTTGTTTAATAAAGCTCTTTGTGAAACAAAGATGTAAATTTCTTTAACACAAGTTCCTAAAGTGTGTCAGCTTCATTACAAATTTTAAATTTAGTCATCAATTCAAACTTTTAATTTGACTGTTTCTATTTAAGCTCTTATTCTGGATTTTGTTTCAGTGAGGCAGAGGCGTTCGATGTCATTTTACGAAAATAAAAAATCAAACTAACTTTATTCTGATCTTAGCTGAATATTTTCTGTCTTAAAACAAGTGTGAAGGGAATCTTTAGGTCTTGTGTCATTGTTTTTCTGTGTGTTTGTACGTATTTATTTACTGGGAGAAATGGACTAATAGACCCTGGAGGAATGTGCATTGTTCAGGTGATATTATATAATCTAATATATGATATATAACATCTTATATTTAGTGTAAAGTTTTGTTGTTGAAGTGTACACTGAAGACACTGGAGGAAAAACGATTTATTCACCGATTCTTTACGATTATGTGGAGGTCCCGCCCACTCGGTTTACTGATTGGCTGTTGCTTTTAAGCTAAGTAGCTGATTGGCTAATTCGGTTTCACTGGGCGTTTGAGAGGAGTCAGGAAAGAGAAAGGGGAAAGGAAGTGCCTGTTGCCTGAAAACATGTATTTTGGATGAAACTCGCGCCTTCTGACAGTCTAACTGAGCTTTTTTTGGCCATGAGGAGAGTCACGCTGTTTATCAACGGAACCTCCACAAATGGAAAGGTAAGCTGGGAAGGATGAAACGGGAAATAGGTGTCGGTTAGCCTCCGTACTCTGTGTTCATGCTAAACAAAATGGCCAGTTTACCTCAGTGTTGGAAGCTAATGTCAAACATTCCGTGTGTACGGCGCTGTACCGTGAGCTGCTGAGTGTTACCGGTGGTTTCACACAGGTGGTGGCCGTGTACGGCTCTCTGGAGGATTTACTGTCTGTGGCCAGTTCCAAACTGGGAATAAGAGCCTCTAGTGTTTATAACGGGAACGGCGGCCTGATAGACGACATCACGTTAATCAGGTAAAAGCAACAAGCTGCAGCGTCGTGGTTCTTAGCTCAGCTCGTTTTGGAGTGACAGTGATCACAGTGTGCGTGTCTGCTCCTACAGAGATGATGATGTGCTGTACGTATCAGAGGAAGACCCATCTGAAGGTAAGAGGAAGAACTCACGTGCTGTTCTTCAAATGAAAGTACCAACAACAACGTAAAGATACTCCATTCCAACCATTACATTACTGCATCCACTCATTTTAATCACAGTAAAAATATACACCTTCAGCCGATGGTCCACTCACCTTCAGTGACTCTACCTGTGTGTGTGTGTGTGTGTATAGATCCTCAGGATGACCTCACAGATCCTGAAAAGGGCCAGACTCACACTGATTGGCTGACGCTCAACGTCGGTGGACGCTGCTTCACCACCACCAGGTAAACGTGGCGTCTGTTCACGTGTCCCGTTCCAGTTTCTGATGATATGAATGTAATGGGCGACAGTGTTTGTTTGTCTAAATGAAAACATGCACGCAGCTGGACATTACTGGAACATGGTCGCCACATTGTCTCTGATGATGTGGTTTTATTGTAAACAGGTTGTGTGTGTGTGTGTGTGTGTGTTTCCTCAGGAGCACCCTGGTCAGTAAAGAGCCTGAGAGCATGTTGGCCCACATGTTCAGAGAGAAAGGTGAAGTCACTCTTTAAAAACATAACTTTGATTCATCTCTTTATGTTGCTTCACGTCTGTCCCTGTGCTTCTGTGTTGGATTCAGACGTGTGGGGGAACAAGCAGGACTCTCAGGGGGCGTACCTGATAGACCGCAGTCCAGACTACTTTGAACCCATTCTGAATTACCTGAGACATGGACAGCTCATCATCAACGAGGGGATCAACCCGCTGGGTATAACAACACGCTTTCAGACATGTTAACACGTCTTAGATGATGCTGCGTTCTGATCCTCGTTAATCTCGCTGCAGGTGTGCTGGAGGAGGCTCGTTTCTTTGGCATTGAACAGCTCGCTGAGCAGCTGGAGACCCTCATAAAGGTGTGTGTGTGTGTGTGTGTGTGTAAACCAAACATTGTGCTGAATGAAATTAATGAATGAATTCAGTGCCAGCTGTCTTACCTCCACATGTTTGTCCTGTTCAGGCCTCTCAGCCCCCTGATGACCACTCACCTCTGACCCGCAAAGAGTTTATTCGCTTCCTGTTGGCCACGACGACCAAGTCAGAGCTGCGCTGTCAGGTAAACACACGTACAGGGACAAATGTCCCTACATGTAAGACAAGAGAAGGTCATTTTTGAATACATGTGTAATACATGAAAGATCCTGTATAAAATAACTAAAGGCTTAAAAAAGGCACTGAGGTTCTTTGTGTGTCTGTGACCCTGCAGGGTCTGAACTTCAACGGTGCAGATCTGTCTCGTCTGGATCTGCGCTACATCAACTTTAAGATGGCCAACCTGAGAGGAGCCAACCTGACCCACGCCAACCTGAGCGGGGCGAACCTGGAGAGAGCCGACCTGTCCATGGCGTGTCTCGATGTGAGTGGGGTTTGGTTCATGGGCAGATGATCAGGGAGAGTAGACACTGACCCAGACTAAGCTCAGCTAAACCTGATAAATCTGTGTGTGTGTGTGTGTGTGTGTGTGTGTGTGTGTGTGTGTGTGTGTGTGTGTCTGTGTCTGTCTCTGTCTCTGTCTCTGTGTGTGTGTGTGTGTGTGTGTGTCTCTGTCTCTGTGTCTGTGTGTGTGTGTGTGTGTGTGTGTGTGTGTGTGTGTGTGTGTCTGTGTCTGTCTCTGTCTCTGTGTGTGTGTGTGTGTGTGTGTGTGTGTGTGTGTGTGTGTGTGTGTGTGTGTGTCTGTCTCTGTCTGTGTGTGTGTGTGTGTGTGTGTGTGTGTGTGTGTGTGTGTGTGTGTGTGTGTGTGTTGCAGGGAGCCAACCTGCAGGGAGTGAAGATGCTGTGTACCAATGCAGAAGGAGCTTCACTGAGAAGCTGTAATTTTGAGGATCCTGCTGGAATCAAAGCCAATCTGGAAGGTGAAGCAGCCAATCAGACGTGTTCTTTAGATAAACCCACCTGCATTACGTTTTTATTGAACTTACACGTGAATGTGTGCGTGTGTATGTGTGTTTACGTTGACAGGGGCAAACCTGAAGGGCGTGGACATGGAGGGAAGTCAGATGACGGGGATCAACCTGAGGGTCGCCACACTGAAAAACGCCAAACTGAAGAACTGCAACCTGAGAGGAGCTACACTGGCCGGGACGGACCTGGAGGTGAGAACACACAGACACACACACACACAAACACAAACACAAACACACACACACACACACACACACACACACGTCCTGAACGGCTTCAGTTTGCTGATAGGAAATAATTCATTGGGTTTTGAGAGCCCACAAAAATTTGATTTCGAGGTTTTCAAACCTCCCGGGTCCAAGGTCTGTGGAACATTCAGGTTTTCTTCATCTTCTTCTCCAGAACTGTGACTTATCAGGATGCGACCTGCAGGAGGCAAACCTGAGAGGCTCCAATGTGAAGGGAGCCATCTTCGAGGAGATGCTGACTCCTCTGCACATGTCTCAGAGTGTGCGGTAAAACATCTCAGTCTTCCACACGGTGCTTTAAAGCACAACCTGCTCTCCCAGAGAAATTAGTCCCACTGCCAGTGACTGATGCATGTTTCATGGTCCATAAGTAAAAAAGACAGAGAGGAAATGATTGTGTTCACAGAATGAACGCTGGGTTGGATTTGGTTGTTGGTCTGAAGATTTCTGAACATACGTGTTTGTAAATGTTTGTTTGTTTTGTGGGTCATGAAACACACATTTGTCAGGAGTATTGATGACCAGTAAATGCCAAACCTTGAATTTTGCTCTGAACCAAACTCCAACACGTGTCGACAGCTTAGATTTTCTACACGTTTTTGCATCTCTAACATGATGCTATTTAAATTCCTTCCTCTGTTTGAACAGTTGTACAGAAACAACAATATGTTTTTGTAGGTTTAGCTTTGAGCTTTTGAATGTAGTGCTGGGTTGTTTGTAAAAGTAAAGATGTTTAACTCAGGTTTATGATATTCATAAACCTTCAGAACTCTTTCTGTTAGTTTTAAAGTTGGTTCAAATACATTTTAATGAAATCTAATCACTTCCATGCTGAGCTGTGGAAAAAAGTAATGACTTCTAGCAATAGACTTATTGTTCCAGTGCCTGCAACTCTGAATGTTTGTTCAGCTTCAGCCTAAAAATATCCTGTAATTCAGATACCTACAGTGAAAAAGTGAGGTAGACACATACATTTTATAATAAAGTTAAAAAACTTAAATTTGGTGAAATGATGTTGAAATTACACAGAAAGAACAGTTCAGTTGCTGCTGAGTGAAACAACATGCAGAAAAAAAGATTTTAGCTGTTACAGGAGATAAAGAGGTGTTTTATTTTCTCAGAGATAATAACAATATGAAACAGGCTGTACATCCTACTGTATGTTCAGTATTCATTTGTGAGATATGTGTTTGAACAAGCTCCAGCTCCGTTATATTACCTCTGACAGTAACAGGTGCTTACTGAAGGTCCTGCTTGTTGTCTTAATTATTTTATGAAAGAAGATTAAAAGTAAAAATGCCTCGTGCAACAGTTCAGTACAGAAGAGATTGTAGAGTAAAACGAACCAGATGTGTTTTCTGTGTTTGGACGTCCTGCTGAGAGTTCGATTCATTACACTGCTGTTTTTATACATGATGCTTAGTTACTGCTGTGCCAACAGAAAAATCTAGATTTGAGAAAATGTCACGTCCTGCTGAACGGTGGTGTATGTATAAGGTTTTATATGTCTGTGATTCACCGGCTAGAGTCGGTGCAGGTGTCGTGTACTGGTGTGACGCGTGAAACCACACAGGTGCTGCACCTGACCTGTCTGTCTTCTTCTGTTCTGCTGTGCTGTGGTTACTTTATGAGCAGGATGTTCAATAAATGTTTTTCTTAAAACTTCTGCCTGTTTTGACGTTTATCTGAACACACAGCAAATAATTCTGCTTTACGATACGAGGAAGTATTCAAGAAGAATCACGGAGAAAAGTCTTCTCATGTACGGATTCAGTTGTGTTCATTTATATAGAAAACTTATTTATATCTAACATCCCGAATTACTATAAAGGACAATGATGTTTGATCAGTACATTGATCTGATATTGTGATAGATTATTTGTCTTTTTATCCCAAAACCACCCGTCCACCGGCTGCTGGTTGTACCTTGTTACCCCAGCAGGGGGCAGTGTTGTCTGTGATCAGTTCACCTGCTGGAAGTAAAAGGCAGATTTAAAAGTCAGTGTTGGAATCACAGCATGAACATTTGCACCAACACTCAGATTCTTCAGTAACGTCACAGTGTAAAAATACTCTGCTTCAGGTCCTGCTCCTAAAGTCTGACTGATTCATTATCAGCCAGATGTACTTTGAACTAGTTTATGTACAGTGAGGTGTCCCAACATGGGGGTTGGGACCCCTCAGCAGGACCCCAGATAAATCACTGAACATGACAGCAGTGCAGAACACAACCTTCTATACAGACATTACTCTAACTTCAGGTTTCTGTGTGTGTGTGTGTTCATGGTGATGAAGAAACACAGATGAATTAGATACATCAGGTTTGTTGTCTGCACATTTATCTTTTAGGAACCAGCAGCTTTTCCCTCTGGTGCTGATGGAAAACACCGCAGTGGGCCTCAGGTCAAACCTCCAGACCCCAGCCCTCCAGCTTCAGTTATTTTCTGTCTTGTTTTTCAGTCGCTGCAGATGGTGATTTGGCTGCGGTTACAGTTTACGTCTGTGGTTTATTCATGTACACATGCATTCTGTCTGGAGTGTAAACACAGGAACACGTAAACATTTGGCCCCAGGAAAGCTGGGAGTCCACCGGGGATCGATCTGTGTGCTCTGCTGCAGGAACATGATGGAGCTGTGTTCCCTCTGCTTTATATCTGCTGTCTTTGATCCAGCCCCAGCAGCATAATGTGGTGGTGGTGGTGTTGACCTGTGGAAATCAGGCTGTGGGTGGAGGCGCTTGATTGGTGGTTTGTGGTTAAGAGACATCACCACTTGGTCCAGTCCACACACATCCAGTCCAGTACACATCAGTAAACCACAGCCCCAGTTACAAAACAGAGTGAATTTAGTCCTTAAAGCTGCAGTGAGCGACTCTGGCCACTCGGGGCAGCAAAACAAGCCAATAACACAACCGTGACTATTGTCACATTATACAGTTGTTAAGGCGAATGTGTTACCTGTTTATTCATCCAGCAGACACTGAGCAATGTGATGATTGAAGTGGAATCTGACTCTGGCAACTTGACGGTCCAGTATTTATCCTCCTTTTAGCTCTGCTTTGGTCTCCACCAGCTCCTGAGATCTGTGTCTTTCCTGCCGTAACTTCAGAGGTTCCCAGTGTCACAGGTTTCACTCTGTTCCTTTGAACCTGACTTGGACTCAGGTGAGCAGGTGATACTACCTGAGTTTACTTGATCACAACTCTCGGCCCATTTCATACACAAAAACAAGCCGGATGTTTACCTACACATCTGGACAGGAAGTGTATCAGAGCTTGTTCAATATAAAACAGCTGCTGCTGGAAATCAGGCAGATGACAGTGGGATAGAAAACCAAAACAAAGAGCTGAAAGACTCTGATTCGCTCCACAGAGCTGATGCTAATTCACTGTGGGTTCATCACAATGAGCCTTTAACATCACACAGCCATTTAATCAGGTTTAAACCATAAATGTTGATTTATGCAGTTTTAAATAAAAGGATGGAGATGAAACCATTGTAACCAGTATCAGCTGAGTGGTGGCCGGACTGGTATAAAACATTGTGACAGCTGCCAAACACAACACACCCCCGTGCTTTGCTCACTGTGTGTTATAGGAAACTGGAGGGTGTATTTTCAGTGGGTGTGTAGATTCTGAAACACTGAGTTGCTTCACTTCATGTTTGGGCAGGCTGCACCGGGCTGTTGGCTTATAAGGAGGAATAAAATGCAATGACTGTGGGCTGGAAGTGTTTATGTTGAAGAGGCTGGTCTCTGCACACCTCAGGGCTGAGTGTGCTTATTCCAGTCTGGTCAGTAACACTGGGGAGGGGGGGGTGCAGTGCTGGGATAGAGGGTCTGTCTATAGGAAGTTTGAAACCAGAAAAATACACAACCTGGGTTTGAAATGACAACAAACCATTTTGGCTAAAGGCAGGGACACGTTATTCTCAGTGACTGAGTCTGATGAGACCACACTGACCTGGCTCTGTCCCATCAGGCCCCTGACAGGTCGATCCAGCCATGTTTCAGACCAGTGCGCTTCCTACAGACAGATTCATTTTGATAGTTGTTTTCATGAAGTCATATGTAAAGTCACACAGGAAGAATCCTTCATCTCTGTCCACCCTCATGTCAGCTGTGTACGTCTACTCTGATCCATCCACGTCTGTCTCTGTGCTGTAATGACAGCAGCCCACTCAGGTATGAGCTCATATGAACACGAGTCACTGTCACGTTTGTTCCACTGACTTCACTGGAACCACAACATCTGTCTGTTTTATCCATTTGACCAGTTGGTGATTATTACTGGGAGAGAAACAGACTGCAGCCCTGCACGCGGGTTTTATTACACTAGAAGAAAGTGTGAACGACATCGTGTCAGATGTAGAATCCAGGATTTTTGGAGCTTCACTCATATCAGTCATGTTATCATATCATGTTGGTCCCTGCTGCTTTGATTTTCATCAGTCTTCCTTTAAATCTGCAGTGTCTCTGAGTCCTACAAACACTTTACACTGTGCACGATGCAAATTCATTTCATACCGAGTCACGTGCAGGTCGATCCACCCAGTTCTGCCCCTGTCAGCCTCTGTCTGCCCGGCCCTGCTGTGACTGGACACGAACTGTTGTGACACCACCATATATCCACCATCAGGCCTGAAACTGATGAAGCTGCTGGACTGAAGACCTGCAGACTCCTGATCCTCTGCTCTGAACTGGTGGAGACGCTGAAATATTAAATCTTATAACAGATGGAGCGTTATTTGGAATATTTGCTTTGTGTGTGGGTGTTTTTATGGCTATATTCTTTATGTGGGTGGGTGTGCATGTGTATGGGTGTGTGTCTGTGTGTGTCTGTGTGTGTCTGTGTGTGTGTGTGTGAGTGAGGGATGTGGCTTTCTGAGCTCAATGAGGGAACATTTTCTTCAGGCCAAATAAAGCTGCCCATGTAAACTCCACATTCCAGAGTTTGTGGTGTGTCTGTCTTAAGCTCTCTCTCTCTCTCTCTTTATTTTATGGAGGGAGGAGGCTGTGTGTGTGTGTGTGTGTGTGTGTGTGTGTGTGTGTGTGTGTGTGTGTGTGTGTGTGTGTGTGTGTGTGTGTGTGACTGGCATTGAGTTTCACACAAATATAAAATGAGAAAACCTGAAACTGCTGAATCTGATTTTAAATCAGTCTCATTAAAATTAAAGCATCAAGTTCCCATCTCATCACTATACATGCTACAAAACAACAATCCCATCATCTCATGGAAACATAAATAACCAAAAATGCAAAACACACAATCTTACAACTAATTTGTCTAAATATTCTTTAGCAAACAAGATGTGAAATCGCTCCACCGCTGGTCGTCTGTATCAGTGTGACAGAAACATTCAAGATGGAGTCTTTGTGTCTCTGTCCCACCCAGGCTCCACCAAAACCTCCAACCAGCAACACAACAATCTCCCTGCGGCTGCAGCCTCTCTGACCTCACGGAGGACGCACTCATCCAAACTCCTAGAAAGAACCACACACAGAAACGTGTGCATGCAAATGTTCATAAGTGAATTAAAGGTGTATGAGCAGTAAAAGACCACACAGAGCGTTATTACACTGAAGGGTAGAAAACTCTCTCACTTTGAGGCAGTTCTGTAAATACATACCATCACTCACACACATGCAGCGCTAAGGTGCATCATCATCATCATCCTCATCCTGCCCAGCCCTGAACATGAACTCTGTCATTAGAGTGCAGCTCAGTGGGGCTGCTCATCTCACTGAAATTACACACTTTCCTTGCTGAACCTCAGGAGGCCTCCAGGATGTTCCTGCGTTTGGCAGCACATGAGGGAGCGTGTCTGAGGCGTGAACTCAGAGCCGCTCGGGCCAGGCTCGGCCTTCCAGGTCCACTTCAGCTGGATGAACCCCGAATGCTGCACCGCAACACACCACAGAGTGTGTGAGCAGTGTCGTCCTCAACTTCTACAGATACCGTTATGCATAAAGCACGAGCGTCTGAACCGAAGTTCATGCATTTGATCCAACATTTGGACCAAAGCAGCGGAGCGACCGTCGCTGCCCCAGAGCCACGCAGCCTGGATGAAAACTAAACATAGACCACATGCTTCTCTCTCCCTGTCACTTCCAGGATTGATTTCAAAATTTGGATCTTGACATATAAATCATCAGATGCACATGCTCCTCTGTATTTAAGGGAGCTGTGGTGACCTCTGACCTCTGGTAGGAGACTCAGATCTTCTGGACTTTTGGCCAAAAACTAAAGCTGAAGAAGTTTTTGCTTCTTGTCTGAGAGACAAACACATCAGTCACATCTTTAAAAAGCATCTAACAAAAAGTTTGTTTTCCTCGGCTTTCTCACAATTTTACAGCTTTTACTTTGAAGGTTGAACGTAGTTCTTGTTGTTTTTCCTTGTTTTCTCCTCTGTCTGTACACAGAAAGTTTGTTTTCCTGCCTGACTCTGATGAGGAGAGCACCTGTGTTTGCCTCTGAGCGCTGCAGGGGTTAAAAGTCTTGAGGCCGGTTTTGGTGACCAGGAATGTGCTTTTTTTATTGGCCTGGCACATCCTGGCTCTGCTCTGCTCTGGTTTGTCCAGAGTCTGGGGTTTGGCTCTGGCTCCAGGTCTGGGTGGGTCCAGACTGGCCTGACTGTGTGGTTTAACAGGGTCAGTAGTTAGCACTGGGCTGGGGCTGGGGATGCTGTGGCTTTGGCTCAGCAGCTCACAGAGACATCTGCTGTTACAGGGAATGTCCACAGTCTCTGCTGTGAGGACACTGAGGACTGATGATCGGCTCAGATTCACACTGACGTTTGTGTTTTTCTCCAGTTTCGTGTTTTTATGCAGAAAAACAACTTTAGCATCAGTGAAACAAACATAACAAAATTCGATGTGTTCGTGTGTGTGTGTGTTTGCAGGTTGTATCACTTGATAGGATTGTTTATGGAAAACTGTGTGTTGCCAGGGAAAATGCTGAAGGCAGTGAGATCTGTTTATTGTAAACCTGAACAAGCAGCCATCAGGCCTCTGTGCTGCAGTGAATCAGTGGAAACTGATGTTTTGGTCTTGTGTCCCCCGTCCAGGCTGTGACCCAGTGTTAGTGTGGTTAGTTCACAGGCTGCCTCACTGATCCAGGTTACAGGACACAGAAAAGAGCTGCGATCTCCAGCAGCTGAACTCGTTTCTCTGCTCCTCACCTCAGAGAACTGAGGCAGCTTCTGTGTGCAGCTGGGTCCAAAAGTCTGAGGCCACTTCAAAGTGGTTCATCTTCTTCCTGCAGATATTCAGAGGCTGTGAGCGACTCTTCATTAACTAACAGTAATAAGTTAAACCGCCGTGTTCAGTAAAGTCCAAAGTCCCTTCCTGCTGCTGGATTTGTCCTGTTACAGGTGCAGAAACATACAATGAGCTGGAACCACAGAATAAAAAGGCAGTGAAGCCTGTTTGAGTCCAACAGGAATCAAACCCACATCCTCAGAGCCTTTTCATCCTCCACTGTTTCACCACACACTGATTTAATCATGTTCCTGGGCTCTAACAAAAGCTTTATTTTGCTTTAATATCCCTCTCTTCTTTTGACCCTGATGTAATCCATGTTCCCAGAGTCTTTTTTCTGCTTCTTTAATGTTTCTGCGATGAAACAAAAGAATATTTTACAGCAGAATCAGAAATCACTGACAAACTTTTACCTCATTCATAAACTTTACGCTCCTGTTTTTATTTTGTGAGTCGACTGTGAATGTCCCACTGACATATATCAAAGACAGTGTGTGTGTATGAGACACAGGGAAAGATCTGCATCTGCACAAGCTGTTTCTCCAGTTCTGACAGAACCATTACAGAATGATTTACTCAGCCTCGAAGTGTCGTCTGACCCTCGTCCACATCTCATCAGCCTGATGTCCAACTTGCTGTTATTCTTTGTCCTCAGAGGACCCTCCCTCATGTGTTTGGTGACCTCTGGCCTTTAATCTAGCGCCACCATCAGGCCAAACTGTTCACTTTTCTGGAAGAAATATCATAATCTGTTGATTTTAACATCCTCTCTGTTGTGTTTCAGTTTTCATTTTGTGCCTTTTATGATCTTGGACCTGGATTCATGTGTTTGTGTTTGAGTGAAAGAATCTGAAGTCATGTTGTCACAGTCATTTTAAATTAACTGAATATTCAGCTGAATGAAATGAAAACATACCGTTGAGAATAAAACTGTCCGAGATTCACTGAAAGCTCAGCCGTGCAGAATCACACAATCCTTCCTCTGTGCTCTGCTGAGCAGCCGCAAACATCCAGAGAGAAACACTCACAGGCTTTGTTCACAGCCTGACACTCAAACACACATTATGCCAATCTGCTAATGAATTCACAAAGGAATCCATCTGTGGGACATTCACTGTGTGTGTGTGTGTGTGTGTGTGTGTGTGTGTGTGTGTGTGTGTGTGTGTGTGTGTGTGTGTGTCTGCGTGTGTCTGTGTGTGTGTGTCTCTGCGTGAGCGTGTGTGTGTCTGTGTGTGTGTGTGTGTGTGTGTCTGTGTGTGTGTGTGTCTGTGTGTGTGTGTGCTGGGTGATGATGTAACTAGCTAGTCTAAACAGCTGATTATGATCACAGGAAAGTGATACAGAGACTTTCAGACAGAAACTTTCCTTCATTCCTCTCACGTCGAGTTTTCGGGCTGATTCAATCTTAACCTTTAAAATTTGTTTTACAAGCAGCAGTTTGTGACGAAGTTCAGCTTCTGATGTCTGTTGGTCTGTCGGTGAGTCCAACTCTCAGATGTGACTGCTGTGAAATGTTGGACAGACATGTTCCGTGTTCGTGTTCATGTTCCCTGCAGGATGAATCGCTCTGACTTTTCATTTAGAGCCTCCTGCAGGTCAGAGTTGTCAGAGTTGTCATGGTTCATTCATGGTTCCCAGAGGAACTCTCTCTAAAGGTCTGTAAAACCATTGGATGGACTGTCCTGGTGTTTGGTTCAGACATTCATGTTCTCCTTTGGATGAACTGTTTAGTTGAGTTTAGTTGTAGTTTTATTTCTGTGTCCTGCCAAAGTAATTATTTTCAAAAACAAGTTTCCAAAGTTCACCATGAGTAAAAACATAAATAACACACAGTGCAATTACAAAGAAATTAAATAAATAAAAGTAAAGGAAATGGGGAAATGAATCAGCAACAACTCTGATAACTGATTAATCATTAAAATTCATCTTCTCTGTGTTAATGTTGATGTGTGCGCTCAACATGAAGTAAAACAAAGAAAGTGTCCTTCAGAGTCCCTAAGCAAGAGGAGGACGGGGGACATAACCACGTGATGTGGACATAAATCATCTGGAGTCGGACAGGATCTGGGTCCCTGGAGGATCCAGACTTCCTCGGGTGGACCTGATAAACTGACATGAATGAGATTCCACCGTTTTCTGATCTCTGACAAGTGAAAACTCACACACACACACACACACACACACACACACACACACACACACACACACACACACACACACACACACACACACACACACACACAGTGAATGGGTCCTGGGGGAGGTCTGAGGCTGGATTGCGCCACTTGGAAAATGGAGTCAGTAAATTGGTGGCGGTGGGGTATTAATGGGAGGTGGGGGGGTATGAGGAAACTCCCCCTGTAGGCGTTTCTTCTTCTTCGGTGTATATCCGGACAAAACAATCAATGAGCTGCACTTTTCCCACGTTTTCCCTCCGGGGCTCAGGGCCGGTTTGGAGACAGATGTGTGTGTGTGTGTGTGTGTGAGTGTGTGTCACCGAGCCTCAGACTCACACACACTTTAATACACGAACCGAGTCCGGTCCGTTCAGTGAGCCTGCTCATGTAAGAACTTTGTCCGGTCCGTGGTTTCACAGTCCCGGGACGGATCCGCGGCCACAGGCGGATTAGCTCACGGCTTGTTGTTCAACCTCGACTCGACGCCTCGGATCTAAGTTAACAGCTGACTCTGGACCAGCAGACACAGGTACAGTCCTCCACCCTTCACCCGGAACACTCACGGTTGGTAGCCTCGGTCCAGCGGCTCTTTGTTTGCGGCATGACTGCGCGTCTGTCTCTGCGTGAGCAGCTCCGGTGACGGTGAGACGGTCCGCGGAGCTCCGTGAGACCGCGGGGCTCCGTCGGTCAGCGGGGATCCGTGAGACCGCGGAGCTCCGTGAGACCGCGGGGCTCCGTGAGTCTCTCTGTTACCGGTTTTTCTCTGCAAAAGAAAACCATCAGCTCCACACTGCTAAAAAAAAAAAAGAAGTTATCAGAAATATTATCGACAAAAATCTACTTACAGTCAGAAACTGGCTCATGTGAGTGTCAGACCAGCTGTTATATGTTTTATCATGGGATTATTATGAATCAGAGCATTTTACTGTTGGATCTTACTTTAGCTGCTGCGGTGAAGTTTAATCTGTAAGAACGGATCATATTAGACTGAGTTAATCACATGTTGTGTTTGTAAAATCACGGTGTGTAAACATGACAACATTAATTATTATTTCCAAACTGTTCTGAAAGTATAAAGTGACAGTGTGATGCAGTGAAATGCTCAGACCTGCTGTCTGAGGTTATTTCAGCTGTTGTAGATGCTGTTGTGTAGTTGAATCTATAAGATGCCACCAGATGTTAACAGCTGATCACAGCTGGATGGAAGAAGTTTAAACTTTTACTTTGTAAAAAGTAGGTGAAGCTGCAGAAGCCTCGTACGAGCTGATGCTGTGTTTTCTGTCAGAACTTTATTTGCACAGTAAAAATATAATGAAGCATAAAACAGAAATACACACAGGAGTACACACAGTACAGGAGTACACACACAGTACAGGAGTACACACACAGTGCAGGAGTACACACAGTACAGGAGTACACACAGTACAGGAGTACACACACAGTACAGGAGTACACACACAGTGCAGGAGTACACACACAGTACAGGAGTGCACACACAGTACAGGAGTACACACACAGTGCAGGAGTACACACACAGTACAGGAGTACACACACAGTGCAGGAGTACACACAGTACAGGAGTACACACAGTACAGGAGTACACACACAGTGCAGGAGTACACACACAGTGCAGGAGTACACACACAGTACAGGAGTACACACAGTACAGGAGTACACACACAGTACAGGAGTACACACACAGTGCAGGAGTACACACACAGTACAGGAGTGCACACACAGTACAGGAGTACACACACAGTGCAGGAGTGCACACAGTACAGGAGTACACACACAGTACAGGAGTACACACACAGTACAGGAGTACACACAGTGCAGGAGTACACACAGTGCAGGAGTACACACACAGTGCAGGAGTACACACACAGTACAGGAGTACACACACAGTACAGGAGTGCACACAGTACAGGAGTACACACACAGTGCAGGAGTACACACACAGTACAGGAGTACACACAGTGCAGGAGTACACACAGTGCAGGAGTACACACACAGTACAGGAGTGCACACAGTACAGGAGTACACACACAGTGCAGGAGTACACACACAGTACAGGAGTACACACACTACAGGAGTACACACACAGTGCAGGAGTACACACAGTGCAGGAGTACACACAGTGCAGGAGTACACAGTATGTGAGTACACTGTGCTGCTGACTCAGTAAATGGTCTGAATTCTTCCTTCATCACTGTGTGTAGGTGAGCTGAGCAGTTTTGTGTGTTATTGTGTGTCTGTTGTTAGCAGAGTGTTAACAGCTACATGTTGCTGTACCGTCTTGGCCTCGGCTGCTGGCTCCTCTCTCCTGCGCCCGTCATTTCCCAGCAGCAGTTTGGATAATGAGGCTTTCACAGTGTGAGGTTACTGTCGCAGTGATTTGATAGTAATCTGTCTCTGCTCGTCTGAGCTGTTAAATCATGTCCGTCCATGGTGTCAGCGCCAAAGGGCTGAACTGTGTGGAGTGTGCATGAGGAGTCTGACTCACTTTTCCACTCGGCCTGCCCGTAGCAGGGTATCTGCACAAACGCCTCCAGACCAGTAACCCACCCTCCAGATCTGCTATTACAGCTTATGATTCTGATCATCGGAGGTGCTGCACTGAGGCCGTGGCAGTCTGAAAACACAGCTCTCTGCTGGCTCAGCCCTCTTCCTTCACCTCCCTCCACTTTCCCCCTGACGTCTTGGTTAAATGAACCCTCCATGAGGTTTACAGCCCCTCTGCCTCTAACCCAGCAGGCCTCCCTTCCTGTTTGGCACTCGCTGCGTGTTGTTTTCCAGCTCAGATGGACGGGGGGCATCGGTAGTTGGTGTGTTAGTATGACAACTATTCGGAGCTGCCAGCCTGCTGCAGAATGTGGTGTGTAGGTGAGGAAGCTTAACAGAGAGGGAGGAGGAGAGGGAGAGAAGTTAGTTATTAAAAGCTGAGGAACAGAGTCTGAGAGAGGATGAAAGGGTTTGGAGAGAGAGAGAGAGAGAGAGAGAGAGAGAGAGAGAGAGAGAGAGAGAGACACCCAGAGGTCAGTCCAGACTGACTTTTGTTCTGCAGAGTCTTGTTTCCTGTCGTCTGACATGTACGTTGTGTTTAAGCTGATCAGCCCATAATTCACAGTATACAACACAACAGGCTCTGACTCTGAACAGCTACAGCCTGCAGGATGGTGTGTGTGTGGTGCAGGATGTTGTATCTGAATCTGAAGTGTTTGTGTGTGGAGGGAGGCCACTTTCCCAGAATGCATCAGAGAGTATAATCCAGAGTATAAAACAAGAGAAAGTTGACATGGAGGTTTTGGTGTCGTCTCTCATGTGCAGCTGCCTGACACTCACATAAAACATCATAAAACAAGTGTGTGATCTCTGTGTGTGTGTGTGTGTGTGTGTGTGTGAAACATATTAATTATGGCTGGATGAACTTGGCACGCTCCTGTGTTGCTCTTGTCATGCTCAGGGGACGCCGCCCTCCACCACATGCACATGCTCGGCACACACGCTCATCTGTGCAGCGTGGAGCTGAAGGACCGGCTCAGTGCTGAGATGGATCCGTGTGTCAGGAGCCGCAGGGCCGGCAGCGTCATGAGATGATGAGTTTCCTCCTGCTGTTACTGTTATTCACGGTTTTCTAACTCACGTTAACGTCTCTGGAGTCAGGGCCATAAACCGAAGGGCGGATTGATCAGCTGATATTAGTTTATCACAGTGTGTTGGTGTCAGTGTTCATGTTGTGTGTCTCGTGCATGAACCACACATTGTGTCGGACTGCAGTGCTGCTCTGACGCCAGGCTGCTGACGGCCGTGGTGATTAAACCTGTCCTGTTTCCATCTGCAGGAGCCGAAGCGCTCAGATTCAGACCAGGGATGTTCAGGTTCATGGTCGGAGTGTTGGCCCCCTGAGCCCCCAGTGAACAGGAGACATTTATCAGGACATTAATTCATCTGAGCAAACCTTACACAGAAAAGAAAGACAGCTTTAGAATCCAAATAAATCTCGATCACAGGTCTTTTAGAGCCAGTGCCTGAGCTCAGAACAGTTAGTCAAATTATTGATTAGACGAAAAAACTGATAATTCTCTGCTTCCATGTTACGTCAGCGTCAGGTGAAAATCTTTGGGTTTTAATCTGCAGGTTGGACGAATGGACTCATGTGAGGACGTCACCTCGGACTCTGTGGACATTTTTTTGACGTGTACAGTCAATGAATCGAAGAGACAACTGGTTCATTGATAACAGAAATGCTAAGTGCAGCCAAACTGTTTTTCCCGTTTTCACACGTTCATGGTGACACATGCAGCAAATGGTGCTGGCGTCTGCCCCTGTTTGTTTTAGGCAGCGAGCGTTTTCCCGTGTTTGACACCTGACAGATATGTAGTGGTCACAGGTGAACGAGGGGGAGGGGAGACTCTGGGCGTCAGAGGTTTAGGTTGAGTCCACATCACCCATGTCTGGGTAGGGGGGGGCGTTTCCAGCTGTGAGCTGGTGGTTTGGATGTTTCGGTGTTGAGTGATTTTCTCTTAGACATTAATCAGGTCTCCATCCAAACTCAGAGCAAAGTTAAACTGAATTCCCAGAAACTGAAAATACGAATGAATGCACGTTTCCATTCAGGACAGTTTCTCTGAATATGAAGATGATACGAGAAGTGAGCAGAGACCAATGTGAAAACTTTCTCTGCTGGTGCGTTCAGGGACACTCAGATGCCTCTAATGATTATTTACACTGCTGATTAATGTGTGGATCATTTTTTTAATCCTTTAATCTACCAAATGCCAGAGACTAATCATCAGTAATCATCAGGGTTTTCCTCTGACTCAGCAGTTGAAGCTGCAGCCGTGTGAGTCTGTTCCACGATGACTAATCCACTCAGCTCATGTGCAGGTTGGATCTTCATTCTCGTTGCTCAGACTGGCTCATTAATCAGTTCTGAAAGTAACCATTAGTTGCTGCCCTGCTCCGGTGGAGTGATTGGAGGGTGGAAAATGGAAAATGTTCACCGTGTAATGTTGTGTAATCACAGTTAACCTTGGATGCGTCTCGTTGTTTTGTGAGTCTGATTTTGTTGTGTGTGTCTGTGCTGCAGCGTGTTCCCGGTCTGATCCCAGCACGTCGGTGCGTTAGGACACCATGTCTTCCCCCCGCTGCTTCCTGCTGCCGCTGTCCTGCATCCTGCTGGTTCTGCTGGTTCAGTTTCCACAGGCTCAGTCCAGACCGGCCACAGAGGACACAGACACAGGTAACACACTTCACAGATGTCTGAGTGTGGACGGCTTCAGTCCTTTGTGTCTCCAATACAAATGAACAAGTTCAGGAAAATGTCTGACTGAGATTTTCTTTAAACTGAATTAAACAGCAGGCCTGTGTTTGGTGTCCACACTGTTCATCAGTCAGTCCTGATGCAATTAACTAATGAATCAGTTTATTAATTAACTAGTTGATTTAAAGTTTTGATGATTGATCATTGATCAGTTTCTTAAAAGTGAAGATTTGCTGATTTTCTTTATTTGTAATATGATGAACTGACAATCGATGTTTGCAGACATGATTAAAAAAAGTAATTTTAGCTTCAATAATGATTCAAATGAGGATTAATCGATGATGAGAACAGTTCCCGAGCTGATGACTGTTGACTAATCACTGCAGCTGTAGTTCAGATCCTCTTCATGATATTTTCCTCGGTGGTTTGTTGAGCGGTTCCTGCTGTGGGGCCTGTGCTGGTGGTGTGTCGGTGCAGCTCAGTCCTGTTCTGAGTCTGTGCGTCTGCAGACTGATGGAAAACTCTGTGTCTGTGCTGCTGCTTCGCTTGAACCTTTTGTTTTTTTGTACAATGTGTTTGTCGTTCGGGCCTTTCCTCCTCTTTTGTTTGAGGGCTCTTTCATGTCTGCTCCCGGCTCTGTGGTCGTGGTGTTTCAGGCTCCGTCTTATATAAAAGCTTATGAAACTTTCCAATGAGCGAATTTCTTTAACAGGAAAGTGACTTTTTCAAGGTTTGGCTGTTTTTGGCTCAGAAGCATCTGAAACTGGTTAGGGTGATTTTTCATGGTGTAACCGAGGCTTGGCTCTCAGGCTGCTGGTTATGGTCTGTGTATCCTGTCCAGACACAGTAACACGGTAACAGATGCACACAGTCTGAGTGTGTGTGTCCACTCAGACTGTGTGTGTGTGTGTGTGTGTGTGTGTGGATAATCAGCCCGTTCAGAGCTCAGTCACACTGCTCCCTGACTGTGTGCGTTTGTGTGTATATGCATGTATATACCTTCTGTGTGTGTTTGCATTTTGTGCTCCAGCCATCTGGACTCCAGCTGAGTGCGAGTCTATGTGATACTGTTGTTTCTGAGCCCGTAAATTCTTGTTTTTCTCTCAGTGATGAACACATCAGATTTCATAAACAAAGCCTGCTTTCAATTTCCCTCCTCGCTCAGTTTTACTCTTTCAAACGGAGGTTTATCTGCTGTGCGACGGAGGACAAGGCCCGTTAAACACAACCTTTTCCTGTAAGTGCTGTGAACTCTGCTCAGCTCTTGTGAAAAAAAAAAAAAATCCCTGAAAGTCTGAAACCCAGCCCGGTCTAACCAGGACCTCTGGTCTTTTTATAAACCGTTTGATGTGTTTAACAGTAGCTGCACATTTGCCATAATCTATATTCTCAGCACCACAACACACAGATTTACGGAGATTCCCAGCTGCTTATGTGTCCCAGAGGCTTGTTTTTGTGTGTGTTCACCTTCAGCTGGGTTTGACTGCAGGAAGACGCTGGATTATTATTATTATTAAAGGTTGTTAAGATTCTACATTTTCCTGCTTTAGTTGAAGAGAAGTTAGTCCGACTCTTTCAGGAGAGCAGAGGAGGCTCTCAGATGTCGGCTCAGAGACATAAAGCTGCTTTGTGCCTTTGGCAGAGGACAACAGCTTTAGAGCTTTATTGTCTGATCACAACACCGATCAATGACTAACAGGGTCAATGTGTCAGTTAGAGACAGACACACTGAATCTCTGTGGAGGCGGGAGATTAAACATTATCTCAGCTAGCAGACATGCTAGCATGTTAGCAGCTCTGTCAGGCTGCTGACGTGTGGGAGTGATGGCGGCCGTGGACTCGTTTTCAGCAGGCGTACTGCAAAATGAACGAGATGAAATTTTTAAAATCCTTAAAGCTGCGACTCGTTTAGAAATTAATGATTAAACGAGTTGTTCCAGTGTTTAATGATGTTCAGTTATCAAGGCGACGGTCTGGGACGACCGAGGACGGTCTTACTGGTTTGACCTGCCTCCCCTCTTCACTAATCTTGGTACAGTCCCTGAGTAATGAGAGTCGGGAGGGATGTGTGTGTGGTCTGCGTGCTGTTAATGGCCGGAGCAGATAGGGTGGAGGCGGTTGGGTGTAGCACTGTGCTGTGGCGACAGCTCCTATCTGCCCTAGTGTTGAGTAGGAAGACCTAAAGCCTCGCTCACAGAGACCCTGCTCACTGAGCCGGGGTCAGAGGTCAGAGGTTAATCCACAAACTTTTCATTGTCTGACGGAGGGAAGTTCTGAGACTCCACTAAGACTAAATCTGCCTCCCACATTTAGTCACACACACACACACACACTTTGCTGAACAGCTTTTAAACATCTACCTTTCTCTGTAGCCGACGCAGTGAAATCCTCTGAAGACGAAGACGACGATGAATCATCCTCAGAGGAAAATAAACTGTCCAATGAAATGTCAACAAGCAACGAAAAGCAAAGTAAGCCTCAGACTCTGGTTGTGTTCCTTTGCTGTGGTGCGTTTGTGTTGAAAACATGAATCAGAGCAAACACAAATGAGTGTAATCATGCTGCTGTCTCCTCGTTAGCGCTGGCGCCTAAGTGGGTAATGCCGGAGAAGATGGAGAAGCGGCTCCACGCCGTTCCTGCCAGTAAGACTGTAAAGTTTCGATGCCAGGCGACTGGAAACCCCGTTCCCACTCTGCGCTGGTACAAGAACGGGAAAGAGTTCAAGAAAGACCAAAGGATCGGAGGATTCAAGGTTTGTGTTTGACCGTTCACGTGAAGAGAAAACAGCCGATGCCCAAACAGCTGAATCTGTTCTTTCAATATTTCAGATCAGAGACCACATGTGGACTCTCATCATGGAGTCAGTGGTTCCTTCTGATAAAGGGAACTACACCTGTGTGGTGGAGAACGAACATGGGAGCCTCAAACACACCTACCTGCTGGATGTGGTTGGTAAGATACCTGTGCATTGTAGAGAACACACATCTCTGTTCAGACACTGGCGATGATCTGCAGCGCTGGCTTCGTTTTACGCGACACTGATTTCAATCATTCGTTCTGAAACAGATTTGATTGCAGCTCATCAGCTTTTCTGTGAGTGTTGAATTGATCACAGAGTTGGAGGTGACAGGAAGTTCTTCTTCTCCTGAGACATCATCATGTTAAAAAGCAGAAGCTCAAACTGGTGTTTGAAATTTACTGTGGAGCTTTTTAGCAGAGAAGAAGCTGCGGCTCAGACTGGACAGACTTTCTGTGGACGTTCTCTCTGTGTGCTGTTGTTCATCTCAACGCGTCTTTTCCAGAGCGTTCTCCTCACAGACCGATCCTGCAGGCCGGTCTGCCGGCCAACCAAACGGCCGTCGTCGGTAGCGATGTGGAGTTTGTGTGTCGGGTGTTCAGTGACCCGCAGCCTCACATCCAGTGGCTCAAACACATCACCGTCAACGGCAGCAGAGAGGGACCAGACGGACACCCCTACGTCCTCATTCTCAAGGTGGGTCCAGCGTGAACGGGTTCACCTGGGGCCGGTGGCGCCAGCTGTTCTGAAGTGTGTGGTTCATTAAAGAATGGACCTCGTTTGGTTTGTTATTAACTGCACTTGATCTGAACTGTTGAGCAGCTTTAATAAGTCATTTGAAATATGGTCAATAAGAGTTTCAGTCCATCAGTCCAGACCCTCGCTGCTCCGTGGAAAACACCAGCTCACTCTGCTGAATGGCAGCAGCATGTAAAAGTTCGCCTGTGATTCACTGACATGAAAGTGATGTGTGCTGGTTAGAACCTTCACTCGCGGTGGTTGAGCCAGTCGTTATTTTGCATGACACTGGTTCCATTTCTCTCTGACAGAGCAGAGTAAAACCACATCTGTGATGCATTGTGGACTCGTGATGAAAGACGCTCAGGCGGTTTGTGTGGTTTGTTGTGTGTGGTGCGCAGCCAGGAGCTTTGCACGTATCGTGCTCCTTCTCCAATCACAGGAAAGGATGAATATCTGATGATTGGACGATAACAGAGCAAATTTAAAACCGAATCTCGTCCGTTTTTTTACTCATGTGAAATGTCAGACGCACCAGTCAGAGCTCAGCCTGGACCCAGAACTGCACAACAGGGAATTCATAAATGATAGAAATGAATAGGAAAGAGCAGGATATGAGTTCAGATGATCAGGCCCACTAAACATTAGACATCTGATGGACGTGCAGATCGTGTCTATATTGCGTCCGTCGGTCCATGACCAGTTCTGGACATTTACACGACGTACAAACTAGGACCGATATTTGGACGTCTAACCACGACCCCACTTGGACGTCAATGTGCAGTTCAACATTTGAACGTCGGACTAGGTAACTTTTTTGGACGTCACGTGGACGTCTAAGACAGGTGCAGGAAATTGACATTATTAATGAATGTAATTTGTTTAATGACAAATATCAACATTGTTGTTATCAACATGATTAATGAATGTGATTATAGATTATTTGTGATTAAACATTATTTGTTAGTAATGATTTATTTATTATTTGTTCATGTTTTTATTCATATATTTATATGGAAATGCAACTTGTTGGAAATTAGGCTTCAGAAAATAATTTCATGGTACATAGGAGCCTTGATTTTATAACTTTTATGATTTCAACCAGTTAACGCCACTCTGATTGGCTGAGGCAGCATGTCGTCATAAGCCAACCAGTAAACGGCACCCTGATTGGCCGAGGCAACACGCCAAGCTTTTGGCGCGATTCTTCGAATTTCATCAACCGTCTGTCTCTCTGTCTCTGGTTTCATCTCTGTGGGAGCAAGTGGCCGCTCGGCTCCGTTCAGCGTACATCAAGAATCACCGTTTTCCTCTAAGCTGAAAGTAAGTTGGTCATGTTTGTTCATTTTATAATCATTTATGTATTTATAGTGTTAGCTGTTCTAGCGTTGTTGTTTTAAACTACCTAAAACTGCTGTGGCTACAATTGGCATTGCATGTCATCGTATCAGCTAACGTTAGCTAAACATTGGCCATAGTTTAAATGGAATTGGAATTACTTTTGAAAACGACTGTGCCTAAAAATATTCACGTTAGCTGAAGGATTAACGTGAACAAGTATTGTTAAGTCGCTAAGTCACTGCTCACTAACCAGAGCTAGGCTGGTAGCTAGCCTAAGCTAAATTCGCTAAGCTAGCGAAAAGAACAAGCTGCGAACTTTATATCTAGCGGCTCTCTCACGGCGGGGATTGCTTTTTACAAGCTAGCGAGCCACGAAGATATATGCAGGTGGTGATGTAGATGTATTAATCCAATACTGGTAGTGGATATTTAAAGTTCATAAGTTAAAAGTGTTAAAAAGTATAAAAATGTAAAATGTGTATTTTCCTTTGGTTCATGGAAATTGTATCCGAGTGAATGTTCTGTACTTTTCTTAGTTTTTGGAAACGGCGACAGAGTGAGCGCTCTTTCTGTTAATGTTCCAATTCGCATCTTTGCCGCTCCGCTCCGTTTCTTCAGTCAGTGAGTTCGGTCAGTAACACAGAGATTAGCTCGTAAAGTTGAATGTGGTTGCACACGTTTCAGCCAGGGAACGTACAGTCTGTAAGTATTGTGTGTGTGTGTGTAGTTTTCAAAGTGGTATGTTTATTGTGTTGTGTTGTTAGCATTGTTTGGTGGAGTTTGTTTGCTAGCCGCATTACATTTTGCGTAATGTCCTGTTTAATGTATTTGTGTATTTATGTAGTCACCGTATTTTAGCGTAAGGGTACACGTGGTGAGAGCAGTACAGTATGACTGCAGATTTCCTTTACATATTTCTAATAATTTTTCTTTTTCTGCTCGTGCAGTTGGATTAATGAAATTTGATGACAGAGGATGAAGCAAAGAAGTGGAGGTGGAGGATACACAGCAGTCACTCAGGACTGATTATCCATTGTGGAGAATGTTGTCACAGCCTTTGTGCATTGTCTTCTTTTCTGTATTCAGTATAATTGGTTCTGGTTGGATTTTACCTCAAAACACATTGTTTAGCACTTTAATTTTTATTGTTTTAAATTTCTGTTGTTGTATATGTATGTTTATTTGTTGTGATACAGACCCAAGCAAGGTGGGTGGTGTAATTTATTTTATTTTTATATTTATTTATTTGAATTTTTCTATTACTGGTAGTTATTGGCTATCACTTTCATTTAGTTTTGGCAGACAATCAAAAGTAAAGCATGTTTGCTTCAACTGATGAACACTGAAGTAATGTCCACATGCAAGCCATGAAATTCATGTTCCTTGTTTTTACTGGTAGTTGGCAGGAAATTCAACAGAAGTCAAAAGCTTTATTGACATGTTTGTGCCAGTGATTTACAAAAATAAAAATGGAGATAAATAAGTCGGGGTTGAACTGTGATTTATTGTAAACCTCTGTGTATAACTGTAGTCCCATGTGTTTCCAAAGGTGGAGGACCCGTTCCTCCAAAAGACGTCGTTTGGACGTGTCTTTGCGCGGGGGGGGGGGTGTCATGTTCGTTCACTGTGGATATTTTTTATTTATCTACCAAAGTTTTCTTTAAACTTTAGATCAAAACAAAACAAATGATAAATCCTAACATGTTGAGTGTGTGTGTGTTGTGTGTGAATATTTTAATCACACATACGCACACACACTCCTGTTTTTCACTTTTCATTTAACATGACACTCGTCCCTTCCTCAGACTGCAGGTGTGAACACCACAGATAAAGAGATGGAGGTTCTGACTCTGAGGAACGTGAGTCTGGACGATGCTGGGGAGTACACCTGCCTGGCAGAAAACTCCATCGGAGCATCTCACCACTCTGCGTGGCTCACTGTTGTGGACGGTACGATAAGACACAGATGATCCTCTGTCTCCGTGAGGACCCGACTGTCTCCTAACCTTTGTGCTCTGATTCCTCTCCTCTCAGATCTACCCCCCTCCCCGCTGCCCTCCCAGACCTACTTGGAGATCTTCATCTATTGCCTTGGGTTTTTCATCATCATCATCCTCACTGCCACAGCAGTTGTCTGCAGACTCTGCTGTGCCCCGAAGAAGAGCGACTTCAGCAGCCAGCTAGCCGTCCAGAAATTAGCCAAGAGCATTCCTCTGAGGAGACAGGTAACATGTCTGCCCCCGTCTCTGTTCCCTCTCTGTGGATCCTAAAGCACAAAGAGCCTCACATCTTGTCTCCTGAACTGCAGGTGTCCGTTGAGTCCTCGTCCTCGCTGCAGTCAGGGGTGTGTCTGATGCGTCAGTCTCGTCTCTCCAGTGCAGCCACCACCGTCCTGGCAGGAGTGTCCGAGTACGAGCTTCCCTACGACCCAGTCTGGGAGCTGCCTCGAGATCGGTACGGCGTCCACCGTGATCAGCGTGGTCGGATTAACCTGCTGCGTCAGGCTGATGATCAGACGGAGCTGCCATACCTGAAGCAGCACAGTCTGACAGTGACGTGTGTGTGTGTGTGTGTGTGTGTGCGTGCGTGCGTGCGTGCGTGCATGTGTGTTTTCCTCAGGCTGACTCTGGGGAAGCCTCTGGGAGAAGGGTGTTTCGGTCAGGTGGTGCTGGCTGAGGCTGTGGGCATCGACAGAAATAAACCAACACGCCTCACCAAGGTGGCTGTGAAGATGCTTAAAGGTGAGAGAGAGTCTGTCGGCAGAAAGTTTGAACTTTGATTCGTAACCAAGAGAAAAAGACTGATGAGAATGAGACTGATGTTACATGAACTTGTCGTGTGCAGCCGACGCCACAGAGAAGGACCTGTCCGACCTGATCTCCGAGATGGAAATGATGAAGATGATCGGTAAACACAAGAACATCATCAACCTGCTGGGAGCCTGCACTCAGGACGGTGAGTGTGAGGGTCGTAGTGTGGGTCAGTGGCGATGTGTGGTACACATGTTACAGCTGACGCCTCCACCTGCTGCTGTCTCAGGCCCTCTGTACGTGGTGGTGGAGTACGCCTCGCAGGGGAACCTGAGGGAGTACCTCCGCGCCCGTCGACCGGTCGGGTTGGAGTACTGGAGCGGCTCGAGGCAGACGTCGTTGGGCAGTTTGGAGATCAGGGAGCTGGTGTCTGCTGCGTACCAGGTGGCCAGGGGGATGGCGTACCTGGCCTCGAAGAAGGTCCGTTTTACAGCCTAACCATCACATTAGATCCTGCAGTCACAGGATTTATGTTTGTGACGCAGTGGGCTGAGCGTCCCGTGTTCCTCTGAATCTAAACCCCGTGTCTCCTCTCTGATGCTCAGTGCATCCACAGAGACCTGGCAGCCAGAAACGTGCTGGTCACAGAAGATAACGTGATGAAGATAGCGGACTTCGGTCTGGCTCGAGACATCCACCACATCGACTACTACAAGAAGACCACTAACGTAAGGCAACGAGAGGAAACCTGACTTTAACTGCTCGTCAGTGAGAGGATGATTTGTCTGACTCTTCGATGTCCGTACAGGGTCGTCTGCCGGTGAAGTGGATGGCGCCGGAGGCTTTGTTCGACCGCATCTACACACACCAAAGTGATGTGTGAGTGTCTGAAGACGTGTGTTTACCAGTTTAATGTTTGTTTGTTTGAACTTCATTCATTATTGATTTACCTGCTGATTATTTTGTCGCTTTAATGATTCGCTGTTTTTTTCTGTAAACTGTCAAATGTCCATCAGAGTCCCAGGTGACGTTGTCAGGTGTCTTGTTTCGTCAGACAGGTGGACAAACATTACAGTGACAGAGGTTTTTGTGATGTCTCTGTGTGCTGCTGCTGCTGCAGGTGGTCGTTTGGAGTCTTGCTGTGGGAAATCTTCACCCTCGGGGGGTCTCCTTACCCCGGAGTCCCTGTGGAGGAGCTCTTCAAGCTGCTAAAGGAGGGACACCGCATGGAAAAACCCCCGGCCTGCACTCAGGAGCTGTGAGTGCACATGAGCTGCTTTCACACTTTCACCGCAACCCTGAACTCATGTAGACGTTACCCGGAGGAACCAGTGGGAATCATCGTGTGGAGGACGTTCCCGTCCTGCCGCTAAACTCACATGGACAGTCTCAGAGAGTGGACACACACACAGTCCCTCTCCACCTGTAACGCTGGGTTTTGTTTCCTCAGGTACCTGATGATGAGAGACTGCTGGCACGCCGTCCCGTCTCGCAGACCCACCTTCCAACAGCTGGTAGAAGATTTAGACCGCACACTTTCTCTCATGGCGAACCAGGTAAAGGCAACCTGGTTAGCAACTAACAGTTGCCAATTAATTTTGTGTCAGTCGACTAGTTGATTAGTTTCATCGTTGTTGGACTGTTATATTTTACCGGTGTACCTAATAAAGTGGTCTCTGTAGATGATCCCTTATTACAATCAGCTGATTCTGGTCCCGGTGTGTGTGTGTGTGTGTGTGTGTGTGTGTGGGGGGGGAGTGTTGGTTTGATCAGAGGTGAATTGTCTTTTTCAGAATCCAGTCATTTAAAGACCTGAAAGTATCTGTGACGTTCTCTGAGACAACATGTCCCTGAGCCACAGGACAAAGTCGTGTCTGTTTGGACTCTGTCCTTGTTTTACTGTCTCTGATCGTCTGTCTCCGTCTCGTCAGGAGTACCTGGACCTGGCCGTCCCTCTGGTCCAGTACACCTCGGTCAGCCCCTCGGCTTCGGCTCACTCCTGTAACTCCAGATAGGCATCCTGGGACCGTTTCCCTTCCTGCATCACCTGTATCCTGTTTCCTCTGCTGTGCGGGGCGGCGGCGGCAGAAGTCCCACACGAAGCCGGGCAGAGGGGCTCAGGCGAGAAGCTTCACCGTCGTCTATCACAGCAGCCTGATGTGAAGAACAGCTGGACAGAGCTGGACTGTTTGACTTCCCATCAAGGCCTCAGGAAGCAGCTCGCACGCTGCGACCCACATCGTCCACCCCCGACAGAGGACTGTGAGAGCTGGGTTTTGTTCCTGTGCCGCCCATTGCGACAGTGCTTTGGTTAATGTCCATGTTCATAATGTTCTCAGTGTGAATATTGTAAATAATAGTCTGCGTTATACTGGAGACCAAACTGAATTTATTAGAGAAAAATGTCATGAAAGAGGCGATAAAGGGAGAAACTGATTCTAAAAACTGAGCGAATAAAATACACAGAAACCAATCTATAAAAATTTATAAAAGAAAATAAATTTCATGTTCACGTTAACGTTGCTGGTGGATTCATTTTTCCATCAGCAGGAATAAATAGTTCGTGGTTTATAGATTCATTTCATGTGTATTTTATTCATTCATTCATTTCTTGGTTTATGTTTTTTTCATGAAGCCAAAGATGATGATTGATCCGACGCTGCACTTATCCTCCAGCTGATTACAGCTGTTACACAATGTGTACAATAACAGATTAACTGTATTAAAATCCTTCTGACTTTTTTCTTGGATTGAAACGTTGTGATGTGATTAAATGGACAATCCAGTGTCTGGAGATCAGCTCCAACACAACGTCATCACCGTGAAGCCTGCTGGGTTTCACCATCATCATCATCATCATCAGCCTGCTGATTTATCCTGTGGAACCAGTCTCCTACCACCGTGACTGCTGACAGGTGACCTGTGTGTGTGTGTCTGACTTGTTGAATATGTTTCTGTATGAAAGATTAATTGTGGGAAGAGTGACTTGGCCAGGGCAACTGCACACACACACACACACACACACACACACACACACACACTTTCCTCTGGTTTCCCTCCCAGAGAGAGGAAACCTTGTGTTACACACATCATGTTGTTCCCTCTGTAGCTGCTGGCTGACATTACAAATATGTAACTGGTGTGCAGTGTATTATGTTACAGCCTCATACTGATGGAATCAGTTTGAACAGCCTCTGGCTTCCTCTCCTCCCTCTTTCCTCCCTCTCCTCCCTCTTTCCTCCCTCTCCTCCCTCTCCTCCCTCTTTCCTACAGTAACGCTGCTCATTTTCCCCTCAGATCTCTGGTTTCCCTGAAAACCTGAATCATTTCCAGAGACAGTTTTCCTGGAGGACAGATGCTCCTGCAGGTCCTCAGCAAACGTCTCTCTGTACCAGTCTGAAGACACAAAACTGTCAGGGTCCCCGGAGGATGGACTGTGAGAACTTTGTTGATCTTTATCCTTATAACACCTGGAACACCTGTGATGTTCCCATCAGCCTCAGCTGGACCGGTCACAGTGAAGCCGTTGAGCTGAGAGCAGCACTCACAGAGCAGATCACGTGGCTGCAGATCACATGGCTGCAGACCATTACTGAGGTCTAACACTTCACTTCTGCTTGTCTCTCCTGTTCTCCTCCTCAGTCCTGATGTAACGTTCGCCTGCTTTCCCTCCAGTAAACACGCAGGGAGGCGCTCTGGCTCCTGGAACTGGAGGCTGTGAACACTCGGAGCTCTCTGAGCTTCCTGCTGAGCTGCTGCTCTCTCGCCCTGTCTGATGGAGGTTAATGGGCCATAGCATTGAGGTGAGGAGCCGTTATGGGTCAGCAGTTACCGTGTGGACAGATGGCAGAGTGAGATCCACGGCGGTGTCACTTAACGCCTCCGCCACCAAACCAACAAGCCTGGACAAACACCGGGAAGTGATGAAGTTATTTACCTTCACACCAGCGTCACCTGCAGATCACGTGACCGTGAAGCGTGACATTCAGGTGTGCAGCCATTCAGAATCACGCCGATCAGCAGCGTCACGTGGATTTTCCAGGCGTGAGGAGTTGGACCGCTTTGCTCCTGTGACTCAGTGAAAAACTGCTTCAGCTGCAGCTTCTCAGACCAACACACTTTTATTAAAAAAAAAAAAAAAAAAGGAAATCAGGGCAGAGCTGCGATGCTGTTTATCATGTGTGCTGCAGAGTTAAAGAGCACGTGCGCCACCTGCTGGCAGCTCTTCGTTCTTCACCAGCAGCCTGACAAAGTAAAACACTGAATAAGAAGTATTTTTACTTTAAGTACATCTTTCTGCTGATTCTTGTGTCCTTCTACTGAAGTAAGAAAAAAAAATCTGAATTCAGAACTTTTACTTGTAGTGGAGCATTTTACAGAGAGTAAAGAATCTGAATGTTGAAGGTTTGGCCAAACTTTCAACTGCATCCCATGGTCTTCTTACTTTGACTTTTTTAAAAAAAATCAAAGTACAGAAGTGAAGATTACCACTGACGCTTATTTTACAGCCAACATACAGTTCATTCTTCAGTCTGTCGTCTCATCATCTTTCTGATCATTACAGATTTTAAACTCTGCTGCAGGAAAAACAATGTGGAGAAAATCACACGAGTCAGAGCGAATCATGTCACATCATTTATTTCTAACACAAACAGCCAAGTCGGCTTCACCATGTCAGGTTTTACATCACACACCACCGTAACCTCCCATTTAAACATCTCACACAAGTTTTATCTAATAAAAGTGATCTCAGACCAGCAGAACGGGCCCTTACACGAGTCAGACGAGCTCCATGACCAGCACGAAGGCACCTTCTGTCCTCCACAGCCTCTCCCATCACACTACGTTAAATATAACAGCATGGCAGCTTCATAAATTAACTTGTTTAAGAAAATAAATATCAGTCATTATCACTGTAATAGGCATCTTTTCAAACGTGTGTAACACAACCTGTGTTACGCTCGGTTAAGCTTGTCAGTACATCAGCCCACACACTAACATTACCATTAATCAGTTTCACCCAAATCAGCATCTAAAGCTCTCAAAGGTAAAAGACAGTCAGAGGAGAAAGCTGCGTGTGAATGTGCGTGATTGTGAGTATTGTATATTGTGCGTATCTATTTGTCGGCTTTAACCTCCCCCTCGTTGTTGTCCACAGATCTCCTGGCGAACAGGTGGGTGGGGTCTCGGCCTCTGAAGCCGGGCTGAATGTTGAACACGGGCATGTTTCTCCAGCTGGACGGGTTGCTGTTGCTGTAAGTGGCAGAGCCCGAGCCGCCGGTGCAGGGTTTGTTCTGGACGAGCTGGAGGAACGTCTCCATGTCGGGGCCCAGCCTGGCGATGAGGCCGGCCCTCACCACTGCCACTGTCTGCTCGTCACAGGCCTGCAGGGTCTGCAGCAGAGTGCTGTAGTACCTGGACCAGAAAACACAAAGATGGAGAGATTTCAGACACAGGGGACAACGTGAGCAGGTAACACTTTACCTTCCCTTTGGAAGAGCTCAGCAAACATTTAACAAAGAAATCCAATCTTTATTTAACCAGATAAAACAACTGAAACCAAGATCGTTTGAGAGAGAGAGACACACAAGCACAGCATCAGAGACACAGGCATCACTGATCATTTCAGTGTTTTAAAATCCTCAGTGATTCAGCTGCAGAGTAATAAAACACTCAAAAAGCATTTGAGCTTTTATTGTATTATTGTGAAAGCAGCGTGTGAGACAGACGTGTGAGACAGACGTGTGAGACAGACGGGTGCACCATCAGTCCTGACCTGTTGGGGAAGTGAGCCGGCACCTGCACCACCTCTCCGATGGCATCGGGGTTGGTACGAGCCACGGTGCAGATGTCAAGACTGGTGTAACACTCTTCTTGCACCTTGTTAAAAAGACGACAAACACCATGAACAGGGAACACGGAGGAGCGGAGCTTTGACTTCACTGAGTTTCTCTGGGTTTACGAACCTCGGCGATCATCCTCTGGAAGATGCTGCAGCGGCGAATAGTTTGGAAAACTTTGGCTGTGATTCCCTGAGAGATGCAGTGAAGGCTCTTCTTCACAAAAGTTTTACCCTGTAGGATAGTGGACGTCAGTCAGACAGACAGAGAGACAGGTGGTAGACAGACGGGCGGACGGAGGGATGGACAGAAGGACAGACTGACCTCTGTGTTGAAGGTAGCCGCTGAGTGGAGGAAGAGCTCGCAGATTTCGTGCATCCCGTCGGTGTCACAGGTCGAGTTTTCCAGACAGGAGAAGAAGCCGCAGCCCACGGCCACAGCACCGTTCAAACATCTGGCCACATCAGCTGCAAACACACACACACACACACAGGTTTACACACAGACTCACAACACAGTGTGGTAGCACTGCACAGCAGGGTTTCTGTGTAGAGTCTCTGACCCTGAAATCACGTGATGACAATCTGTTCACATCTTATGATGAGTTCGGTTTAATGTGCGAAGGATCAAACCTGAACTCAGCACAGTCTTTTTGAAATGTGGTCGTAAGTTTCACTTTACTTTCACTTCCAAAGCATTTTCTGGAATGTTTTAGAATCCTGAACGTTTCCTGATGCTGAATTTTTCTGAATTCAAATTAAAACTGATCTGAAGAGTTTGAAGACACTGGTAAAGTTCTGAAAACATAAATTAGAACTGGGCACAGTCACCTGGGCAGCAGGTGAAGCACAGGCCAACGTGAACAGACAGAAAAGAGAAAGATCAAATAAAGGAAAAACAAGTTTTGATGTAAAACGTGGTAAATGAACCAGATCATGAAAAAACACCTGTTTGCTCTTTTACAGGTAGAAACTCAGAGGAGTGGAGCTCATGTTGCAGAGTGAGAGCACCGTCAGTTCACACGCTGCAAACCACTAAACCAAAACAACAAACAACGACAACAAATCACACACAAGCGGGACTCACTCGGGCTGTTTGCGGAGAAGCGTGCCCGGCGGGGAGCGGCCTCCTCCGGCAGCAGCTCGAAGCAGACGGCGGAGCCGAGGATGAGGGGCAGGAGCAGAGCGGAGCCGGGCAGCATGCTGTCTCTGGGTGAGGAGGACGTTGTGTTGTTGTTGTGTTGTTGTTGTTGTGCTGGTCTGGTTCTCAGTCTTCCTGCTGATCCCGCCTGTCCTGCCACATCCACACACTGCTGCTATTTATATGAAGTCCGGTTGGGACTGTCCAATCAGAGCGCGCCGTGTCCCGCGGGGGCGCAGTTAATGGTTTATTCATGGTTGTAATTAACCCACAGAGCTAATTAAATATTTCCACACGTACAGGACACGGAAGAAAAACTCACGCTTCATTTTAAACTTTGAATGTTTTAACTCGTTTCTCTCAAATCAGTCAAAAAAATATACAACACCAATATAATCAGCTGTGAGAGAACTCCAGGGTGAAAATGACTGGTTTATTTTTTGAACGAATGAAGGAGTGAAAAAACACTCCTGTCATTGTTACTTCATCGTTATCTGCAAAAACAAACAAAGCATGATTCAGCCAATGAATAAAAGTGAAAAACACCACAAAATAAAAAACACATAAAATAAAATAAACGTTGGCGTGATTTAAACATAATTACTACTAAGGACAGACATAAAGTGGTGTAAGTTATCTGTTATTGATTTATTGATTTCTTTATTTTCAGCCACGTGCTTTTCTGTAATAATGTCTAACTTTCTAAAAATAGCAGGAGAAGAAGGAAACGGATGCGTCCGTTTGTGATTCCGGTCACGTCCGTTGTTCCTGTGTTGTGGCTCGGTCGAGCAGAAAGATCTGATCAGTGACTGTGAGCAGGTTAAAGGTTCCTCTGAGAACCTTCAGCAGAGCAGAGGGATCCACATCCGGTACTGGGGCAAAGGAACCTGATACAAATAAAAGTATGATGCATTAGATCATCAGCTTCCTGCAGCTACAGCATCACAGTAACATCACTTCCTGTCTCCTGTGACTGATCTCTGATCATTGATCCTGAGTCAGCAGCATTTTCCTGTTGTAGCTGATCCAGGTGGAGCTGGTCTGAACCACTTATATATATATATATATATATATATATATATACAGGCAGATGGTTTAGTCCACTGGTTCTCAACCTGGGGCTCAGGTCCATGCAAATGGTCACCAGATAAATCTGAGGGGTCATTAGATGATTCATGGGAAAGAGGAAAAAACAAAGTTCTGATTCACTCACACACACACACACGCACACACACACACACACACACACACTCACACACACACTCACACACACACACACGCACACACACACACTCACACACACCAGAGGTGGGCCTGTGGAGTCAAACCGCCTGAGCCACAGATGCAGTGTTGTTGTTGAACATGTGGAAAAATGTGTGCATCTTATCTCTGTGTCAGTCAGTAAACTGTGAGTGTGTTTCCATCGTGGCCTGATTTACCACAGGAACCAGTGAACCTCACACAACTCTGCTGACTTCATTAGCCCCGAGGTCAACAGACGCTGATAAACATCTCCCACTTCTCACGCCTCGGTTTTCATTACCCCCCCCCCCCCCCCACACACACACACACACAGACACACAGACACACACACACTCACCCTCACCAGAGCCATGTGGGGAAAAAAAATAATCATCTTAAGGAAACTCTGGGGCTCGAGCAAAGCTCCATTTATTTCCTGTTAAATATTTTGTTTTGATCTTTAATTGATTCCCTGATTTGTTTCAAAGCATGATGAATGACAACATGATGAATGACAACATGATGAATAAAGATGAAATAAGTCAAGAGACAAGAAACCACAACCAAAGGCACGGCACTGTCAGTGTAGAGAGACTATTCTGAGAGTGAGTGTCAGCGAAATACCACAGAAAAATGTAAAACAGACGGTAAACAACCTCCACACTGAAGTAAACAATACAAACAAGCTGTTAAAGGCCTGAGGGAAAATCAAGAGATCAGTCAGAGACAGGAAACAAACTGAAAAACAAATAAAACTTCATTCTAGAAAAACGGACGTGTGGTTTCAGTGTAAAAACACTGACGGCAGAGTCAGAGTCAGTCCTGTTAAAACTCAAGGTCCCAGCCGGACTCTTCATCTGGGGGAGGGCCGTCCGTGTCCTCTGGGAAATAGTCAAAGTTGCTGTTGTCCAGTGGTCCGTCCACCTGATGGAAAAACACACAGGGTTTTAATGCTCCTTTCCTCTGTATGTTTTCTACCTCAGAGACGCTGAGGTGTGATACTCACCATGGGTGTGAACGGAGAGTCCATGGTTCCCTGGCGGAGGCCGTCCCAGTTGAAACCCTCAAACCACCTGAAGGACAAGGACGTGCTGCCATGACTACAGTCTTATGTCCCACAGAAAGCTCTCAGAGCGAGAGTGAAATGTCATGAAAAGCATCTTTACTGTCTCACTTGTGTTTCTGGATGTCCTTCACTCCATTTTTTTGATTCCCCAGCCTCTCTGAAGGATTGTCCCTGGAAGCAGCAAAAAGAAAAAACAGTGATTGTAAAGAAGTGAACCACGATCAGCCAGTTTCACTTTAACTGTCCAGCTCACAATAATAAGACTTTATTTGTACAACAGTCGATATAAAACAGACAAACTGATCAAAGTAAAATAAAAATCACGTTTAAACAAAGGTCACAGAGTAAAAGATGAGGAGCGCTGATGACCTGCAGAGTCGTTTGATGAGGTTAGCGGCGCTCTTGGTGATTTTTTTAGGGAACTCGATCATGTCGATGCCTCTCAGGATGATGTTATAGGTCTTCATGGGATCAGAGCCCGAAAACGGAGGACTGCAGACAGAGAGTGGAAACTAAAAGCTTCAGCAGTTTGATTTATTCAGCCAGGACACATACACAGCTAATTTAGTTCCTAACTTCAGACAGGGAGCAGACTTATTAGGAAATAAATGAATGAGTGGATGAAATATTACTGTGACAGCCCATGTGTGTGGGAGGACGTGTCCCTGCCGCGGCTTAGACACTGAATTTTGAGGGAAACAAATGAGATTTCTCTGTGTTTTGGAGGAATGTGACGTCTGGAGGGATGAAAATGAGTCAGAGGATGTCCTGAAGTGAGAGGACCAGGTTCTGGTCCTGTACCTGTACCTGCCACTGAGCAGCTCAAACACCAGTATTCCCAGAGACCAGCAGTCAGCCGAGCTGTCGTGGCCTTTGTTCAGGATGATCTCAGGGGCCACGTACTCCGGAGTCCCACAGAATGTCCACGTCTTCTTACCCAGACCCACCTTCTTAGCAAAGCCAAAGTCCACCTGTCGGACAGAGACGCTGAGCTTAATGTTCACTTTGTGAAATTTATACCCATAATGTTTGATATGTCCAGAGAGCATGTCCACACCAGCTTGGCGTATCCTCGGTGGTCCAGGATGATGTTCTCGGGTTTGAGGTCTCTGTAGATGATTCCTCTGGAGTGCAGGAAGGCCAGAGCCTCGATGACACAGCCCGTGTAAAACCGAGTGGTGCTGTCATCGAACGAACCCCTGTAACAGAGACAAAGGCTGAGGATCTCATGTTCTGTCACAGGTGAACATACAAACACAACCACTGTCCTGGGTCCCCCCCTCCTCCCCCCCGCACCTGTCTCTCAGCAGTGTCCACAGTTCTCCTCCCAGGCAGGCCTCCAGCAGCATGTACAGATATTTGGAGTCCCTGAAAGTCCGGTACAACCTGCAGGGACACAGAGTGTGTGTGTGGGTGTGGGTGTGGGTGTTACATCCTCTTGGGTGTGAAATAATGTGGTGCACTTTAATTCCACCTGAATAAATCCTGCGTGACCAGCAACATAAAGCCTCTGACCTGATGATGAAAGGACTGTGAGCCTCCGTCATGATGCGGCGCTCTGACAGGATGTGGCCCTGCTGGCTGGTGTCCAGGATGTGACGTTTCTTCAACACTTTGAGGGCAAAAGATCGATCGGGGTTGTTCTTTAGTTGCACCTGGACACACAAACGCACACATTCAGTACAAAAAGACAAGAACAGACGCGCTTCGAACGCACGTGTACTCACCAGCTCCACACGACTGAAGCCGCCCATCCCCAGGGTGCAGATGATGTTGAAATCACTAAGGGAGACACTGGAGAAGAAATCTACCTCCGCCTGCAGCCTTCAGAGAACAGAGGAGAGGATGTGAAGAAGGAGGAATAATTCTCACTGAGATCAATCAATCAATGCTCCTTCAGAGCCAGATGTGTCCCGGCTGAAGGATGGAGGATGGAGGAGGGAGGATGATCAGCAGAGAGGGCTCACAGGCTGCTCCCCTGATTCTAAAACGTTACCACTTCATCAGAGAGTAAAACCGAGCTCACTTCGCTTTGACCTCGTCACTGTCGTGCTGCTTGATGCTGACATCATCCAGTCCTCCAATCAGCTGTTTGAAAGACCTGCGACATGAAACAAATGAGTCGCTGAACCAACAGGTGACGCGAGGGTGAGTGAACCTCAGACTCCACCGCCACGTAAACTCACTCTCTGTCTATGACCAGACACGTGACGTCTCCCACCGCGGTGACACTGGCTGTCCGAACATCCTCACTGCAGAGGAAAGACAGAAGTGAGAGGTCAAACACAGACACACAGAGACACAGACTAAAATCTGTCTCTGATGGACTGACACATAATCTGTGTAGAGAGTTTCACCCTTTCAGAGCCTGCTCTCCAAACCATTCCCCTTTGGAAAGAGTCTTCTCAGTCACCTGCTCGTCACTGGCGGAGTTCTGCTGAGAGACTCTCACCTGTGGAGATCAGATCACAACCTTCATGGCTTCCAGCTAAAAATAAAAGAAGGTTCACAGCTCAACGCTCAGTCAACGCTGAATATGATTAAAACACCAGGATGAGTGCAGGAATAAAAGCCTTCACAGAACACTTATGTTTTCTGAGTGAGATATTACATCAGTCATCAGGCCCGTTATGGAAATCTCAAACAACTGGATAAATTCTAGTTTTGCAGTGTGAACACGTTGATCACTGCTCTTTGCTTCTGCTGCAAACAGTGAATGTTCATCTTTTAGATCTTAGGCTGTCGCCGCTGCAGCTGTGAGTCCTGAAACTTCTCCCTGCTGTTGCCTTTAAACTGGCTCCGACAACAGACTCAAACATTATCACATTTTCCTCTGTCACAAAGTACATTTGTCCTGATTTATCTCCTGGATTGGATTTTCCAGCTGCGTATGATATCTCAGCAGTGCAGCTCTGACGAGCGGCTCTCAGCATCAGTACAAACACTGGAGTTTGAAAATGATCCCTGACTGATAACAGGCCAACTGTGATCGCTGAATAACAGGAAACACAGCCAGTCTGTCAGTGTGATGGATTATTTCTCTGGAGATCATTTAAACGGATGTTTGAAAAGTACTGAGACAAAGGTTTGTGTGACGCGCAGCATCAGGTCCTGGATCAGGACCAGAAATCAACCGTGATCACAGCATTAGATTTATATTTCATCAAACATCCATCTTTAATGTCTGTACACATTTTCTTATAATTGTTTTTTTTGTGTGTGTGGGGCTTTTATTTTGTTAATCTTATTCTCTGTGTGACCTTTGACCTGTCTGTGATGTCACTACCTGTAGACTTGCACCTGTCTCCTCAGTCAGGTGGAGGACAGGTGGAGGACAGGTTCCCGATGCTGCCTGCTGTCCTCTTCCCTCCCTCCTTCACAGGTGTTCATGGGAACATGAAGCTGCTGTGCTGATATTACCTGATGTCACACAGGTACGTGATCTCTTGTTGTTTATATTTGTTTCACATGAATATTTTGGATGTTTTTGCCACAGCGTGCTTCTGTATGTTCATTCATGATTGTAATTGTTCTCAGTCTGAGGAGAGGTGAGGAAGCAGAAGCCTGGTTCGTCTTTCACGAACACATCGCACAGACCAAGTGTCAGGCAGGAGCAGCTACGCTCTCAGCATTAATTAGTTAATCCTGATGTGTATTAATGGTCATGTTGACGACCACTCCCTCAGGTTTCAGGGAATAATCCAGCTCCAGAGCTGTTAGCACTGACTGATATGTTTGCTCACAGCGGGTGAAGCGATCCATCATTCAGGGAAAGAAAAGCTGCAGCGTCGTGCTCTGCAGTGCGATTTCTGTGGTCATCACAGCTGCAGCTCGGCCGCCAACACGTTTCCATCAGTGAGCCGTAACAGAATGTGCACCCAGTTTGTATTTTACTGGGCTGAACCGTGAAAAAGCACCAGTCCAGCTGAAGTCATGTCAGCATCACACATCACGTCACCTGAAACCTCCGACTTCACCTCTTCCTTTCTCTTTCCTCTCTGTTGATTCTTCTCCTCTTTACACCTCCTCATTAATCTTTCCTTCTCTTCCCATCATTTTTCCTCACCTGTCCTTCACTGATGATGAAGAATGTGTCTCCGGTGGCTCCCTGACGGATAATGTAATCACCGTCACTGTAATGAGTCTGAGGGAGAGCACAGAGATAAATCTGAATTACGTGTGCACAATACCTCAGATTACTGTACAGAGCCTTTCTAACCATGTGTGTGTGTTGGATATAGGAACAGATACTGCACAGTATGTCTGTCATCATCACCTCCTCCAAAACATCAGCCAGCTTACTGAGAACGTCCTCAGGTAGAGACTGAAACGAGGGAACACTGTGAGGAGAGATCAGAGCGAGAGACGTGAGTCATTCTCCTGCGGTGAGAGCTTAAAAACAGCTAACAGGTGAGTTTATGTGTGAGCTGTACCTGCGCAGGAAATCTGTGTACTGGGAGTGTTTGATGAGACCAGTCCTCATCATGATGGTCTGGAAACCCAGTCTGTCGATCGCCCAGAGCTTGATGTCAGTGAGGGCTAAAAGACAGACAGACAGACAGGCAGACAGACAGGCAGGCCGACAGACAGACAGACAGACAGACAGACAGACAGACAGGCAGACAGACAGGCAGACAGGCAGACAGACAGGCAGGCCGACAGACAGGCAGACAGACAGGCAGACAGACAGGCAGACAGGCAGACAGACAGACAAAAGGTGTTATTTTCACTGAGAAGCATCATTATTCAAACTCCACAGGGTTTTGAGTCTGTCCTCTGACTGAGTGTGAGGACAGACTCAGTCAGAGGACTGAGGACAGAGGCTTTTTACAGCTGTTCCTCTGAAAACATCTGCTGCTGCTGAGGCCAAACATTCTTCACTCAGAGGAACTTCTTCCATGTTACACATTGTTATTTGATAAATGCTTAATGAGAAAATATTGATCATTGCAGCTTCAAACACTGAAGTGAGACATGATTAAAGGGGACTGGGAACCTGAGACAGCGTTGATCTTTCACTGTGTTCTCTGATGAACTCTTCTGTTAATCTTTCCTGTATTTTTTCCTCTTTCCCTGAAGTACACGCTCTTCTCTTGAACTCTGAACCGAGCTTAAATGCTCGGACGTGTGATGGAGAGACTGGCTGATTTCTTTAGAGCTTATAAACATGTTTTCTCTCCTTTCACTGCCTTGAATAACGACACAAGGACGCTGACTAAAAGCAGCCGACAGAGTGGAGAGAAGGTGAACGCACAGCCACAGATAAATGGGCAGTAATGAGCTGGCTGATATTTTTTATACCCCACACACTCAGGAACCAGAGAGCTGTAAACACATTTTAGTCTAATATACCAAAAACACAGCGTTTTATTGCTGTGGGTCTCGGCATCCCTCCAGCACATCAAAGTGATGAACACACAAACACACAGAAATCAGTTAGACACCATATTCACAGCCTGTCCGTCGTCTGCAGCTCTTCTGTCAGGAAAGTAAAGGGCTTTGAATTGCAAAGTGTGTTACACCGTCAACAGAGAGGTGAAGGAATCAGGATGAAAAGAGACCGAAGTGTCTGAGGCAAAAAAAAATTTCAAAGTCTAACTGTTTCCTGTGTGGTCACTTTTTAAAATTCTCTCTTGCTTTATTTTTTTTTTTTATTGAAATCCTTCTTTTCCCTCCTTGTAAAATAGCAGACTCTAAAGCTCAGTGACTATTTGTACAAAACCGAAACCTAAAATGAACAACTGACCGTTTTTCATCGTGGCTGACTCGTGCGGTCCTGGTGTCAGAAGGTTGTGTGCATGTCACGGACGCTGTAGGATTTATATATAACGGATACATTTAAACTCTGACTGCTGTTAAAGGACCAATTTGCTCATAATGTGACTTTTATTTACTCAGCTTTTGAGATTTCAAAGTCAAAGTCTGGCTTTCAAAAGCAATAAGCGAGGAAAAAGGATTGTGTGTGTTTGTCTGAGCTGATCTTTTAAACGAGCTCCTGAGTTAAAGCAGAGTCGGAGGCAGACTTTCAGAGAGACGGGAGTTTATTAATCAGAGGAGAAAGCTCCACTGAGCGAGGATGATGTTTGACCTTCATCGCAGCTTCCATTCGTCACTGGATGAATAAATGCTGCTGCACCATTAAAACCTTTCCACAGCCTGAATTTATTTCATTTCCAGCAGCATTAACAGATGCAGAGGCCTTCACCTGCGTTACCTCGTCATTGATGGGACACGCGTCTGTGTCGCTGACTGCTCTTATTCACTAATAATGATGTGTTTACGGCTCTTTGGCAGTGCAGGAGAACAGTCACCTCTGAACATCAAATCAACGTGTGTGAAAGGTGAGTGTTTACCTGTTACAGTAGCTGTGCGGGTGCAGTTGTACAGGATGGCAAGTTCTCCAAACACCTTTCCAGGACCGATGCTGCACAGACTCTTCCCTTGTTTGGTGACCTCCACCATCCCCTCTGTGGACACACACAGACGGGAAACAGTCAGCAGCGGTCGGATTCCCCAGAGGATGGATCCTCCTGTCGCTGCTGCAGTGTGATGGCTGCAGGTGTTTAACTAACTTTCACAGTGACTCTGTGAGCTCTGTAACGTTTATGGATCAGTGTCTGTGCTGAAGACGTCCAGACATCGGCCCATGTGCACAGGCAGCTTTTACAAATATGTGTCTTGTGGCTTCCTCTTGTTTTGTTGTGAAACTGCTTTTACTAATTAGGAACAAAACACAAAGTACAGCTGTGGGTCTTTGGTCATAAATCATGGGAATCATGTTTCCCGGGAAACCGTCCAACGCTTATTGAGACGTTTCCCTGTAAGTCAGCAACATCCTCCCCACAGCGGAGGCCGACTCGTCTGCTGCCTGGAGCTGTTTTAGCATGACTGAAGCGTGTCCAGGCACACATCACACACACACATCACACACACATGTACAGAGAGCAGGGCTCCGGATGAAGAGAAATCCATCCTGACTCAAATGTTTCATGAAAAGCTGTGAATTCCACAGAGATGAATGAGTCTCTGTGAGGAGCTGAAAGAGACGAAACTGAACAATGTGCGTTCATCAGAGGCGTCTTAAACAGCTCGTACGAAGACGGTGGTGAGACAGCAACACAACACGGCAGCCGGGCCTTTCAGTCCCACGGTGACAGACTGGCTGTCCTTGGGAGTGAAGAACGAGTTGATTTTGAAGAGAGAGGAGCGGAGGTGTGAGGAACGTGACTGAAGCTGCAACGCACAACAAGTTTCTGTGCATTTCTTCATGCTGTGTGTGTGTGTGAGCAGCATTCACACACAAAACGCAGAGCAGACAATGACCTCACGGTGATATCACCTCAGCTCCCGGCTTAATGTGCGCTCTCTTCCTGCTCTTCTCTCCACGTTCTGCTTTGTGTCTCATAATGTCTCTGATAGAGTCAAATGATGCTTCAATGCAGCGTCTCTGTTTTATATTTCTGCCAATGGAATATTTTTTGGTTCTGAAGTGTTGGAAAAACAGAACAAGACGTTTGCCTGGATCATCCTGAGCTCTAATTAACTGTGCACAGTTTCCATCTGATTGTGACCGACCCACCCTAACCCCTAACCCCAACCCTGTGCAGAGTTTATCCCACGGATCCTCGCTCAGAATCTTACCCTCCAGAACGTAGACGGTGGAGCCGTCGTCTCCCTCCTGGATCACGCAGCAGCCTTTGGCCAGGCTGGTTGGATACATACAGTCCATGATGGTGAGGATCTGCACAATTTAACCAACAGGTGAGCTGGTTTTTAGAATCGGACACATGAGGAGGATGATACAGCATTAAAGAGCAGCACAGATGTGTCTTTACCTGCCCGTGCTCCAGATGCTTCATGAAGTCGTTGTCCATTAGAGCCCTCTGGATCAGCTCACTGGACCTGCAGGTTCACAGCAGGTCAGCGAGGTCCTTCCTTGTCAGTGTGTGTCTGTGTTAGTGTGTTCTACCGTTTCCTGTACTCACTCTTTTGTCTTGCAGTAGCTGGTGAGGGTGACGTCGGTGAGCTGGGAGGGGTCCAGCGCTGTGGGCTCAGCTGAGATGGCCTGTCTCTTGGTGCGCTGAGGTTCATCAGGTCCTGCCGGAGTCTGAGCTGCTGCTCCTTCTACACACAGAGACACACAAAGGTTAATACACATCCGGATGTCTGAGCCGCTGGGCCCCCGTTAGCCCCTCATCACCCCCCAAACAAACCTGTGATGGTGCTGGACTCACAGGGTGTGGGTCACACTGGGTGTCGCAGCTCACCTGTCCCGTACAAAGGCCACAGCCCCCTCTCAGTTTGATTTATTATTTTATTCTTTGACTTTATTAAGTAATAGAGTGAGCCTATATTCTGCTTCTGATTTGTCAGCATGAGACAGAATCTGAACGTGGAGATTTCAAGCCAAAAGCCCGAGAGTTGGAGACACTGACACTGAAGCCAGTGTGTAAATGTAGACGTGTAGGAGACACAGCTCTGGCTTCAGCCCAGCACGGTCTGTTTTAGTCATCTACTCTTTATTTATTCCTCATTCCAGTTTAAATTTGTCTTTTAATCAGATAGTCAATCGTCCCTCCTCCCTCTAAAACCCTGGCTTCTGGCTTGTGGGGCCTTTATCGCCTGGTTTAGAGCAAGTGACCCTGAAGTGGCAGGTGTGGTGATGGCAGTGACACACCTGTGTTTGCCGTCTCTGCAGAGCTGGCTGCGTGCTGTGAGGCGCTGCGATGCCTGTCCAGCTCTATCTGCAGCTGTCTGATCAGATCATCCTTCGTGTCCAGCTCCAGCTCCAGCTCATCGATGAGAGCGTCTCTCTGCCGGAGCTCCTCGATCTTCAGCTGCAGAGCCAGCTGAAGGTCCCGCAGAGTGCCGGCGCTTTTAGACACAGCCATGTACACGTGCATCGACAGATGTGCTGGAAATCAGACGCAGGAGATCATGAACTTGCCACAGCTGGAAAGTTGCACTGTGAGAGAGAACAGGTGGTTTACTGGATTACTGTCGCCTGATGCTGAGTGATGCTCTGACATGTTCCTGGTTTCACCCTTGAAACCTGTGAATCATCCCTGAATCACCAAACCTCTTGAACCACATATTTTGTGCAGATGTGCAGTTTAACTTGGCTGTGCCGCTGACTGCTGTGCCACAACAACGCAGATGTGTCCTGATGTCAGTGATGATTTAAATATTGAGACGATTTAGGGAAAATTACACTGATCAGCCTCCACATTAAAACCAGTAAAACCAGTAAAGTACTTACATATTTCCCCTTCTACTCCCTGATTGTGCTTACATGCACCTAAGAAACATTTCAAATCAGAACTTCTGTTTCTAACTGATAATCTTTTTACTTCAGTGAAGGATCTGAACTGCAGTAAATATCCAGAGTACAGTCAGTGATTCGTCTGTAATCTGAAGCCTGAACACACATTGATCATGTACTCACTTCTTCCCTCAGATGCACCGACCGTTAAAACGCTGCTGGAGTGAGAGGAGTCCGGTGGGAGGAGGAGAGTGCGCTCCTCGTCCTTCTGGGCTGGAAACCGACCCGGTTCTCCAGTTTCCGGACGGTAAAATAAAGAAATGAATCAGTTGTTGAAGCGGAAATGGCCAGGGACAGACGATGACACTGATCTTGGTAAAATAACGGAGACTGAACGGAGTCAGAGGGAGACGGAGCTTCACGGTCCGGACTCTGAGGAGGATGGAGGAGCAGCGCGCAGCTGAGTTTGACAGCACTGCTACAAAATAAAAGCCACACCACACCTTTATGTTGAAAGTCTAGAAGCTGTGATCGACAGCAGACTGTGCTGAGTGTGGCATTTCCTTATTCTTAGTTTTATATGAGTAGAAAATTTCCAGGCATTAGAGATGAAAACTTCTAAATCTGGACTGAGTCAAATTCGTAAGAACTAAATAAGAGATTCATACTTTTCACTTGACGCTTTTTTTTCATTTTACACATTTTCCTGCTGTTTTAAAACCTGTGAACATTCAGAACCACACCGCGTGATGTTTCACAGTCTGGTTCACAGCCCGTCACGGGATCCATCCCTCAGCCCCGCAGAGGAGCTGTCCTCCTCATGATCAGACGTCCCACCTGGACACAGTGAATTCTGGACCAGGTGGACTGAAGAGAGGACAGGAGGTCTGATGTGGACGAGAATTTGTGGCCTAGTGCAGAAAACGTTGTTGTTAAGAACTGATGTGTCACTATCCTTAACACGTGTGTGTGGTGAACATGTTTAGTTTTGTGTTGCAGCGCTGGAATCACTTTCAGTGTATGGGATATTGTCTAGATCATATTTCATGTTATTCAGTATTTATTGGGGTATTTTCTATGTGCGGTCGTTTAATGTTTGCTGTTGTCTCGCCGCTGCAGTACCGTCCTCCGCCGCTGGGTGGCGGCAGTGCGCCTTCCTGTCTCTGTTCTGCCGCACAGGAAGGACCGGAAAGAGATGGAAGAAGCACGATGGCGGCGCCAGACGGAGAAATGAACCACGGGACAGACCAGCTGGAGTTGTATCCTTTAATATCAGCTCAGGATATTCACCGCTCAGTCTCATTTCTGTGACAGAGTTAAGTTGACTTGTTCTGCTCAGACATTAATTCACGAAACATGAACAGTAACTTGTACCATTCAACCAGCAGGTTCAAGTTACCTCAGGATTCATTGAGCTAAAACACAACACCTGTTTTTTGGACCATATTTGTTGACATTTTGGAAAATGAAGTATGCGGAATTAGCTATAAACGGGTCCTGTTTGCAGCGTATCTGTAAATATACAGACAGCTTCGACTGGCTGACTGTGATACTGAAGGAACCGTAGAAACCTGAGGATTCTCAGGCAGGTTTTGCGGATAGAGTGAGCGTCTGTTTTCTGTGGTTTCTAAACGGGTCTGTGGACGTTTATGAACGGTTGATGTCGAAAATAACTTTGTCCTTTGAAAGCGTACACTCAAGGAGCACTTCATTAGGAACACCTGCACACCTGTTTATTCACGCAGTTATCCAACCAGGCAGTCACGTGGCAGCAGCAGACACAGGTCAGAGCTTCAGGTAATGTTCACATCAAACATCAGAGTGAAAACATGAGAGTGACATGAGAATCCTGAGGTTTTCCACACACAACAGGCTGTAGAGTTGAACTCAGAATGGAGCCAAACTTTATTAATTGAAAAGAAGATAAATCAGCAATTATTTGGATAATCTCTTCATTTTTCTGAGTCGTTTTTATGAAAAAAAAAAAAAAAACAATTTCAGCGTATTTGTTCTTGTCCTATGTTCTTCTAGTCTTACTGTTGTTTGGACAAAACTTGCAATTTGAAGACGTCGCTTTGAGCAGAGAAAATAACCGACAGTTGGATCATGAAAATAATCCTTGGTTGCAGCTGAACTCTTTCCAAAAATCCGTGATTTCCAGAAATCTACCTTGACCCTCCTGCAGCTCTCTGGACGTCCCCTTCCCGTCGTCTCCTGAGGCTCTCATCGCTCTGCGGTCTCTGTCTCCGGACCGAGAGCCGAGGAAAGGCGGCATCAGCAAACAGCTCTCGGTGTCCGGCAGCACGCTGTCTGTGTAAGAGACTCTGTACCTGCTTCTCACCTGTCCCTGACTGTCAGTGTCCATGTCTGTGCCCGTTAATCAAACCTCTGTCTCCCTGTGTTTCAGGAGGTGGAGCGCAGATGAAGCTCGAATCCTCCGAGTGTCTGTGAACTCGTTTCTGGATCATCTGTCGCTCGTCATAGAGACCATGGAGATGTTTGGGCCCCCTGTTTCTGTTTCCCAGTGAAGCATCAGAAATGATTCAGGACTCTGGTTCTCTGATCCGTCATCCTCCACTGGACTTTTCAATCCTTGGACGTGACTCAGGTGCGGCACCTGGAACAGGGTGAAACTGAGGTTTTATAAAGGAGGTGTGAGCAGCTGGCAGCTTAAACGTGTTCTAGTTTCCTCTGAACAGTAAAACCTGGTTGTTTGCTTGTTTAAATGAAAGTAAGAAGCAGGTGTTCAGACTGGGTTTGGGTTTGATTTAAAGATCCATTCAGACGTGTTAAAAAATACTAATGTGTTTTTCTTTGAATCATAATTTGTGCCTGATTTGGTTTCTCCATAAAAACGTTTGATATCCTTGATAAAAAAAAACCTTAAAATTAATAAATGACACTGACCAGACATTTGAAGACGTCACTGTGGAATCAGGGAAACTGTGAGTCAGTCAGTCGAAGAACAGTTCGACTTTCTGCTGTTCAGAATTTATATTTGTACAGAAAATCATTTATTAAACTGTTTAAAACTCAACAATGTAGTTTTATGTATGTGTTAACAACTCTAATTCTATAACTGATGAATCAGTGATGAAAATAAGAATTTTCATGAAATTTCATCAATTTTAATTAGACCTAATTAAAAAAGTAATTTTAAAGATGATCCAGAGGAATAATTATCTGTTCTAACTTTAGGAAACATTTAGAAACATAGAGTACATCAGAGTATAAGACACATTCATCACTCAGTCATTATACCATCTATTGATTAGTGTGTTAATATAATAAACTCAGTCTTTTCACCCAGTAACTGAACATCTACGCTGCTGATGCTCTGATAAACCAGTAGAGGGCGCTGCTCGACCAACAGTTCATCCACTGGTTTTGACTGGTTTGGTTTCAGAGCAGCACAGAAATGAGGCTTTATCCCAGAGAAGAGGGAATAAAAAGCTCACACTCAGTCATTAAAACAGTCGCATCTTTATTTTAAGCGCGTTTACATGTTGAATCAACAGAAAACATCTGTTTCTCAGGCCTTTTACCAGCAGAGTGAGGTGAACACCTGTCCACCTGACAGAGTAATCACCTGAGGACGTGACAGTGAAACGGAAATGAAGTTTCACCGTGAGCCTCAGTGCTGACAGAGTCATAATGAAACTCATCAGGTGACTTCTTCTCCTGCACTGTCGACTTTGCTCACTTCTTTTTCACAATAAAAGCCTGACGTTACCCTGAAACTGTTCAGTGATTTGCTGAACGCAGACAGGCACACAATCATTTCTGTAGCGAGCTGAAACATCTTCCCTCATCTGAGGCACTGAATCATTGTCAGGTGGAATTAAATGGAATAAATGTGGCATTTATTCTTTCTATTCACTCCACTGACACGTCAATGGGCAGATTTGTCTTTAGAAAAATAAAGAGCCCATACGGAGGCAACTATGAAGTTATTAACTATGAGACTAAATGTTCCATTTAGTCTCAGTGATTAGAGATTAGGTCAAAGGTGTCTAGTTAGAGATGGGTTGAATGGTCTCCCTGCAGAGAAAGGACTGGTAATGTGCTTTAAATGGGACTTTAATTGTTGGTTATATGATGATGATTCGTGGCGACTTCCTGCTGGACGTGACCTGTTGATTCACTGATACGTTCAGTCAACGTTTCCTCATCATGTTAGTGGAGAACATGATTCAGTCAACGTTCCGTTTCCTTCCAAACGCGTTACCTGTTGCAGACTAGTTGTGTGTAAAGGTTATTTGAAGGAGACGAGTTGTATCAGCACGTTGAGTCTGTCCCTGTGTGGAGTCATAGAGCGATACAGAGTTCCTCGGTCGGACTTCATCATGTGTTGGATGTTCACGGGTCGCGTGTTGTAAGGCTGCAACCACTGATTATTTTCATCACTGATTCATCTGTAGATTAGTTCTTGAAATATTTACAAATCATAAAGTTCACACATCTAAATCGATTTAACTTCCTTTTATTTAGTTTAGATGGTTTGAAAGGAGCACAGGGGAAAATAACAAAAAATAAAATAAACACAGGAAACATGAAAATTCACATCCATAAGAAAACGAGAGAAAAAGTCAGATATTGAGATTTGATCATGTTACATCTGCTGATATCCATTCGAAGCGTGGCCGTGGAGCCACACGACTAATTAAAATGACATTTTTTGGGTTTGTTTTCAAACAAGTGACTCATCATCAGTGACATTTAAACATCATCCCACTTTCACAAATGACAAGTGGCTGTAAAAGCCTAATGTAAACCGCTACTGTGAAACAGCAGAGAAGCTAAAGCCGCAGCGAGGGTGCGTCGGGTTCGTCTTTAAAATGTCAAAGTGGGAGCTGTTGCACAACCAGAGGTACAACATGTTCAGGGAGGTTTAATGGGATTCAGCCACATTTAATGAGAGAGCAAGTGCCACATCTGGAGGAACATCTGCAGAGTACAATCAGATCAGCTGGAGGATAACAACCTGCACTTTGAACAGAAAGTTTTTATTTCATTAAACATGAAAACAGGAGAGAGATCAGTGGTGAAACCACAGTTTGGAATATTTCTACTTCATGTTGCCTTGTGTTTCTGCTCCACTTCAGTTTAGTACATGTTTATTTATTATTACATGTTTATTACTTATTATTTTTAATAATTGTAATTTATTTTTAACCACATTGAGCTCTGTGAAGGCGTCTTCTGGATTTCTGTGAGATCGTTAGTATTTTTTCTATCGTCTGAGCTTTGACTGCAGCTCATCTCGATGTGTTTTCTTCTTCTGCAGTGGTTTGATGTTAGCGACCGGAGAATCAGCTCCACCTGCTGTTTGTCTCCATCAGCTGGTCAGCTGACATCCACTCAGCAGGAGAGGAGGGAATCGTGGCTTTGGGTGGATGCTTCTCCTCTGGTACACAAACTTCTCTAACTCTGACAGAAAGCAGATAAGAATCACACTCACCGACCTGCGTCTCCAGGACAACATGAATTAAAAAAAACAAAAAAACAGGGATGAATCTGCTGATTTCTTAGAAAAATGAGTTTTTATTTTCTCTGTGACTTTAACTTTCTGACAAACAGAACTAAAACCAGCAGCTTTGTACAGTTTAACATCAGATTTTACACTTTTCACGTTGTGGCCTGTTTCCTTATGTCTGCACTTCACAGCTGTTGCTCTGTCTTTTGTTTTTTTTTGTCTTTCTTGTAAAGGGTTCACTTCTCTTTAAATTAATGCAACAAGGATTCAGGCTAATAGAAAACTGTGTGTTCACACTGCTATGTACTGTAGATACAGCTGATTACAAACGAAGGGACTTCAAGTCTGTGTCCGTCCACACGTCTCTGGTTCTCAGTCTCCGGTCTGTCTCTGGGACAGAGCAGTGATCATTAACTGATCGTCCAGTGGTGTTTTTAAACTGGTTTCTCTCTCTCTGCCCTCAGAAGTCATCATCATCACATATATCCAGATACACGTCGAAGGCCTCACGGTTACAGTTTCCATCGGGGGTGAACACGTACTTGTGGAAGGTCCCGTCCACACAAATGGCTACAAGAGGACAAAACAAAGAAAAGGTAAATAACATCTTTTTTTAAAAAAAGCAACGCTGAGTCGAGTGGACGTGAACGTGAAGGACACAGTCTGGAGCTCGTGTGTTTGTGGGACACAGACAGCTCTTGTTGTTGGCGTACAGTGCTGTGATTGGCTCAGTAATGACTGGACACTGTTCAGCTTCCTTCATATCAGTCCAGAGTTTTGTATCGTACGTGAGTAAAGTGTGAATATGCAGAAAAAGGACAGAACAAAAGCAAAGGACGTTGTTCTTGTTTCCTCACCGATGACAGAGTTGACGTTCTTGGACGTGTTCTTTCCAAAGGCACAGATACAGGCACACTCCGCCGGCACAGTGAAGCTGGCCAATGACCACTGACTGTCCACGTACTGACCAATCACAGGACCCACCTTCCCAACACGAGCCAGTCTGTGGGAGGAAGAGAAACAGAGACACACATCAAGCAGAATAAATGTTAACAACGGTTTGGGAGTGAAAGATGTGGAGAGGTGGCCTTACGCTGAGCGGCGGTTGAGTTTGGTGTCTTTCAGAGCAAAGATGTGAACGGTGCCTTTGTCGCTGGAGGCACAGAGGAACGACGAGTCGTGGCTGAAGTTGATGCTGGAGAGAATAAACAAAGCAGATGAGACAGAACGTCAGAGCCGGAGCTGAACTTCGTACGTGAAACATCAGTGGAATCTGAGCTAACTGGTCACGATGAAGGTCACGTTCTGACCAAACAGGAACATACAAAGAAAAGAGTGAAAGGAAAGCGTTAGTCTGCGTGAGGCTGATGAGATGACAGAGTCGTTTACTGCTCATCCTCGCTGGATGTGTGTGGTGTGGCCTGATCGCTACATGATTAAATCCAGCTGCTTTCCTTTCACAGAGATGGTTCATGCGTACCAGTAGAGGGTGGCCGGGTCGGTTCCTCTGCGCAGCTCCACCAGTTTGTCTCTGGTCGTGGTGTCGAACAGGCGGATGAGTGTTCCTTTGCGAGAGGCGGACGCTGCCACGCTGCCCGGCTGGTTCAGGGCCACGCAGGCGATCTCGCTCTGGTGGGCGTTGATGGTAAAAGGGGCAGATGATGTTCCGGGCTTGGTGTTGGATAAATCCTGAAGAAAACAGTATGAACGTTACTGATGAATTTCCTTCAGAAGCAAAGTTGTTGTTGTGTGTTTGTAACTTACAACCAGCTGCAGGCTGCCGCACTTATGACCTGGAAAGACCAGCAGCTGTTTCTCCAGACTGGGACATAAATCACACAGACCTGGAAGAAAGAGTTACATTTAAAGCTGCAGCGATTAATCGATTAATTGATGAGTTGATTGACATAAAAATACAGAAACTGTACTGCTACTAATTTGCTAATCAGTAAATTGTTGGAAGTAAGAAGTTCATCACATTAAAAAGAATCTTTAAAGATGTCTGAGGCTGAACAGCAGCTAATGCTGAAGGAAAAACATGACGAAGAGGAGGACAACTCTTCACCTTTGGGATTGTCTCTGGTGTCAAACTCAAAAAGTTTGACAGGGTTGTCTGGAAAACTGTACACATAGATCCTGTTCTTCAATACAATGATGATCCTGGAACAACAAGAGGACAACAGTTACACACACAGTGATAAGCTACAGGAGGAGTGTGTGGTGACACTGAACTCACTTGTCGTGCCTCATGCGAACAGCCAGAACAGGTTTAGTGAAGGTAAACTCCAGGACCAGCTTGTCTTTGGGGTCTCGTGACTCCCGAGCGTCGTCCCAGATCAGCACTGAAAAGAAACGATTCCAACATCAGTCAGTTCAAATGATCAGAAGACAACGAGAGCTGTCCCCCACACGTCCATCAGAACACAGGGTCTCAGGAAAATGTAAGTGGTGTCAGTGAGAGAAAAGAAACCACAGAAGAAGAAAACGTGTTGCCGGGTCCCAGCAATAGTTTTCCAGCAGTTTTGTCCCCACAGTTTGAAAACGTCTGGTCTGCAGTGTAATGTAAGAGGCGTCTCCGTTTAACTCACCAGATATTTCTGAGAACTTGGGATTGACTCCTCCTCCGACTACGGCCAGCAGGTTGGATCGATGCAGCATGGAGCACAGGGCCACGCTGCCTACCTGCTCGTGATCTGGAAAACACACACAAACAAACCTGGTTAATGTTCACTTACTGAGCAGAACATGTACAATACAGTGACTGTACATACAACACAGAAAACCGACTCCTCACCCAGGTGGCCCTTCTCCATCAGGGGCTCCACGTTATAAATCCTGACCCCTGTCTCCATAGCACAGCAGAAACAGCCTGAGGAGTGATGAGAAGACCAGTCAGTCAGTCTGAGAGTGGCAGCAGGTTCAGTCCTGTGTCCTGAGACTTTGACCTGTGCCTTCAAGTCTCTAACGTTTTATTGTGCTGCTTCTAATTCACCTTAAATCTGGAAATAAACCTGATTCCGGTCAAGTTTTACTAAGTTTAAATGCTGTGAAACACCAAACCCTGGGGCGGAGGTGTGTGTGTGGGGGGGTGTAGTGAAGGCTCAGATGTTTTTACAGGTGTTCTTTTACAGGTGTGACAGCGGATGCATTTAAAGGTGAACCGGCCCCAGCAGGATCACTGAGCGGCACCTCTCTCCACTCGGCCGCCGTCTGCTTACTCTGGTCCTGGTTGAACTGCAGGCTGTTGACTCCTCTCTGCTGAGCCATGGCCGCCGAGCTGCGGAGCTGTTACCGGTCAACTACAGCTTCACCTGGGCCCGAACGACAACCTGTGACACGGGAGACAAAAACACGACGCTCGAGCAACACTGCGGTTAGCCGTGCGTTAGCTAGCTCGCGTTAGCATCGGATAAAATCGCTATAAACAGAACCAGTCTCCCGTTTTAACCTCGACCTTTGGTAACATGTAAATTCTCACCATGCACAGGTAGAGTCAAGCCGAGATGGAGCTTTTTAAAAGCGCTAAACGGGACAAACAGAGACACAACACAACGGCGATGTTGCAAGACCGAGGTTTGTTTTTGTTTTCCTACAGACACGTCACGGACACGTGTTTCCGGTTGTGTTCCGCTTTCCTGTTCAGAGAAAAGTTTTTCTTTTTACAACTAAAACTAAATGAAAATGAACTGAATCAAAGAGAGGTGAATAGAAACACATTAGACGAATAAAATGAATTTTAGCAGAAATAACTAACGCTGACAGTTTCATCATTTCAAAGGCACTTTTACATCTTTTAATCTGTTGACATAAGAACACAGGAACACCGCAATTCAAAGTGGAGAACATGAGCTATGACAGAACAATACAGAGCTGAGAACAGCACAGACAGCAGGTATCAGTGTCTTTGGGTCTGTCAGACGCACAGATGATTACAGAGCCACAAACCTCCTAAATTTCTTATCTCTTCCAGTTTACTGTGACCTCATTTCAGCTTTACCATCAACACACAGACTGGTTTACCTGCAGAAACAAGAGCAGACTGAAGTTAACTGAAAGTAGAACAGCTCATTTGCCAACACACGCAAATGCCAGTTTGATCAGATATATAGTGCAGGGAAAGGTGAATGTCATCTAAATAGGTTTTTTACTGCTGCTCCTGAAGCAGCAGAGATGCCTTCATCTTTTACCTCCTGTAAAAGGGCCAATAAAAACGTCCTCAGGTTACAGGTGTCCCACACAAATTTAAATCAATGATAAATATCAGGACATTTTCTGTGGCCAAGGGGCATGCTCAGTCTTTTCTCCTGGTTTATTAAATGCATGTAGCCACTTGAAGACTCTGCTGATGAGCTCTCTGGCCTGAGTCCAGACCATAAAAATTCTATTTAAACAGAAGACACTGGACAAATGAAGTCAGTGAAACAAGAAGCTCCAAACCAGAGGAGGAAATATGTGCCATCTTTAAGTAAAGAACAAGACATTGGCTGTGTCTGAATAACCTGAGGACGGATGGTGGAGATGGAAAAGATTCCAGTGTTGACAACAACTCCAGCTGGTTGTTTGTATAGTGCTCATTTGTACATTTGGATATTTCTTAATACAGCTGTGTTCTATTTAAAATAGTTGACACTGAAATCATGGGGCAAAGTATTTTAATTTAATTTTATTTATTTTAATTTTTAAGAACTTTTGAAAAACACGTCCCATCTATGTGAAGCTTTGGCCTCTGTAGCTCTACGTCGGGTGTGTTGGTGTGTCTGTATCAGACTCAATCCTCACACAACCTTGAAAAATTCTACATGATTTGACAGCTCTAAGTCTCCTGATACAGTCTGTGCACAGGAATCTCACATCACTGCAACAGCTGTTTTTCATTTTGTAGCACGTCGCTCATTGTCTTATTGGTTGTGTGTGAGGGAAGAGACATGTCCAAGGACTAAAAACTTCCACTGAACAAAACGCAGCCGAGCTTTAGTTCAGGTAATATGCCATCATGGAGGAAAAGTCCAGAACCTTGGATATTTTTCTCTGTGGTTGCTTGATTGGTTGAACCTGTGACCTTTTTATTGTGGGTACGTTATTTTTGGACTTTTGGTAACAGCCTAAAAAGGTTTCTGTTAGTCCTGTATTTTTAACTGGTACACACTGTCTAATCAGCTTTTACAGTGATGTTGATTAATCTGCACTGTCTCTGATAATAAGCCAACAAATGAATAGCAAACACAAGAAAAAACACTCAGTAGCTCATGTTCATATCACATCCTGTGAATGCAAGCTCTGTTTTCTTTGAACCCTCCATCAGGTCTTTGGTCTTAACCGAGATGTATTACCCTCCAGCCTGACACTCAGATCGTGTCCTTGTGTTTATGGTTCATTTGGGAATTAATTAAATCTGTGTTGAAATACGGTTTTTAAAATGATCTGAGAAACATTTGAGGTTGCTGTCATCAGTCAGAATTTGCTGCAGGTTCACTTTCATTAGTTTGCGGTGCAGTCTTTATAGAGGTTTGCAAAGTTGCAGGAAATAATGTTTTAAGGTTAGAATTGTTTTAAATGCTGAATGTGCAGTTTGTTTAAATGTGAAAATCTGAAGAGGGGAAAGTTATTGTAGCTTCTTCAGTGTGTGTCACAGGTTTGTTTAACTTCCTGTGGGAGAATAAACTAAAATAAGATGCTGTTCTACCAAAATTACAAAGGACCTTAATCTTTAATGCCACAGGAAAAAAAACCATACAGTCGCCTTTCAAGTCCTTTGTACGTGCATTATGTTGTCCACTGCAGAAATCCAGGTGTGCAGCTTGTTGCATTACCCGAGAAATCCGAGGCTGTAATCGCAGCCAAAGATGCCTCACCACCTAAGCACTGAGTAAAGTGTCTGAATACTTATGTCACTGGAATATTTCTGCAGAACACAGGCCACCAAATCAAACACTTCTAATGAAAAACCTGAGAAGTTCTGGATTACAGTTTTGCCTGGATGACCATCTCTGGCACTCTGTGCTGCATGCTTTGTTTGAAACAAGCAGAAATGTTTGGTTGCCAACTCAATTAGCAAGATCAAACCTTTGGGGACGAAGCTAATTGTTTGGACAGACTGGATTTTTGGCTGACGATGAAAGCTCGAGCTCATTTCAGTGATGAGTCTCCAAAACAAACCAAACTACAAGCATTAATAAGATGGAGAAGAAGGTGTGTGTGTGTGTGTGTGTGTGTGTGTGTGTCTGTCTGTCTGTCTGTCTGTCTGTCTGCGTCTGCGCGCAAACGCAGGAGCAAGACAGACTGTCCAAGCAAATTACATTATATTGATAAAAATGACAGGATTTTTTTTTTTTTTTTTGGAACTCTTGTTATTTTTTGGCATCACATTTTGGCTGAATCTGGACATGAAGGACAAAGTAAAGGGCATCAGTCAGAGAGTATCACAGGAGAAGAAGAGGTTAGTTAGCCTCAAACAAATATAATGTTTCCATGGAGTCGGGTTCTTGTTTTGTTTTATTTTAGCCATGTTTGAGTGAGGGAGGGTTTTTCGGTGTAGTTCAGTTCAGTGTTGTTCTACCTAAAGGCAGGAAAAGAAACTGCCTGTGATTAGTAAGAGAGACTTCACATACAGCATCCCTCTTGCCAACGATGTCTCCCTAGAAATTACATTTATATACTGCTCATTTGTTTTCCAAATCACATTGTGATTGCTGCCTGGATTATGTTCACAGGCAACGTGTTAGCTGTTTGTGTTGCACACAGGTCACAGGCAGGTGGTTTGTGTGGACGTCGAGTGTATGAAAAAAGATCCTGTCAGGGTGAATCTGAGTCTTTCTGTCTGATGTCCATCGAGAGCAGACGTCCATAAATCTGCTCAGAAATCAGAGACAAAGAACAGAACTGGCCTGATAACAGCTAATTCAGCAACTTTTAATGGGGACAATGTGACAGAATGTCCAAAAAAAAAAAACAGTAGAAGGACAAACTGCTCCAGATCCATGTTACACTGCTGTGGATGGGATTTAAGTCACGGGGGGGGGCACGCCTGTGTGTGTGTGCGTGCGTGTGTGTGTGAAGGCCACAGCTGCTCGGGGTCAGGACACATGGATAAGGAGGCACAATCAAGGATTAAGTTGTGGTGTGAAATATCAGCAGACAGTGTCATTACATGTCTCCTCTGCTCTAACAAGCTGTGATGTCACCCTCAATTAACCCTCTGATCTGGTTTAATGGGATTCGGAGCTCACAGGATATCTGGAGCACATAATAAATGCTGGAAACTGAAGGATTCATATTAATGTAAATAACTCATCCAAATGGACACACACACACACACACACACAGATTAATATGCACTGGCAGTGGTGTGGACCTGGCGCCAAGCTCTTATCATTACTACAAATCAGTGTTCTTTTTTCCCATTGGCAGAACAGGTTTTATTTTTTTACCCGCTGTGTTCCTCCTCAGTACTGTACAACGAGGACAGGTGGTCAAACAGCTGCCCTCCATCGCAGGAACGTGTGATGCCATTCATCCTCTCCCCTGGGCATTAATCGGTGTTAATCACCTTCATAAACAGCGCCTCGGTGCAGGAAAAAACAAAGCTCTGTTTTAACCGTTGCGTGACAGGAGTGGCTGACTCACACAGACTGACAAACTATGTTTTTGAAAACAATGGAGTGTCCTCCCACTCTTTCTCTGCAGCCCGATCTGTCGAGTCGGAGCTCAGTCGGATTTGCTGCTTTGCCCCAGCAGCTGCCGGCTCAGGCCTTCAGAGAGGAGAGCAACAATGATGCGCTCACAAAGACAGGAAGACAGTCGCTTTTTATCCAGATTTACACATTAATGATTCTGTAAGACTGGGTGTTGTGTAAGCATATGACTCACATTCCTGACAATACCATGGAGTACTGTATATCTCTGAGTGGGCCACTTCAGAAATGTACGAGGCAGCTCTTCTCGTTCCTACAGGAGGCAGGCAGCTGTTTGGTAATCTGTTATGCAGGTGAGTTTAGAGCAGAATTAGAATCACAAGGTAAAAATAGAGTCAGAGCTCAGACATATGATGTTAAAACAGTTGTATAATGTCCTCTGTGAGGACGGGGGACAATCAAAAAAGTTTTTAGTCCATGTGTCTGCAGGTTTTCACCACAGGGCGAATATCTACGTATGTGTGGTCCAGTGATTTTAGAACCATGTTGTCAGGACAAACTGAACTTTACTAATATGATAAAATACTGATTGTTCAACACAAAAGAAAATTCATCTTCATTTTTATCACTTCTGTTATTATTATTTCTTACCTCTGTCATACTTTTTTCATCTTCTCCAGGGACTGAAGTTCTCGAGACAGTTTCTCAAACTTTCCTCGGAGAGCAGATTTAGGTTCCTTTGTTCACCTTCTTCATTCTTTCACGCAGCAGTAAACGCAGCACACGTCCAGAAACCGTCCCTGGTGAAAGAGGAGGCAGAGAAAAAAACCACTCTGATAAATGATGAGGGAGATTATTGATCAGTAAAATGTGACCAGAACTGGTTGTGAGACTCTGAACTTGGCTGCAAACTTAGCATTCACAGGGCAGTGTGAGGGCGTGAGAGGGTTAAACACCTGCATGGGATTATTCTGGGATCCCTGTGTAGTCCACAGCAGATCACGCAGAGTGCAAACACTAATGTTATCGTCATTTAACACTTGAGATGTGAACCAGGCATCATTAACTCTCAGCTCTCAGAGACTGGAGCCTCTGAGAGTTCGTACGGGGAGTTTCAGTCTTATGAGATGCTGATATGACACAAACACACACATGCACACATTACACGTGCACACTTCCACACACATCATGTCACTTTCTGTCCCATTAGCTGCTCATTAAGATGTGAACGATCTCCTTGGGGGGAAGTGTTCTACTTAACTGCCTTTCAAGTGGCTCCTCGTCCCACATTAATCTCCCTCCCCAGGGGAACATGGATATTGATCTGCTTTTCCCATGACATCAATCTCACTTGGAAGAGATGAACAAGATTAAAGTGAGATGAGCATCACATCCAGGAAGCGAGGTGATGACGGCCTCTATCACACGGCCAAATAAACCATCTATGATGTGAAAAGCTGTTTTTTTTTCCCAGGGAAACTGACTCTTAATTTTACAGTGAACACTTAATTAATTGTCCATATTTCTCTTTAACTGTACATCATCTTTTCTCAGACTGAAACAGTGTTTTGTGACTTGTTCATGTCTTTTCTTTGGGCTATGTCATGAAATGTTGATTAGTTGGACACACAAAGTCCAGTTCAGGAATCAGAGACCCAAGAATGAAACCTTTGTAAAGTAAACCCTCTAACATATAGTTAATACTGGCTGAGGCGGTTTATCGGTCCAGTTTCCCCAGAGCTCAGACCGGGGCTCGAACCCGCAGCCCTCATGTCGCCACAGTACTTTAGCTCAGTGCGGCAAAGTTTGCAGACACCGTACGTCCCGGCGTGTTTGGAGCTCCTGCCATGGAAACCAGAAAGCATCCACACGCTGGCTGTGAGCCCAGATGGAGCTGCATGGGTTTGGTCGCGTCTCGTCTCGTTAGCATAGTTAGCTCGCTCGCTGGTTCTGTTACAGGGTGTTTTGTTACGACTGTTAGTCAACAGCTCCGCCTTGCGGTTAAATCCTGTATGACAGCCAGTAACTGGAGAGTCACTGCGGTGTATTACAAAAAAATTAATTTAAAAAATCGATCTTTGGAAATTTAATAATCGACTCATAATCGTGGGCGGCACGGTGGTGCAGTGTCGCCTCACAGCAAGAGGGTTCCAGGTTCGAACCCCGGTCTGGGCTCTTCTGTGCCTGCGTGGGTTTTCTCCCACGATCCCAAAAACATTAGGATTAGGTTAACTGGCTGCTCTAAATTGCCCGTTGGTGTGAGTGTGTGCGTGTGTGGTTATCTGTCTTTGTGTGTCAGCGGCTGACTGGCGACCGCCTCTCGTCCGTAGTCAGCCGGGTCGCTCCCCATGACCCTGACGGATTAAGCGATATAGAAAATGGATGGACGGACTCATAATCGGCCATAATATAATCGCGATTAATCAATAATCCATGTTTTTCACCACCTATTGTGTGAACAGTTTAAAAACACAGCAACAGAACAATGATGACAAACCGATGTTTTCCTTGGCAGCAAATCATTTCCGTTTATTCCAGTACAACTTGACAAAGATAATTTATCACAGTGAGAATTTATTATAAGTGCAACAGGCTCCATATGAAGCAGAGAAGCATTAGGGGGCAGCAGTGTGCAGCACTGATTAATCTGAAAAATGAATGTAATGAATGAGCGGTCTGGACAGAACATCTGGATGTCATGTATCTCAGACAGCTGCTCGTTTCTGCCTCCTCTGGCAAAAATGTGCAAATACATCAGAGTTATGGTGTAAATGTGTATTTATATATAACAGTGTAAAAAGCTCTGACAGCTGACAAATCTGTTATCTCACAGTACCGATCAACATATCGCCCAACACAACTTCTCTTCTGAGAACTTTTTGTTCAGTACTTCCTGTTTTATTTTGAAATCATGTTACTTCGGTTTGTGCTCTCGAGTTGTGTTCAATATTTCTTGTTTTAGTTTGAAATCCTGCTTCTCATGTACCTGTTTCTGTTTTTGTTAGTGTTTCCTGTTTTATTTTGAAGCCCTGTTCCTTGTGTATGTGCTCACACTCTACTTCCTGTCTTTGTCCGGTTTCCCGCCCTTATTGATTGTCTGCCCCGCCCTAAAGTGAATCACCTGTGGCCAGTTACCCTGTGGATAGGTCTCTTTGTTCCCTGTCTCTTTGTCAGTTTGTCTCTGTCCCTGCTGCTGTCTTCCCTGTGCTTGTCCCTGCGGCCATGTTTGTTCCTGAGCCCCTGTTTGCTCCTTGGATCCTGCCTGTGTCGATCCTCGTGTTTGGACCTGCCTCTGTGCCTGGTTTGAGTTTAATAAAGGACATTGTCGTTATCCGTCCATCCAGTGGACTCCAGCCCTCCTGACAGAGACAGAGGCCGTGGAGCTGGAGCTGTGTGCGAGGCAGAGGGCTGCGCCTCGGCCGGGTCACCTCTGAACAATAACGCAGTGGTTTCAGTGCTGAGCTGTTGGCCTGGTTCTAACCGAACAGCTGGAGCTCCGTCGGTTCTGAGCGTGGTGTGGGTCCATGAGTCCGGGATCACCTGTGTGAAGAAGCCTGAGTCAGCAGCTGTCCACCGCTGCCTGGGACTCAAACGACGATGAAGATACCACCACGGGAGCGGTGAGTGTGTGGGCGGGGAATGTCGTGAGCTGGGGAGGGAGACCAGAGTGGGATCAGCCACAACACAGCCACATCTCTGTGCCTCCTCCTCTCGCTGTCTCTGTCTCTATGTCTCTGTCTCTCTGTCTCTGTCTCCCAGTTTTCCCTCTGGCTCCTTCGTCACTGATGGTACATGTTTTTATGTTTTTGACCAGGGTTAGGGTGAGAGCATAATCAGGTCTGATACAATGATCTAAGCTCAGTCATCGTGAACAGAATGTAGGACTGAAGGTTTCAGGGAGGACAGGACACAGTCTCTGTCTGAGAGGCTCAGAAAGCAGTGAATGACCCAGCCCACGTCCTCCAACCTGAACACGAGCCTTTCCCTCCAGGCCGACGGCTCAGAGCACAGCAGTGTGAACTAAACCCTCACAAAAACTCATTTCCTGTGAAATGTTGAAAATGACAGCGTTGATGTTGAAGTGTAGTTGATACACAAAGAGCACGCAGCCTAAAAATCCCCTGATCCTGCAGCGCAGAAAATTGGGCAGATTGATCTTAATTCCCTGAAATGAATCCTGCTACAGAAACGTTTTGATCAGTCGTGACGGCGGAGCATAGTACAGAGGACATTTGTCCAACACAGTGGACTTTGTCCAGAGTCCAGAGGCCTTTTTGACAAATCAGGCTGACGATGACTTTTGATTCCCAGGAGATATGATGGTCACTTTGATCCTCAAAGTCTGGAGCTGCTCACCTTTTCCTGTTTGCAGATGAACCTGTTCAGCAGGTGAGGAAACACTGCTCAGTGAGGAGTGTTTCAAAAACCCACGTAAATGAAGGAACACACAGTCCACACGGCACTGTAATGGATCACGCAGTTATTATTGTGTTTGCACAGATGTTACGCAAACAGAGCCGCTTGCTTTTAGGAGGCAGTTATGATCAGAGACATACGCTAACATCCAGGTGACAAACAGAACAAAACATCTCTCCAACGCACAAACACGAGGAAAATATGATGCGTAAACGCCCGTGACTCCACTGAAGGATCATATTTTTTCTTGAAAGTCTTTGTCCTCATGAATGTGGCTGTGTAGGCGTCAATGAACTGCAGAATGTGTATTAATATTAAATGGAGCTTATTAAGTTTGGCTGCATGTCTCACCAGCAGATTTTCATCCTGCTTCTCTTACTCTCTTCTTACCATATTGCATCTTCTGCCAGCTCTTTATGAGACGGGGTTAATGAAAGCAGCAGATGATGGGATGAGTCAGTGTAATGATGATTTAAGTCGATTTAAGAGGCATTAAGAAAAATTCTGCACCGTGGAAAGTTTGACTGTCAGCCTAAATACAGTGACTGTGATTCTGTGCTGTATGTATGTGCTGTATGTGGGACAGACGGACAGAGAACACACGAAGGGGACAGAGATAAATAGAGACCTAATCCTGCGACCTCCCTGAATAAATGAGAATTTGGCCATGCAGTATTCAGAGGGTTCACTGACTGCAGTCGCACTGCTGGGACGTGTTAGACCCTCAGCTCAGACTCACTGCACCTCAGCATTAATGATTCAGCAGTAGTTACCTAGGGAATGAATATGTGATCTGTGTTTTCTGTATTGCCTCTTTAAAGCTCTGCAGAGGAGTTAAAGGGAAATATTTAATGATAAACTCTGTGTGCCTCCCTCAGGGCAGCTCGGTCCATTTAGGACATTTAATGCAGAGATAATAGTTATCATCAGGGTTCACTTAAACCAGTAGATACAGCGAGCTGTTCCCTGTGAATCACTGAGGTGTCAGAGGCTGATAGCGGCTGATCGTTGGACCCACCGTGGCCCCACCGTGGCCCCTGATATGTCCAGGACAAACCCTTAAACCTCGGAGGAGTCAAGCAGCCAAATCCCCCAACAAGCCTTTGAGACTTGAGCACAGACCTGCAGGAGGATCCAGAGAACATGAAGGTAGAAGCAGAAGTTTACACAACAGCTCCTGCAACTTATACAACAAAATTCATGAAGACCTTTGCTGGTACGAAGACGCCAGTGGACGATCTGACACCACTAGACGTCAGACCTTAATGTTTCATTATTCTGAGAAGTTTATGGTCTGAAACACTGATCTTGTGTGTGATAGACCATCATCACCCCTTTGATTTTATTAGTTTGTTTATTTTTATTATGAAGTTCAGATGTTTCCAACTGAAAGAAGATGCTGTAGAGCTGCAGTGGTCACCCGGTGGTGGTTCAGTGTGCTGTCTGGTGTCGTCCGACTGTCACAGACTGAAAACTCTGTGCAGGCTGGTGAAGATGACCTTGCTGTGTGGTTTGTCCAGTCCTCGTGGGTTTCAGCCGGTCTTCAGCTTTGTCCCAAGCTCGTACTGAGCCTCTGTGGTCTGACAAAAGGCGACTGTGTTTTTAGATGTTCTGCTGCTTTGAAACTGGATTTTATTTAAATAAATGAACATGACGCCTGTATGAATGATAGAATGGACAACATGCACACCTATAAATCTGAGAATGATACAGCACCTCTGTGGACAGAGGACAGAAGCAGCAAAGTAAAAAGCAGAGGGGACACATTTCTCTTTTCTCGTATCGGTCTTTACATTTATATTCTTTATTTCTTGTGGAGAGTGAAGGGAGCACGACAGGCCTCTCCTCTGCTGCACATGTTGATTTAAAATGACTTTTTGCCTCCATCTCTTGGGGTGACATGGCAAATGTCTGGGGCCACAGGAAAGTAATGAATAAATGGAGTAGAATATGTAATAGTGAGGGAGAAATGGTGACCAGATTTCCCAGCAAGATTTGTAATATGTAGAGAGGCTGAAAGGCACGCCTCCCTTCATTTCATCATTCACACATGATGACAATGGTCATGACTCATGCAAATGGAGAGCTGGTGCAGAATACAGAGGGAGACAGACGGCGGGCTTCAGTCCAACACTTTCAATCTGCATGTTCAGCTTGTGTTTGAAAAACCAACGCATCAAAACAATGTCACAGGGAGTGTGTGTGTGTGTGTGAACACACATGACATCAGCACATGAAACCAGCGTTTGAGCTTTGACTCTTTGGACCAGTGTCCGGTCCTCCGTCCTCCATCATGAGGTCCTGGTCTTTGAACAGAGACTCTGTGTCAAAATCCAGTTTTAAGGCGTAAAATGTTTTTGTTCGACTCATTAATTCACATTTTCTTGACGGAAACCTGACGACAGACAGAAAGTTGAACATTTTTTGGTAAAAGTAAACTTATCTGTCTTGAAAGTTGTCCAGCTCTGCCTCTGCCTTCTGTTCTTGCCTTCACCCCAACCTTTGTGCTCCCAGCTCCCAGCTCCCTCACCTCCTCACCTCCTCACCCATCACCACCGATCTAATGATGACTCACACCCACGTCTTGAGCCTGAAGTGTGCTCTCCTCCTTCTCCTCCACTTTCTGCCTGTCCATCAGGCAGGTATTGATCTGACACCTCTCTTTTCTTTCTCCTCGTCGTAGCCTCGGGCTGAGCCACAGTGGCTGCGTCCACACTGGCCACACTTTGTGTAACCTCACTCATTTCAGATGCTGCGCTTTACAGTTGCTGTCAAAACAAGTTTCTTTCTCTGTGAATTAATTAGAGCACAAAGAATAATTTGATCTCCTCCTGCTCTCTGTTGGGCTTTGGGAAGTTTTAAACTCCAGAAACAAAGCAAAGCAGCCAAACAGGGTTCTGTTCGATTCATCTTTCCTATAACACTAGGACTGAATATAGCCCATAGATATAACTATAGTCTTCAACAATCAATCATCAGCTCATGAGGACGAAGACTTTTTTCTTTAGCCTCAGTCTGATGTTTAAGACCCTTTAAAAAAAAAACAAAAAACAACTCTGCTCAGAGAATCTTTATTAACCTGCTCGTGGAGTCGCAGTCGTCAGGAGCTCAGTTTGTAATCAGCTGTGACTGGTATTGTGAAATCCTGTTTGAGTTTCTTTTGTCTTTCACTGTCTGACTGAATCTGATGGTCACTGTAAACTGCATGTCAGTGACTGACAGTGAACATTAATTACAGCTCAGCAATCATCAACCGGCTATTTCAATGTTTTAATTGTGAACTTGATGAGCATTTACGTGGACCCAAACACTGACATGTGTTTGTCACATCAACACGTGTGAGTTCCCACGGCACAAAGTAAAGTGTGGAGGCAGCAGTCGGCAGGCTGTGTGATGAGCAGGTCACCACAAACCTCTAATCAGTCTCACCTTTCGGACAGAGAAAAGCCAGCACACAATAAAGCTGTCTTTGTGGATGCAGCGTGCGGCTCCTCAGCCTGCTCGCTCTGCGCTCTGAAAGCCACGGAAATGCCAGCGTGTACCCTTCACTCAAAAGCCAAGGTAATGAAATGGAAATTGTCAACATTGTTGTGTGTCTCCCACGGTTTTCTTTGCATTGTGCGCACATCCATCACCACTGTGAGGGGAATTCTGCATGTGGGAAATTTGTGGTGCTAAAAGGTGGATTTTTACGTTTGGAACAGATCACGACAAAACGTATAATCCTGCAGAGCACAGTCAAAAACATTCCTTCAGCTGAGTGTGAGAGCTTCCTCCAGGGGCAGGCTTACCAACGGTGGAATGGAGGGGAGGTCTCTTTGTGTTCATTTTGTGTCTTTTGCATAGTTATTTTGCACATCTCAGCAGTTGTTTGCAGGTGTTTGTAGTCATTATGTGTCTCTTTGTGGTGTTTTTGCACCTGTTTGTGGTTGTTCAGCATCTTTGTGGTCCTGTTGCGCCTCTCTGTGGTTGTGTATCTTTTCAGTGGTTTTGCGTCTCCTGTGCCGCCCCTCCGACCCCGCCACTGACTTCCTCTCTGATAACAATAATGATAATTGATTAACCAATCGGACAGAAATGGAGAGGAGCTTTAAGCTGAGGAGAGAAGTGGGAATGAGGAGGAAATGTTATATCGCAGCACCTCATCAGTGACTCACGAACAAATGGTTGCAGTGATGAAAGAATAACTCAAACAGGAGAAGCAGTGGGAGAGAAATAGATTGTAAGAATGAGGAAAGATAAAGGCAGAGGGCTGAAGAAAGATAAAGAGAGATTGAATCTATTCCTCAGTGATCTTCTCCGCTTTATGCCTCCGTTAGCTGGGTCAGCAGTCTCAGTAATGAATGGATATTTCTGATCATTTTTCATGTTGCTTTCTTTCTTCATGCATTTGCACATTTCACAGTCTCAGTTGCAGGAGGAATATGAGCCTCTGCGTCCAGCTCTGAGAGCTCTGTGGTGTCGTGGTGTTGTGTTGTTGTGGTGTTGTGGTGTTGTGTTGTTGTGTTGTTGGATACCTGCTCTACGTTTGACCCTAAATCGTCTTTGTGTTAAAACAGGGATCTGCAGTGATAACGCTGAGCAGGGTGATCATCTGTGCATCACGCCGAGCCGCTGAGTGTGATGCTGCGTCATCTTGTATCTTCAAGTCTATAAAATCTTTTTATGTGTGTGCATGGGCTGACATGCCCTACACACACACAGACACACACATAGACACACACATCTAAGATCCTGGTTACTGGCCACAGGCTGCTCTCAGGGAGTGTGTGTCCAGTGCCCTTTTAACATTGGTTACTGCTGCTTGTGCTTGTGTGTGTGTGTGTGTGTGTGTGTGTGTGTGTGTGTGTGTGTGTGTGTGTGTGTGTGTGTGTGTGTGTGTGTGTGTGTCTGTGTGTGTCTGTGTGTGTCTGTGTGTGTGTGTGTGTGGGGACTGCACATCTCAGAGACAGAGGTTGTGTTTTGTGTTGGCTTTAATAAGGTCGCACAGTTTGTGTTGTCAGTTTTCTCTGCGCTGAAAAGGAGCCGCAGACATGGTGCAAATGGGATTCACACACAGTCACGGGGCAGGTTGTGTTGGGAGATTCAGCAAAACTTCACCTGTTTCCTGTGGAAACTAAACTGCACTGAATCTGTGATTTAAAAAAAAAAGTTAAATATTAAAACATAGATCTGTAAATGATTCAATGCTTTTTTTTAGAAGTAGAAAATAGAGAAATAATTTCTGATGAACACAGGCTGGTTGCTCTGTAACAGCACACACGCTGTGGACTGGGAGTTGTGGTTCCAGTTGTGTTGTTCTTTAAAGTTGTAATAATGAGTAATGAAGCTGACGTCCAGTGAACTGAGAGCTCACCACAGGCTGCGGCGGCTCTGTCTTTTGATGAGACGTTTGCAGCAGTAACACCTCCACCTGCTGCTCACACACTCCCTCGCTCAGTTTCCTTTATGACCCCGTCAGCACATCCATGACACACAGTGTCAGCTGCTTCTACTCACCTGCCAGTAAAAGATTCACCTGGAACCCACAAACACTACCCACTACAGGTTGTGTCTGTACACATCTCACTGAATGTCCTTACACAGATGTTCTTCACAGCACATCTGTCTCGTAACGTGTCGTCCTCTGATTTCAGTACAGTACATTTGTGATGGTGCAGTCTGCGGTGATCCATTTAATCCATGATATTACATCATAATGTAATAAATCAGTGATGTGGGAGATGGATCAGACTGTCTCACTGAGGACAGACGGAGACACTCTGAGTATTAAACTGCCAATCCTGCCTGTTTGTTGGGGTGATCTGGATTTATTAGGTGCTCTGTACATACAAAGCCTCAGAATTAGCTCTGTGATTTTCTCACTGGAGGCGACACGGAAGTTAAACTGCACACATGACCGGCTCGCTCTGGCAGACCTGCAGATGTGATGTCCTCTGAATGTCCAGCCACCAAAATCCAGATGATAGAGGCTCTGAGTCCATCGTGATGTTGAAATGCTCAGTGATCACTGAGGAGTTTTTCAAGCAGCAGCCAGTGATTTTGTCTCTCAGGCAACATGAAAGCTGCTCTGTCCTTCTGGTCGGAGGTGAGGAAGCCTGCAGACGATACTCAGGGCCAAAAAGAACCCCACTGAGTTTCAGGTAATAAGGAGCTGTTTTAATTTACAGATAATTCTCCTCAGAGACTCATCAGTCAAAGATAAAGCAGCAAACCATGGTGCTCTATAAGCTGCAAACGTAGCCTGAGGAGTGAACTGCAAAACATGTGCATGACATAAATATGTTATTAGAACAGCCGTGTGTTTCAGTGCACACAAAGCAGAGAGAAAATCACACCAATGGTCATTAACACTTGATGTAACTGTGCAAACACACATCCCTGTCCTTCTCCATGAAAACCCGTCTCATTTCTGTGCAGCGCGTTCTGTGCGGCGTCTTCTGTGCGGCGCGTTCTGTGCAGCGTGTTCTGTGCATGTCTGCAGAGCTGCTTTCCTCCTGCTGCTGCAACATTGACTGAAATGTTGTGTAATGTGAAAACTGGCAAATGGAAGTGGTGAGAGTGTTTTTCTGGTTAGAAGCACTCAGACTTCACCGAGGGAAGAAACATCCAACATGAATTGTTGCCTTTGACCTGTGATTTCTGTCTTTTTGTTCCAGAAAGGGTCTAAAGAGCAGCTGCCAAATTACGAGAGTGTGGGAGAGCGAGAGCCGAGGATTGTGGGAAGCGTGGTGAACGTGTGTGTAAATCTAATACCACGGCTACTGCCTAGCACATTCGTTCCTCTGTGGCTCATCATCTCAGTCACCCCTCTGTGAGGAGCTAAATCAACCATTTCACTTCCTTTCATTGCTCAGTTTCCACTGAAAGGGAAGAAACGTGTTCCCACCTCTGGACGGGGGGGTGGGGACTTACCGCCTCGTCCTGCAGAGTAAAGGCTGTGTCACATCAGCAATTAACACTGTGAATTTTCAGTTCATTCCAGTGGAATCATAAAGTGTCTACACTTCTACAGCGATAACACTGTCAGTGACTGGTACCGACAACTGTACAGACTTTATGGTTGGTAGAGGCTTTTACTCTGAAATCCTAATGTTTGAGCATCACACACAGTGAAATGTTTTCACTGTACTGATTCAGAGACATTGGAGCTGACAGTGAGAAGGTGATCCGGTGAGTCGACTGAAAAACGATCAATCATTTAACTTTGTGTTTGAAGCGTTGAGAGTCACGTTGTCGCCTGTTAGCGTCTGATGCAGCCAGTGTGTCTGCAGGTTCATACCGTGGCAGCATCGTGGCTCCTGTGGTGCGTTTACCTGCTTTGAATGGAAAGTCACGGTGACAGGCAGCAGCACAATGGCTTTCCACGGCGGAGCAGAATTAACAGCACCCACGTAAGGTCCCGTAGGGGAGAAGAACGCCATCGGATGTGGGCAGTGCTCTTAATGGCGGCCTATTAAAAATCGCACCATCTTCCTGGCGAGTGAATCATTTGTCTGATGGTTCGTGTTGTGTCAGAAACTGCAGGAGAAAAAAGGAGGTTTTTGAACGGCTGCTTTCTGAACACAAAGGAGAGCGGAGAGAGGAAGAAGGAGCAATAACGCCTGAACAGGTTTTATACATAATTCATACATCAATTAAGATGAACGAACATCTGATGCTAAGTCTATTCAAATACTCAGAAGAAGAGAATATTCTCAGAGGACTGTCTGATCACATTGTCTCAAAACTCTGTCTGGAAACAGGTTTGACAGGAATGAAGCCCACAGATACAGTTTAAGTGGCGCAGGTGTGAGAAGTGAACGCTCTGCGTTTTCATTTAAATTTCAAATGCACAAAGGATGAAAACTCCCAAACTCTGCTCATTATCTTGACTCAGATGATAAAGTGTGACTGTGATGTTGCAGTGAAGTTTGAAGTGGACAACCCTCGTACCCTCCACCCACAGCGTCACCGCCCCCGCCCCTCCTCAGAGCAGATTAAACACTCAGCTCTGTCACTGCAGCGCCACATACTTTCATTTAAATATTTCCATAAACACTGATCACTGATCGGAGAAGAAGGTACAGGGCACAGCACAGGGATTTCATTCCTTCAACATGCCTCTGTCATGTGTTCCATCCAGTGAACTGACCCACAGTACGTCCTCTAAACCAAATTTCTACATCTCTTTTTCAGTAACATCAGTTGGGACAAATGTTTTCCACTGATTCCTCTGTTTCATACATTTCATTACACTCTGTCTGTTGTAGCATGCTTTTAAATCCACACTGCACCAACCGCCTTTTATCCTCTTATTTTCGGTCATTTTTCACAGCTGACTCCCCCATGTTTCACCTCTCTTCCTCCGACTGGTCCTCCTCCTCCTCTCCATCTAATGGAACAGGCTGAAGCTCGTGTTTTTACTTTGTGACTTATTATCATTTTCCCACAGAAGCTTCATGGGAAAAGGTCTTTGTGGTGAGAGAGAAACGTACCAACCAACGGCAGAATCAGATTAGATCATGAAATCTGGTTTTGAAAAGTCACATGTATGAAGCTGTTTACGTGTGTGTGTTTCATCTTTATCTGTGGCTATGATCAGAAGCCGTGTTTGTCCGTGTCAGGAGCTGGCATTTTCAGCTGCTTTCTCTTTCATGATAGATCTCACTTCACTGTGGTTAATCACTCTGGAAACCGCTCTCATTTCCGCCCTGATGCTGGCTGACCTTAATGGATGACTTTTATGTGCTCTGTACAGTAATCTGAAATTAATGGCCATCATCATTTAATGTTTGGCAAGCTTGCTTTTAGTTTGTCTCTGCTGGGCTGGCGGGGAGGGTCGTATGTCTGTGTGTGTGTGTAGTTAAAGTTTTTGCTGCTGCGTGTCTCCACAGACCGACGTCGATTATCCAACACGTGATGTTGAATCACAGTGACATCCTGTTCATTCACCTCCCTGTTGTTCCTGAGGCTTCTTTATATTCAGCACATGTTCATCCTACAGCTTGAACAAGTTCTATTAGCTGGTGCCTCAATAAATAACCTGCATATGATGAATATGCTTTATATTTAAATTACTAGCAGAAACCTATTATGTGCAAATTGCAGCATTTTTCTGCTCAAATAGAAAAAAACATTTGATCTAATGAAGGTAATTTGAGAGGAATAGCGTGACAGCATAATGGAAACATACTTAGTGAATAAAGGCTGACGTACATGAATCACGTGACTTAAGCGTCACGCGTCGCTTCCATCAGAATCTTGCTCCTGTGATCCCTGATCAGTGTGGAGCGATGAGGAGACTGAACCTTCCTCTCACTGACACGTCAAACTAACAGAAATGTCAGATTTCCATCACGTCTCCACCGTCTGAGCTTCGACTGCAGCTTTTTGAATCAGCTCATCTTCTTCTTCTGCAGTTTGATGTTTATCTCAATCAGCCGGTCAGATCATATTCACACAGCAGGAGAGGAGGGAAACAAGACATTCCATTTGCTTTTTCTTTTAATCAGTTTTCCCAAAAGTCACATGACATATGGATGGAAACCTGGCTGCTGGAGCAGGTGAAGCATTCCTCTTTGGTCCAGTCAGAGGGGACGGTAACAGTCCAGACTGGAGATGAGTAAATGTTGGACGAGAGCTGAGTTTCTAATGAAGAATCTTTTGTTTAAAGGACATTAAGAGTCAGGCTGTGTGTGTGTGTGTGTGTGTGTGTGTGTGTGTGTGTGTGTGTGTGTGTGTGTGTGTGTGTGTGTGTGTGTGTGTGTGTGTGTGTGTGTGTGTGTGTGTGTGTGTGTGTGTGTGTGTGTGTGTGTGTGTACAACCATCTGTAAACTGGGTCTGAAATATGGGAAACATGAAGACAGGTTTGTGCCACACTGTGCAAGTACAGATGATGAAGATATGCTGTGTGGCAGTGAACAGGAAGTCCACCTGAGGCTGATGGGAACGTCATCAGTTTTCAGGTGAACCAAAGTACTGGACTACTTTCCCATGCCCCCAAGACTGAATGCCCCCAATGCAAGTAACAAGGATTCCATGAATGAATATCCACCGCCACCACATATAGTTTTATAATAATCATAAAAGAGAGGAAAACCACAGACGAGCTGTATGAACATCATTCTACCCCATGTTCCTCAAACACACCATTCAAAATGTGAAGACTGAGTTTTCTGTTCTCCAGTTATAGAGGATTTACTCTGAGCTCACTCCACAGCCTCTGCAGCTTTCTGAAATGGAATGAGTTTTTTTAACAAATGGGAATTTAACAGATTTTCTCCTAAAGTTTGTGAGTAAAAAGTGAAAAAAAAAATCTTTAATTTTTCATTAAAGTTTCTTGTGGCAGTTTGAATAATACGGAGCCTGACACATGTTTTCGGAGCCGGAGGCACAGCAGTGAAAACTGGAAGTTCACAGGGTCTGAAGACAAATGGGAAAGCAGCGTGGAAATCAGGCAGCGCCGCCTGGAGTCGCTCTGCCTTTGGCCCAGAAAACTCCTCTGTGACACTTCCTGGCTAAACATTCATGATCTCTGGGAACATGAGCAGCAGTGAAACTGTGGCTGGTCTGAAGGCAGGTAGCTGTGTAACTACCTCCTCCATGACCTGGAGGAGGAGGAAGAGGAGGAGAAGGAGGAGGAAGAGGAGGAGGAGGAGGAGAGCATGATGGATGGTGGGATAAGAAGTCATCGGTGGTGAGGAGAAGAACTCTGAGACGTGATCAGCTTCTGCTCAGAGTGGATAATAAAATCTTCAGTGCAGAGAAAGAAGAGGAAGGGGCTGAAGGGAAACTGGAAAAGAAGATTGAATTTTAAAATGGTCAAAGATCAAAGATGGATGTTACATATGAAACTGATGTGAAGGTGAAGAGGAGAGGGTGAGACAGACTTCCACCTTCTGCTTTCTAAAGATCCAGCTTCTTTCTTCGTACCCACATCTTTGCCTTCCAAAACATACAGCTCACACTGCATGAGCGTTTTCTGATTCAGGTCCATCGTCCAAATACACTGACTAACCTCCCAAACAGCTCTCATGGCTTCACATTTGGTGGCGCTACTTGGCACCGTTAAATCCAGCTCTTCATTAATTCAGCTTCTCTGGACAGATGGCTGGACGAAGCAGAGTGAACACCGACGACAACCTGTCAAACGAAAAACTGCCAAACATCAAGAAAAACCTCCAGAGAAATGTGTAAGCAAAGCGTGACTCTGTGACCCCGAAGAACTGAAGCGTAAGCAGAATGCATCGCACAAAGACTGCTTGACTCACCAGCAGAATAAATGCATGACTAACAACTGTAACCCTGAGCTCTCAGAGAGCTGCCACCGATGGAAATATCCAAGCTGAACCACATCCCAAAATCAATTATGTCCCACTTGCGCTGCTGAACGGCCCTCCAGCTTGTCCAGAAGGTGCACACTCCAACACACACTTCAGCCACTCGTCGTGTTTTGTAGAAACTCATGCCTTGTTCAACTAAAAATATTCTCCAGTGGAGCCCTGCTGAAGTTAACTGTCCTCATCTGTTGTTTAACTCCTGAAACTCCAGGCTCAGTAAAGTAATGAACATGTGCGTAGACTGAGCGATGAACAGCAGAGACAGAGAGTGTGCGTGTCAGATAAATCTGAGCCCTTCAAGGAAACTTTAAAACTTCTGAGAACCACAGAAATATTTAATACACCAGTTTTGGCACACTATGACAATGACACTTTAAGTTTCCAACATCATTTTGACATGATCTTTCATCTAGAGTGGTCTCCGAGTCCCCCTGAGGACTCTGTCCAGTTTTCCCTCTCTTTTAGCTCCGTGTTTGGTCTCCACCAGCAGCTGTCTGCTGCTCAGCAGGACGAGGACAGAGGCTGTTTACAGATGTTTCTCTGAAAACATCGGCCGCTGTACGACGCCATGAGAGCCGTGAGAATGAACCAGTGAAGCTGTCTGGACAGATGTGTGTGTGTGTGCGTGTGTGCGTGCATGCGTGCGTGTATGTGTGCGTGTGTGCGTTTCCCCATTCTCATCCCATTAGTTTCTGCAGAGATGGGGTCTGACATTTAACCATGTCACAGCAGACCCCCGAGCACAACAGCTACTTTCTAACAGGATAACATCCTTATTTGTTTGAACTGAGCAGAATTGGATTATTACACACCCACACACACACACACACACACACACATACACACACACACACACACACACACACACACACACACACACACACTTTTCCGTCTCTAACTCTCTTTCTCACATTGGTCTTTACATTGAACACATAAAGAATGATTTGAATTAAATAAATAAAAAAGAAGTTATGGGACGACATTAAACATCTGTATGCAAATGGGCAAATTACAAATTGTTGATTTTTGACGAACAACAGCTGTTCTGTAAAGTGTCACTGTTGAGTGTATATATACATACACATATACAATAGTAGGAAGTACAGATAATAGAAACTGAAGCAAATACTATGATACAGCACATGCTAGTATAAAAGCACAATAATAATAAATTAGTAATATAGTCTTGTTATGTAGTGACTGATCAGTTTTCGATAGGTTACTTCTTCTTACACTGCTAATGTTCACACAGTGATTACAGCCTGCTGAGGCCACTGAGGCTGAATATGCCCAGGTCTATGTGCAGCACCACTCTGACCTGTGCTTTTAAATCATTTTACTGCTCTTTTGTTCCTCTGCCAGGAATATGAATCTTTAACAGCCCCAGAACATGTACTGTATATTATTCCTGTTACAGTAGCTCCGTGACTGTGAATCGTGTCAGTAAATCACAGTGTGTGTCACCCTGCAGTCACCTGGCACTTACAGCTACAACATGTTAGCCTGTCCTCCTCCCCACCAGCTGCCTCCCGCTGACACCTGGCACTTTTCCTGAGACGCTGCCTGCTGCAGAGACAGCGTGAGCTGTCGCCTGAGGCAGAGGAAGCCGCCATGAAAGCACTGAAGGCAGTGAAGGAGCAGGGAGAGAAACGTCCGCACTGAAACACCAAAGAAAAGGCCAACGGTCATCGTCTTTCTTTCTGCTGTTGCAGTGAGTTTCCTGTGGAGCTGCTACTTGCCACATGTTGCTGCTCACAAGCCACCGCACCTCTGCCCATCCACACAGGGAAAAGGCACTGCAGCTTTCAGAGCTGCTCAGCATTTTGGAAAATATTCTCATTTGCTTTCTCAGAGCGAGCTGTTTGATATCAGTCTTACGTCTGAGTGTTAAGAACACACCTGGAGAAAGGACATGTTTAAGTGCAAGTGCTGTGTAACCTCTAACTATATCAAGTAGAGTTTTCACGTATTTTTCCAACAGGAAATCAGCAAATCTGAACACAATGAGAAGCTGAATTAAAGAAGTGAAAGAAAAGTGAAATTCAGTCTGATTGTCAGATTATAGTAACCCCCCCTAAAAACACTGCATGTCTGTTGGTGTGGACCGTCCTTCGGGACTGGCTCTCCCGATGGCCCGGCCTGCTGATTGGCTCAGAGCGTCAGGACAGTGTTGAAACACAAAACAAATACATGTATAAATCAAAGAGAAAACAGCACGGGGCCGATACAGGCACTCAGGACTCTGCTCAGTCCACTGATTCCATTATTCTATTATAAACTCTGAACTCTTTGTGGACCTTTGTGGGACTCTTATTTAGTATTGTTGGTTCTACATTTCCTATTTTATTTTGAAGCTCCATTCCTTGCAGATCTGTTCCTACTTCCTGTCTTTATCTTGATTCCTGCCTTGTTGACTGTCTGTGCTGCACTAATGCTAATCACCTGTTGCCAGTTAACCCCAGCGTATAGAAGTCTTGCTGCTCCTCTGTCTTTGTCAGTCCGTCTGTTGTCTTGTCTATCTGTTCTCGTCCCTGTGCTGATGTTTGTTCCTGAGCTCCTCTGCTCCTTCGATCCTTCCTGCGTTTGATCCTCGTGTTCCTGCGGTCTTACCTTCGTTGCCCTGCCCAGCGTTTTATTGTTTTATGGATGAGTTTTTTGTTACCTGCGTTTTGTTTAATGCCAGTGACTCTGACAGAGACAGTATCCCTATCTGTCTATCTGGTGATGTCTGCACTTGGGTCCTTAACCTCGTGTTCCTGGCTGCAGCACAGTCCTCATGACAGTATGTTCACGTGAATCTTATTTTTATTAATAAATATAAAGAGCAATACACACAATCAATTTGAAACATGTATACAACCCAGGTAATGGAGCTCAGGGTTTACATAAGGGCCTGTTTAAAATGTGTTCCATTATGCAATTTTAAATAATGCCCATACATACAGTGCAATCTTTATAACCGAGCAGCATCAATATGTAATCTGTCTGAATTATTAACAGCACTTTGCCTCCCAAGTGATCATGAGTTCACTCAGACGCAACGTGCAGCGACAGAGTCACACATACAGTATGTACGGTGGTGGCTGCATTAAGTGAAGGCACTGAAACAAATATTAGCAGACAGACAGAGCCTGTAAATGGACCAGCGTCCCAGGGAAATATGTTTAGAGTGTGATTATGTGCCTTGTGATTACCAGCGTTCACTGCCATCACAGGAGCTGGTGTTTTTCTTTGTACAGAGATGGAACGTAAAGCTGTGACGTTCAGGGTAGAGGATGGCACCACGTCAGACTTTCATGTTGTGCGTGTAACCAGATGAAAAAACACATAACAGAAGACATATAAACTCCTGTGAACATGTTGTCTGTGGTGGTATATTTATTCAACAGAAAACACAATATAGAATTTTCTCACACTTCATTTCCACAGACAGTGAAACCGCTGTGGCTGTGACTGACAAAGTTTCTGTCTCATTTCCGATGGTTTTATACTTGTATCTTACCATCAACACGTTTCATGATAAGTGAGTCTTTCAACATGTCTGATCTCCCTCCTCTGTCTGTGGCTCTCAGCTCTAGCGTAGATCTTCCCTACTTTTATGTCATTGTCAACAAATCCCACGAAACGACCAAAGCCAACAATTAATGTGTCCCACTAACCAGTTAGCTGTGTGTAAGCCTGATGTATCTGCTGTGCCACTCGTGTGTGCAGGTATTTGTATGATGTGTTATCAGCAGGTCATCTCTGATGTCACTGAGCTGCTTCCTGCTGAAGTGATTTATGAACCGCTGCTGTTCATCGTGACCGACAGAAACAAACGATGTCACATGGCAGAGGCTTAATATGGCATCATAAAAAAGACATTAAAAACCCGATAGCACAACGCCTTGGAGCTATGAATCCGTCATCATAAAGATTCAGAAATGAACATAATGTCTGACTCTTTCGAAATATCTCCAGCACAGTGTGAGATTATTTGACACCTGAGTGGACTTTATGATGTTTGAGCTGAGTGTTTTTAGCTGTTCGGGGTTGAAGTGGCGTTGAGAGGAAAGTGCAACAGTACAAACAGCACTTCAACCTCTGGCCGTGCTCACTCTAAAAGGAGCACATTTTAAGATGTTTTTCTGAGAGAGAAGTCAGGGAAGTCTGCACACGCAGAGCCAGGAGGTGATGAGCCCAGCTTAAACTTTAAAGCCTTTATGGATTAAGCCTGATTTCAGCCCTGAATTGATCACCACTGACTAGTGGCGTTAGGGACGGGCCACATTCTTCCAGATCGGCTGTCATTTGACGTGCAGCTTGAAGCCACGACCAACAATCTGGCTCTCAGACGATCGCTTCGTGAAATAAAACTGAACTCCACTGCAGAGCAGACAAACCATGTTTACTGCATCCTCTGGCTTTATTCTTCCTCAACTAAACTTTATTGGAACTGTCACTGGACAAACCAAACGGGTGTTCCACGTTTATGTTCCGTGTGTAAAAGTTACAGGTTCTGTTCTGCATGAGCAGAACCTGTGAGTTCACACAGCGTACAAGATGAAGAGAAACATATCGAGTCTGCTAACACACTGTACAGTTTACAAGGACAAATGCAGAGCCAGGCAGCAAAACACATGTTGAAAATCTGGAATCAGAGTTATGGCCTTGTTAAAGGTACAGTCAGCAAAATTAAAGACCTGTCAAAGATCTCAAGATTACCCACAATGCACATGTGTAAATGAACAAAAAATGTTTCTCTCTCTCTGCTTGATTAACAGGCTTTGTGGTTGCGACACAGCCCCGCCCACGGAAATGACCTCGCTCCCAGAGACAATACTACTGCAGCCACAAGAGGGCAGTAAATTACAAGATGAATGCAAACAGAAAGGTCAGGTCATTCATGGGACAGATGGCTGCTCTGAGATGTAAGGAGAGACATCACGTCCACCAGGGTATCATTCTAATTACTGGATATTTTTAACTTGTACTGGTCAAGCACTGGTTGCCTTGGCAGCACGTTGCTGCCTAACACACTGTGACAAGCAAATGTTTGCAAAACTAAACTAAGCAAAACTAAATCTCTTATTTTTTTCATTGTTCTTTGATCTGTAAATGCTCAGAGTCAGTCCCACCCACTTTCCTCTGAGACAAAAAGCAAGCAGGACCAGCTTATAGTCTCACCATGTCCTTTATTCAACCCTTAATATGAAGCAATTTCAAAATAAAAGCATAGCATTGGGACACAAAAACACAGGAGCAAAGATAGAAGAAGTAGATACAAGGCAATACTGAGTGGTACTCTGAACACTATTCTAAAGTTAAAGTCCAACTGAAATCACAAAATCATCTTTTAGATTTTTGAAACATTTTTTTTCTCATTGTTAAAGTGAAGAAATGTCCTTTAGCCCTCACACCTGTAAGTGGGCAGGTGTTTGTGTTTGATTGGCAGCTGAGGCAGCAAGGGCACTGAGACCACAGGTACTAAGGCAGCAAAATGAATTACTTACTTATTACTAATTAAGACAGCTCAACCCTGTCTCTGAAATTATGTTCCTATACAACTTAATTACAAAGCAAAATATATTTTGTAAGAAACATAAGTGCAACTGAGGAAATGTTATTTTGGTATTTGTCAAGTAATACGCTAATGATTGTATCAATAAATGTTCACAGATAAAATATTTGTTTTCCACTGAAACATCTGATCTTGCAGTACAACATCCACCTGCAGTGACTCCAGCATTATTATCTGGTCTGGTTTCATACAGCAGAAGTTCACAGTGACTTCAGACACAACTTGTTTACTTAGAATTAACTTTAACCAAAGTGCTTGGATGTGATCTCTGGTGTCTGGTGTAACACTCGCCTCTGTACACCCACCATCCACCCAAACCACCTCATGGTGACTCAGGTGATGTAGAGCTTCATTTATTCATTCAGCTAAAAAAATGCCTCTGAACATAAACCAGCCACTGCAACATAACATACAGAAGTATATGGACATAATTCCCGGGGAACAGAGTTGGACTGTTATGAGACAAGTTCATCATATATCTCTAGAATAAGCTGTCTGCAGACCAATCCAACAGCCTTGCTAACTGACGCTTTTGGGACCATGATAATGACCGTACCTGTTGGCTGGTTGGTCAGTCGGCCCACCACTTCGGTCCAGACTGAAATGTCTCAACAACTACTGGATAAACCGCAGTAAAATTCTGTACAGACATTCGTATTCCTCAGACGATCAACCTCAATGACTTGGTGATCATCTGACTTTTTGTCCAGCAAAGTTGACATTTGTGGTTTTCAGGGAAGTGACTCAACAGTTCTTGAGACATGTCTCAACTGTAGTTCACAGGAGACATGTCTCAACAACAATGTTATCGTGCATCAACAGTTGTTGAGACATTTAGCACACACGTGCATAATCAGGTCAAAATATGAGTCTGTCCAGGACTTTGGTTTATTCAGCCTCGGCTGCACTTTGTGTTTGCTGCATGCTGCGTCCGCTCAGTGTCGGCACAATGAGACGAACAGGCGGAAACACTACTGTGGTTAGCCCTGGTGCTAAACTTGTAGCCACAGCATTATTAACAGACGTTAGCATGCTGAACAATTGCTAAACTAAAACGGTGAAACATTACCAGCGAAACATCAACATGCTAACATTGTCAATGTGAGCGTGTTAGCATTCTGACGTTAGCATGTAGCTTAAAGCACTGCTACTGCCTGTACAGACCTGTGAACTGCAGCAGAGAAGAAAAACAACATGCACTTTAATTTCAGTTGGACTTTTAAACTACAAGCAGTAATATTTACGTTTAAGCTCGTACTGTACAAAATCTGATTCCAGCATCAGTGTAATCTTACATGTGTACACAGAGCTGGATGCTTCAGTCTGTAGGCTTTCAAAGGATAAGTGCATTTTGAAAAACATGCAGCTGTAAACACACTCAGTCAGTCACACACACACAGACACACAATATTCACACAGACAAATCAGATCAGTCCAGAGTGAGGAGGAGGAGCGTCTTCATCAGGGATTCAGCTCAATGTCGGGGTCAGCGCCGAGTTCAGATACAGTCTGTATTGCTTTGGCAGAGCGCACCCTGAAAAGGGCTCACAGCTCACTGTCCATCACGTTCATTAAAGACTGCAAATAAATGAAAACCTCAATGAAATGTTGTCTGCAGGCCTGGAAAGGTCTTAGAAAGTATTGAATTTAGCTTTCTCCATCCTTAGAAGAAGAAGAAATCATAGTCTTTAATTATTTTATTACCTGTCGTGTACAGGAACATTAGTATTAACTACTGACTGTCTCATTGACTCATATTAGACTTCAACAGAAAGTCTCAAAACTTCAGTTTTATGCTGCTTCTCAGAGTCCAGGCTGGACAGATAATCCCCACCTCTCTGTGCAGGAACCCCAGACTGAAAGAGTGGTTCTTTCGAATCGCTTTGTGGTTGTTTTGCTTGTCTTTGTGGTCTTTTCACTGAGCTCTGTGACTGTCGAACAAGACATGAATAGTCACTTCATACAGAGACTCTGACCCAGGGGCAATAAATTCAGTAATTCGATAAATCCATGCACTTAATTTACCTTAAACAGTAGTAGGCCTTATTGTTTTTTTTCTGTCGCTCTTCAGCAGTGAATAAGGTATTGAACTGAATTCCATGTGCTATTGAAAGGGTCTTAAATTTAATTTGGTGACCACTGCAGGAACCCTGCGAAAACAATCCTTGAGCTGTAACTTAAAACACATGCGCTCACTCCCTGCGTCATTCTTAGTTTAGAGGAGAAAAAAATAACATTAAAGGGGAGGAAAGATTAAAGGGAGTGAGGAAGTGAGCAGCTCAGCTTGTGATGCCTCCAAGTATCATATTCACATGTAGAGTTTTCATCTTTCATGCAACCTCTGCTGATTTTCAGCTTCCTTGCTCTAGTTTTCCCAGTAAAGCCTCTGGCCATCACCTTAATGAGCAATTCCCAGAGAGAGGTGTAACATCACAGGTTCACAGAGACGAGGGAATAAACAGAGAATAAAAGCTCCACCCATCATAACGTACACGCTTTGGATGGAGGAAGAAATAGAGGAAGGTGAAGAGAGGCGTGAGAGGCAGCGGCACAGAGATGAACGCTCACATTTTCCCTGATCTTGTGTTCCTTGAGTGCCCATGTTATCTCCGATAAAGGACACTTAGTGATATTTGTTCTCTTCCAGTAAGACCCTCAGGCAACTGTCCTCTACTCCCATGCATACACACAAACAAACACAAAAACGCATACACCATCATAGCTCTGTTTGTACTTTAAATTACTGAACACAGACCCTGTATCCTCTTGACTTCCGTTTCAAAATATAATCAAATCATTCTTCTTCAGAGTCACTGAATATACAATTATACTGTATTCTTAAATAACATTAAAGATAATTGATTTGGCCACTTGACTGTGGCTTTGTGAAGTCTCCTTCTTTGTCAGTGCAGCTCTGACTCAGCTCATAGACAGAAGCACAAGGAGAAGAGAAAATGGACCCAATTTCCTCCTTAATGTACAAGTGTTTATGTCGATGCTGCAGAAGGTCAATCCTAGTCAAACACAGAAAGTACTGAGAGAAAGAAAGAAAGAAGTCATTTTTGATAAAGGTCTTTCTGTCCGCCTACAGTTCAAAACCTAATTACACTTTCCTCTCTACAGGAACGTACCCTTGGTGTCCATGCACAGTATCCTCTTGAAGGCCTTCCTGAAATCATTGTTGAAGATGGTGTATATGACTGGGTTGAGGCAGGAGTTGCAGTAGCCAATCCAAAAGAAGAATGTGAACAAAGGGTTGGGGATGCGGCAAGTCTCAGGGCACACTGCCTGAAGAGAGTAAGAGAAGAAGAAGGGGAACCAGCAGATGACAAACACTCCCATCACTACGGCCAAGACGAAGGTGAACCGCTTCTCCCTGTTCACCATGGCTTTGCGGCGGGAAATGGGCGTCCCCTGAATTGTAGGCGTTCCCTCAGGTACCAGTTTGGTGCCAGATGATGTGGTCATAGTGTTTTTGTATTCACTGGCCATATTTAGCATCTGAACTTTGAATCCTTTGCTTTGGGGCAAACCTAAAGTTTGCTTGTCAGTTTTGTTTGTCTCTCTTTTGTCGTCCTTTCTAAAAACACCTTCCTCGTCGAATTCCAGCTCAGAGCCAGAGCTGGAGGTGTTGTCGGGAAGCACTTCTGCCTCTGCATCAGGAAGTTTCTGGGACTCTTTGTTTGGAACAGCTGAGAGGATTTGGCTGTCACATTGGGGGATTGAAGAGGAGGATTTTGGGGCTGGAGCAGTACACGAATGAGGAGGGTAGTGCTGAGTGTCCTGGCTTGCGGTGCTCTCGGGCGGTTTTTGAAGTGATGACGGGGTGGAATCCGAGCCAGTCATTTTGGTCAGGGCTTTTTCTTGCTGGCTGGCAGTCGTACCTTCTTGATCCCCCTTCTGTTGTGACTGCTTGGATAACTTTGGTACAGGCTCACTTGTCATGCTGGTGTTTCCTCCTGCCACCACTTTTTGCTTCTGTCCAGGTGGGCAGCGAGTATGCTGCTTAGCGATCTGATAAATCCTCACGTACACCAGGATCATTATCACACAGGGGGCGAAGAAGGAACCAATGGTGGAATAGAGAATATACCATTTGTCATCGTTTAGTTTACAAACCTTTGTACCTCCTCCAGTCTTGTCCACAGTGAGAAGAGGAGGGAAAGAGATGACAGCCGAGATCAGCCAGACGATGATAATGGCTGCTTTGATGCGTGCACGAGTACGTTTGGTGCTGTAGTACACGGGCCGAGAGATTGACAGGTAGCGGTCCAGAGCTATTGCACACAGGTGCACAATGGAGGAGGTACAGAAGAGAACATCCAGCGCCAGGTATATTTCACACCAAACAGAGCTAAATGCCCAGTAGCCCTGCAGCTCATTCGCCAACGAGAAGGGAATAATAAGTGTGGCGACCAAAATGTCTGCTGCAGCCAGTGACACCAGGAAAAGGTTCTGAGCCCCCTTCAGGGATCGGGATGTCAGGACAGCAATGATGACCATGATGTTCCCAACGATGGTCAGGATCATCATGAAGGTGATGGCGCTAGCAAAAGCTGCGGTGGCTTGTGGGCTGTAGGGAGCGGCCTTGACGGTGCTCTGGTTGCAGGGTCGGGCGCTGGAGATGTTGCGGGTTCTGCTAAATTCTGACATGCAGTGAGCATCTGGATCAGCTGCCATGGTGGTGATGGTGGGGAACTTTATTTACGGTCTTACAGGATGAGAGGCAGAAGGGTGTTTCTGTGGTAAACCACTGAGAAACAGGAATTCTCTGGTAAGGGGCCAGACTGAGGGGCTGGATGTTTGTCAGTCATCACGCCATGTGACCTTTACACCACACAGGAGCTCTATAACACAGAGACACAAACACTGGTCAAGATATGTGTATTATCAATACACTCTGATACTTTATCAAATTAGATTCGACTTACCATTGCACAGATTCAGTACCTTTACAATGAAATGCAGTTCAGCATTTAAACATATGTATATAAAGATGTGTAAAGATAAACTAATGTGCAAAATGAACTGAATGAGCCAGTATAGAAAGAAGGTGTGTATGAGACCAGTAGTGCAGGAAGTATTCAGATCCTTTAACTTCAGGAAAAGAACTAATGCAACACTGCAAAAACTACTGCTGATGTTTCCATAGTTTTATTCACATTAAAGTCTGATTGCAGAACAACGTGTTCACGTTGTTGTATTGGTGCGTTTTACTTAAGTTAAGGATTCGTATATATTCTTCAACTGTTACTGCAGCCAAGTCAACAGCAGAGGAATAAATACACCGCCTCTTTACAAAGTGGTACGTTCCTTATTGGTCTGACCCGTCACTCCCAAAGCTCATTGGCTGGTATCCTGCTGAATTCTGACATTTCTGTTCACGAGCTGGAGCGTGAACTGAAAGAACCACACATTTAAACACACACACACACACTCACTGGGGCAGAATACAGTGTTCTGAAACAGCAGCTGCAGTAAACTGTGTTCCTGCAGGAGGTCAGTGCAAGTGCAAATGTTAATTAAATGCTGAATTAATGGATATAATTGAGTTGGTACATTTTAAATAGGCTTTCTCAAATGTAAAATTACACACATTCATTAGGTGTCCATTACACTGAAGAAATAAATTAGATTAAAATGTAGTTTAAATTGTTTTGAAAAAAAAATTGCCCAGTAAACAGGATTATTCCAAATGATCAAATGGTATGGAGCAGTGGTTCCCAACCTGGGGGTTGGGACCCTCTGTGGGGTCACAAGATAAATCTGAAGGTTTGCAAGTTGACTGGAGAGACATGAAAACAAAATGAAAGACAAAACTAAACTTAATTAAACTTTCTGTTTCGGTTTCTGCTCTGAGATTAGTAGATCAGGAGTTTTAATGACACCTCACCTTTTACAGATTTTATATTGACTTCCACTGGCTTTGTACGGAAACTTGACCTGTATGCTTCTGTTAAATTTGCTACGATTTATTTTTCCTCTGTTTATATGAATTTTCACTGTTATTTCCTGCAGTCGTCAGTGATAAAGAGATGAGGCCAGAACGAAGCAGAGAGACAGACAGAAAGTCGTTTGTCTTTCCATCCACCAGTTTTTATGCACATTTACAGTTGACAGGAGACTGAACCTTCCTCACATTAACTCATCAAACTAACAGAACAGCCTCCACCATGTTCTCGACGTTTCCGTGGTCTGAGCTTCGACCGCAGCTCTGAATCATCTCATCATCTTCTGCTGTGGTTTAATGTTTATCTCCATCAACCAGTCAGATCATATTCACACAGCAGGAGAGTGAAACAAGACTTCGTTTGTATTTTCTTTAAGTGATTTTCTGGAAATTTGGTTAAAATTTCAGTGTAAAATTTTCACGTCAGTTGGAAACCTGACATGCTGATGTCATAAATACAGAAATGCAGCCATTTGACATGTTATGTTTTCTTGGGACAGATGTTGTGTAATGTATGAAGCTGACTATAAAATTTCTTGAGGCAAAATTGTGACTTGAGCTATAAAATTAAAACTGGCCTGACTTTTTCTTTCTCTTTTTTCAGAATCAGGCCACTGATGGTGAAACAAGGGCAGAAAGAAGCAGATAAACAGTTAAAAGCATTTTTCCCCTGGATTTTCTCTGTGTCACAAACTGTGACTGAAGAGTTCATGTGGGAATCTTAGATATTTTTCTCAGAAACTAAAATATTTGAATGCCTCTTCAGGCTTTTCCGTCGGTATCCTTCCTCCTACATCAAATCATTTTGATGGTTTTGCCATCATTGGACTGCTTGTTCTATTGCTAATAATATTTTTTAAGCCAATGATCCAAACCGTAACTGTCCTTTTTGTTTTTCAGTCCTTTGGGATTTTCCACAGCACACTGTAACTGTGCTGTGCTCTTCCTTTATATTCTTAGATTCAAGTTGTTTGTTTTTTTAAGTAAACGCATTGATGAACAGGATGGAGTCTGTATGTTTAATATGGATTAAGAAATGAATTCCAGGCTCTTTGATGCTGATGTGACGTTATTCCTTTTACTACAGTAAAATAACGGTAACAACAGTCTCGTGTTACGCCCTGAAAATAACCGTAGGCTCATCTACACAGACAGAAATCCACTGGATACTTACAGGAAAATAAAGCTCTTCACCTCCTCATCGTCACCGCCTCATTCCGCATCAGCAACTTTATCAGAAAGTTTATTTTCCTTCACGAAGATGCAGAATTTGCCCCCAGAGTGTCCGGTAATGCAGCAGCCGGTGTCCTGTGATCTGCTGCTGGGTCCGGAATGAAGATCGGAGCAGGATGAATTCAGTAGATCCGCTTACATCTGTGCAGATCACGCAGGAGGAAGGAAATCGACTCGAAGTTTTCTCAAGAAGTAGATCAAGAGATTGTGGATTTTGAAAATAAACCCTCTGAGCTGACAGATCCGCCTGCGGAGCTCCTCATACCCCGGGCTGTGCTGTCAGTGCGGGCGCTGCCGACGGACTCCGAGACGTGGAGGAACTGGTGCGGATGTTACTGGATAAACGAAGACGCGCTCTTTTACGCGCAGCCTCCACCGGACTCCAGAATGTCCACACTCCGGCTGTGCGCCTCATCACCACTCTGGAAGGCAGATTAAAGGGTCGGGGGTACGGTTAAGCATCGAGGAAACGGCTGTGTGATGCCAATAATACAACAGTTTGTCCAGTTTCATGTAGACAAGCGCAGCACGGCTGCGTCTGAACTCCTCCGCTGCTGAGGGACAGGTGCACAGGTGTGAACACTCAGTCACATGTCTGTCCGTAAAGTTACAGCATGAAATTTATTCACTCTGTCATTTTCCCTCCACTGCAGCTGAACGAGGAAACTAATTCAGCCAACACTGAGGCTTCACCTGAGCTTCAGGTGTATACTCTGTTTCCCATCAGTCACAGTGAACGTGAGATGGAGTTTTTAATGCTTTATCACATGTTTTATCACAGCATGCTGTCAGCAGTCAGATCAGTCCCTGACAGACACTCCTCCTTCAGCCAATCAGGTTTTCCTGTGAGAGCTTCTCAGAAGTGGACCTCTACACCTCCACACAAAGTCAGAGCACCTGGAAAGGTCAGACACTCTAATGCACAAACCATAACTTGTCCATGTCCTGTGTTTTTAGCCAGACAGTCGGCTTTGCGTGGCTTTGGGAGAGCATGGCGATGCAGCGTGTTCTTACTGTTGATTTCAGAGATGAAACGATTCATCCATAAATCACTCGGAAAGGAAAGAGGAAAACTCTCTGACCCCGACAGTCACATCTTCATCATCTGCTCCATTTCCATATTTAAGTGCAGCACATTTGACCAAATGATTTTCTTTAATCTCCCTCCACACAGTGGCCTCTGTAATTAAAAGACAATTATGGCCTTTTTATAATTCAGCTCCTTTTGTTTTGATTTAAAAGCTGCGATCACTGGATTTGTTTCTGCCAGTGTAATCACAGGAAACGATGCCAGTGTTGTACTGAATATCTAATATGATGGAAATGTATGCATATGAGGGCTGCAGGGGCCGATCTGTGGGTGGACACATGCAAGGGAAACATAAGATCAATGTTTGGCTGCTGCTGTGTGGGAACTCAGTGATTTCTGTGACAGTCAGTGATCGTTTGTGTTTGTCAGGATTTATCGCTGCTGCTCATATGAAGCCTGAGTTTTTCTGTGTGTGTGTGTTGTTTCCTCACTTCACCGGCTTCTCGTGTTGCTTTCACACAAATTTTAAATGTATTAATAAGTAAAACATCTTCACGTGACTGGTGATGCACTGAGTTGGTCTCGAGTCTTGGAGACCAAATGTGGTTCAGGCATTCATGTTCCCCTCAGGATGAACCGTGATAACTTCAGTGATTCTCTGACTCTGACACAGAGAGAAACCTGTGCTCTTCAGGTATTTGGCTGTCCGAACTTAAACAGTGATAAAACGAGTTTTAATGAAGCGAGTCGCTCACTGTAAACTGATGTGGTGATTTAATAACAGCAGAGCTGCTGCTTCACATGTGGAGCAGATAACTGGATTCTAAAGCAGAGAAACAGGATGATGAGTAAGTCTTGTTTCAGCTTTTCTCTCTTGTCTTTGGCAGCTTCTAAGTGCGCAGGATGCATTGTTTAACACAACACAGCAGGGTCAGCTTATCTCCTAAGAACAGGTAGAAACTCATTTCCAAAGGGGTTGGTGTTAAAGCCTGTGCTCTGCTCAGGTAACTGCAGATACTGAAAAGTGCTTAATGTGCACAGAGTCAGTTTTAAACTTTAAATTCTTCCGAAAGTTAAGAAACGTGGTCCTGACCCTGAAAACCTGCTCCGACGAGACAGCGCTTCCAGCTGCTGCTTTGCTGTTATCTCCTCTGACTGTCGAACGTTTATCTGCAGCTCGGTTTATTGTCGTACAGGCAGTCTGCTGGAAAACGCTCTGACATTTACACTTAACATGTAGATTTAAACAGTCAAACGGTGAATCTAAGAGAACAGACCTGCACTCAACACGACAGAGTGAGGATTTCACCTCGAAGCGACACCAACAGTGAATGATGAGGCCGATTGTAAAACTCTGTAACCCACTGAATGAACCTCATGCTGACACTTGTGCTTTTACATTTAAGTTTCTTGTCTCACTTTCCTCTGGCATGTTCCACTTTAATGAAGGAGGACATTGAACAGCACAGTGAATCCACCAGATACTGGTCTGTGTATTTTTGGTTTTATTAATAAATGGTGAGTCACAGCTCAGGCCTGTCCTCTGCTGGTGTTATTGTGTCCTCCAGTGGCAGAGCCCAGGTGCTGCAGTGAGGCAGGTGGAGCTGAAACATGACTCTGGTCTCTGTGGCTCGTGATGTGAATGTTTGTGTCCTTCTCCTTCTCAGCGTCGCCATTTTCCTTCTCAGTTTGTTTTTTTGTGGCACCTGGTAAAAAGAGGAGGGAGAATTTATCACCACAGGTGTTTCTGACTCCCGTCGGCTTCTCTTCAGCAGCAGTTAACAGTTGACTCTAATATCTCATGTTGGTTTGTAGCTGCACTAATGTTGTGGCTCAGTGGATGGCAGCGTCAGCCAGTTCACCACTTCAGACTAAAACATCTTAATCTGTCTCCCTGTTCCAAACTACACATGATTTAAGCAGATTTTCAGTTCAACAGCCAGCGTGCAGACTTTCTCAAAAACAAGGCATGACTGTTAAATCTTTGGAAATTAAAGTGGCGGAGTCGCATTAGCATTTCTATCATTATGTATAATTTGCAGCATCAGCGTTGTGGAGTAGGCAGAGTTCACGTACCACAGTTATAGAGGCGACGAACTCTCTCAATGTCCGTCTCCGTCATTTTAACCCTCTGTCCCATGTCCTTCACGTTGTGGTTTGCTATGATGGTGGGCAGACCGTTGGCTGAGAAGAAGCTTCTGACACAGGAATGAAAACAGACACAGAATGGCTGAATGTTGGAGGGGAAAAAAAGCAGCTTCTTCACGTGTCTTTCGTTCTGGACACTTTACCTTCCATAGTGCATGATGGAAGAAATGTCATAAGGAAGGTCAAAGGTTTTGCCTTGTTGCTTTTTGAAGTTTTTCTCCATCCCTGAAACACACCTCTGTTGTTTCACTCAGAGCAGACACACACACACACACGCCGTCGTTATGACAACAACACTAATCCATTCACACTAATCGTAAACAAACATTACCTGCCATAATATTATGAGTAAGAATGGTGATGTGCTGTTCACGGTCTGTCCTCGTGTGTTCGTGGTGGAAGCCCAGAGCGTGAAGAATCTCATGGATGATGTTACCCACGTTGCACTGGGGCGCAATAAACACGGGCTGCTCGCCGCCAATTAAACCCACATATGAAGCACAACTAGAACATGACAAGTTGATGCACACTTAGTCTGTAAAAGGCAAACTGATGGAAAGAAAACTTCTCAGAAACTTCTGTCAATTGATTCATCATCTGAAAAGGTTGTGAGAGAGTCATGGATAAAAGAAAAACACGCACCCTTTACTGGTCTTGAAGAGCAGGTAGTTTGTCTCCGTGGTTCGCTTGTGGAAGGACACACAGGTGTGTTCAGACACCATCGCCATAGCAGAGAGGAAGTCCTCTGTCCGACTGGCTGGAGAACAGTAAAACAGAGATTCAAAGATGAGCAGAGACGTGGATCAGTGACCGGATTTTATTCAAAGATGCTCACAGAAGTCTCACCTAACTCTGGGCTGATGGCGTATGGTATCTCCTGTGTCGGCCACGTATGTTCCACTGCATTCCTGTCACTCTGCAGGGAAAATAAAATTCTTCAGAAGAAACTACAAAAGTTTTCTTTTAACCAACATAATCACAAAAACAATAAGTGACATGAATGAGTTTCACTCACTGACAGAATCATGTCGCCCTCCAACACTGCAGAGTTCTCGGACATCAGTTCTGTCATGAAGAGGAAAAGAAAAACAACTTTAATGTGTTTTTCCTTCTGTTTTCAGCTTTTTTCTACTCGGATACAGAAACGAAATTCGCTCAGCTGATGTTTTCTCTCTCTGGCTGCTCAGTTTGTTCAGGTCAGGAATATTTAAAACAGCTTGTGTGATTTCAGGTGGAAAGTGAGTCACATTTTCTTCTGTACTGTACAAACTATGATTTAATAGAATAAAATGGTTCAACTAAACCCTGAAATATTCAGAATTCATGCTGTCTGAATTTATGGATATAGTCATGTGCATCATTCATTTATAAACGCTGGCTAAAATACTGGGCTCACCTTCTAAAGTCTCTGGGTTAGAGTCCATATAATGCAAGGCCATGATGAGCCAGTCCCTCAGATGTTCTGGAACAACACACAGTTTTGCATTAAAGAAACAGAAAAGCTCAACACCGGGATTAATCCAGGCTTCTATCTGGACTGACTCTACCTTTTTTGGATTCCCGTATGGGACTGGAGTTGACTGAAATGCAACAGATGAGAGAAAAATCATGTTTGATTTTCCAGAGAGTGAGAATGAAACAGTGGTTCATGATGATTTCTTACCATTTCCTACAAATAGAAGTGCAGTGAGAAGCAGACGCAGCATGACTGATCCTTCCAGCTCGGCTCCCTCATCACAGAAAGTCGAATCACCTGTGAGCTGCGGCCTCATTTGTTCCTGTGGAGCTGAAGGTGAGACGTGCTATTCGTGCAGGATATAGTGATGAGATACATTCACACAAAGATCTGTGCTTAAACAAACGTTTGATGCTTTTACGTTACTTCCCTGCAGCTCCTCTTTTTCTCTGTGTATTAAACAAAGCTTTAACATTTGCAGAAACACTCTCTTCGTGTCTGTGTGCTGCAGAGGTTGGATTCACCTCTTCCGTTAAACACCTGGAGCTTCACGCTCAGACTCAGCTGCAGGTCTTTGCCGATGCGGACACCAGGCAGCAGGTGGCGCTGTGCGGCTTTTCTGATGGTTTGCGAGCCGCAAACAAACCCAGAGAAGAAGAGGGAAGACTTCCGGTAAAAATACCAACACATGTGCTGAAGTCCTCTTAGCTCACAGTAAAGTTTGGTTAAAGGGTTTATCCTGGAGGAAGAAAAATGATTTCTAAACCCCACACATGTCGCTGTGTTCTTCTTCTTCTGTAGTGTGGAAGAAGCTGCTGTTCGTGGAAAACTAAGGTAACGTTGTGTGCTTTAGCTAGCTGCTAGCTTACATGCTAATATGTTTTGATTTGGAAACAGAAAATCATCCGCGTATGAACTGCTGCTAACAGTGTGTCCTAACACTGTCCTAACGATGTGTCCTAACGGTGTGTCCTAACACTGTCCTAACGATGTGTCCTAACGATGTGTCCTAACGGTGTGTCCTAACACTGTCCTAACGATGTGTCCTAACACTGTCCTAACGGTGTGTCCTAACGGTGTGTCCAAACACTGTCCTAACGGTGTGTGCTAACGGTGTGTGCTAACGGTGTGTCCTAACGATGTGTCCTAACACTGTCCTAACGGTATGTGCTAACGGTGTGTCCTAACACTGTCCTAACATTGTCCTAACACTGTCCTAACGGTGTGTCCTAACACTGTCCTAACGATATGTGCTAACACTGTCCTAACGGTGTGTCCTAACGGTGTGTCCAAACACTGTGTCCTAACGGTGTGTCCTAACACTGTCCTAACGATATGTGCTAACGGTGTGTCCTAACACTGTCCTAACGGTGTGTCCTAACGGTGTGTCCAAACACTGTCCTAACGGTGTGTGCTAACGGTGTGTCCTAACACTGTCCTAACGGTGTGTCCTAACGGTGTGTCCAAACACTGTACTAACGGTGTGTGCTAACGGTTTTTGCTAACGGTGTGTACTAACGGTGTGTGCTAACGGTGCGTACATGGCGGTTGGATTTAACACGGGGAACAGCTCAATGGTTGAATCTGTGCAAGTAAGTTAAAACCGTTGTTTTGCGACAGGGTTAAAAAGTGTGAACTCACCATTTAAACACTAAAGTTTTAACATATTTAGTTGACACGACATTTAAAATGAACCTTTCTTCTGCCGCAGCCTGCTCACACTCTCTGCAGCAGCTCAGACTCTTTCTGGTCCTCGCTGATGGACTTTCCTGCTGATCTCACCTCAGCTCCCATGTTTCCATGTTTTCTGAAATTTGCAGTTGTGTATTTGTTTTTACGCTTTCATTTCAGAAACACTGAGACATTAGAGCGCAGTCATGACGAGGTGGGCGAGAGCAAATAACGTCCATAAACACAAACCAGCAGAGGCCACTCCATGGAGTCAGCTGAGAGCAGGAGGAGGAAGAGGAAGAGGAGGCAGTCACCCAGGCGCCTCTGGTGACCCCACTGTTACTAAACAAGGACCTCAGAGGGATCACCTGAGACGGACTCAGCCCGGGGGATCAGCTGTGAAAAAACCCAACCGTAAGAAGAAGGACTACGTCAGTGAGGACGTGAACGGGTTCCTGGAGTATCTCCAGCAGACCGGACAGCCGCTGCCCAGAGGAGATAAAGGAGGGAGGGAGGAGGAGCAGGAGCTCAGGGAGGAGGTGGAAACTGCACTGAAGAAAGACAAGAGGAGAGAGGACAGACGGATAAAGAGACAGAAAGACAAGAAGAACAAAATGGTGAGTGTGTTGTTTCTTCTGTTTTATACACAGTAAATCACTGAACTGTCAGACAAGACGTGAAGTTTGGAACGCCAGTAAAACAGGAGTCTGATGGAAGCTGTCTTCACTTGGCTTTTTTTTTTTTCACACGCTGGCAGCACACACCTGCCACACCTGGCAGCTTCCTGCCGACAGGTGAACATACACTTAAACACTGGTTTCTAACTGCTCCTCTCACTCTGCCCTCCGTCTGTCTCTGCTTGTCTCTGCTCAGCTGTGTTTTAACTGCAGGAAGCCCGGCCACGGTCTGGCAGACTGTCCGGAGGCAGACAGAGACGAGGAGATGGGCCGAGGCATCTGCTACCGCTGCGGCTCCACCGAGCACGAAATCCACAAATGTAAAGCTAAAGTGGATCCTGCTCTGGGTGAGGACGAGGTGGACACTGACGGCCACAGACATTTTTCACAGAATAACGTGAAATGCTGCTTTAATAATGTTAGTGTTGTGTTGTTTCTCTCAGGTGATTACCCGTATGCAAAGTGCTTCATCTGCGGTCAGACTGGACACCTGTCACGATCCTGCCCAGATAATCCTAAAGGACTCTACGCACAAGGTACAAACTCACATGTCACTACACTGATTGTGTGACGATGTGTTTCCCACTCATTTAAGTGCTGGTTTCTGTGTGTGCAGGAGGCTGCTGTCGGGTTTGTGGTTCAGTGGAACATTTTCAGAAGGACTGTCCAGAGCACCAGGCTGCAAGTGAGTCCCTGTCTGTCTGCTGCTCAGCCTGTCTGTCTGTCTGCTCGACCTGTCTGTTGCCAGCTTTAACCCTTTCCTTCTGTTGTGTCCTTGTAGCGAACTCTGTGACAGTGGGCTGGTTGTCCAACAACATGAGTGCAGACCATGAGGAAGTCCATGTCCCAGTGAAGAAAGCCAAACCCAAACAGACTAAGGTGGTGATGTTCTGACCTGCTGAGATCGTCCACGGCTCGACAGACAGACAGACGGACGGACGGACAGTGACTCCGCTCAGAGTTTACACTCTCACCTCTAACCCGCCTCAGCTCCTGGACTCTGATACACAGACTCATTCCCACTCATACGCAGTGAAGCTGTTCAGATACAGTCTGGTTCTCTTTGTGTATAACTGAGGCCTTTTTTAAATAAAGTGTTGCTTCTGTAAAACACAGTGTCCTCACACTCAGCAACCAGGCAGCATCTCACCCATCTCAGGTGACTTTGGTTTTAATATGGCTGTAATGTGCAGACACGGCCACTCGGAGGCAGCACTGAGCTGCTGCAGGAAACAGTTTTCTGGTTCGTGTCACTGAAATGTTTCGCTCTGACGTGGATCAAGTTTTCAGTGAAACTCAGAAAGTTTTAACTGAACTTCCAGAAGATGAAGTGAAAGCTCGTTTCCCTCCTGCTGTGTGAATGTGAGTCGCTTCACTGAACAAATACATTAAATACATGAAATCAGTAGGAAATGGTTCACTGTTGCATGTTGACTTAACTTAGTTCAAACTTTTCATCCATCATTTCTGTCTCATTTCTCTGCACATGTTCCCCAAACAGGCAAAGTTTCCATCACAGCAGGAACATCTTTAATGCATGTTTCATCATACATTTCCCTCTCATGCATGATAACATGGTTGTGTCTCTATAGTTTTCACAGCAGAGCAGAGAGGACAGAGCCTTGTGTGAGTGATCAATGAGGTTGTCAACACCGTGACCCTCACACATATAATGCGTCAGCGGCTGAACAGTGGGCGGCAGTGACACACACAGACTCTCAGAGGAAGCCTTGTAAACTGCAGACAAACAGGCCAGACGCTGGATCTCCTTCAGCCGCTCGCTCCAGATTTTTTTTAATGAAGATAAAGTTTTTTGTTTTCCAGGACACAGAGCAGAGATCAGTGTGTGTGTGTGTGTGTGTGTGTGTGTGTGTGTGTGTGTGTGTGTGTGTGTGTGTGTGTGCGCGCAGGCGCCCCTGGAGAGCATGAAACAAGGTCTTACATCACTGATGATGCAAAAGGTTTCTGGGAAATCCTCAGTTCTTTGAAAAACTGAGCAGTGAGACCATGGCAGACATGCACTCGTACCTTGGTGCATGAGAAAATACTGACACTGCTGGAGCTGATCCGACCTGGAACGTGAATCAGGCCCCATTCGGTGGATTCTCCTTTCTCCTGCAGTCACAGAGCTAACGTTACGATGCATCCTGCAGGGAACATGAACGTCTGAACCACACCCACCAAATAGTTGTTGATACATCTCGCTCAAAAAAACAAATGTTGACCTCATGGTGGCGCTAGATGAAACACAGTATGCTGCTAATCAATGAAAGTACTCACAGAGGAAATGCTATAGCGTGTGCATTAGTTAACGATGCTGTTTCACTCGTTTGTTCTTGTCCTGTTCACCAGGGGCTCACATGGAGGAGAGTTGGTTTTTCTCAGAAGACTCCCCGGCTGGGTAAAAGTGAAGTATAAAGTAAATAATAGTGGGGGAGGGAGGGGACCACCTCCTGGAGGTTACCCTCAGAGGACCCCCCCAGTGCCTGGTTTCCTCAGAGCCTGATGCGTTCTCATGGAGGCGGAGTGAAACTGCAGCCAGAGAGCTGCTGCACGCTGCCAGCTCACAGCTCATTCAGGCTGATTACACAATTCAGCCAAACGTTTCATCCACAGGAGGGGTGTGTGTGTGTGTGTGTGTGTGTGTGTGTGTGTGTGCGCCTCATAACAAAAGCACAGAGGGCTCATTCACTGATGTCTCCTGGTTCCAATTTAAGAGAAGCTGAGAGGGGTCGTTCCTCCAACTATTGTTCTTCTGTCACTGGATTACCCAACATCCACCCTTCATCCTGTTCTCCTCCTCTGAGCTTTCACTGTTCATCCATTCATCTTCAGAGGCGATGCATCTGATCATCTGTCACCTTCATACTGTTCGTTTCTCTCAGGACAACGACTACGATGAAAAACAGTCTTTAAAGACCTTTGCGGTCTTGCAGGCAGCGTGGGTGCACGGATACAGCCAGTCCACTTCAGTCCAGGCTGAAACATCTCGACAACTGTGCCCGTATGAAAACTGGACAGGTAGGGAGATCATTTAGCAACAAACACCTGAGAACAAACTGAATCAAAGCTAATTCCCAGTGGTTTATCCTTCACAATAAAAGCTCATCTCTCAATTTATGACTCAGTCTACAGTTGGAAAAAAAATCATTCTGCCTTTAATTTTCTGGCCAAACAGACACAGGAAGCGTCTCCACAGAAGGACTTAATGCTGTTGTTGCTTTAGCTGGCCTGGATGCACACTCGCCCCGTGCTAAGTGCACAGCTGCTGCTAGAGTTTCTGCTCATCAAGGTCCCTTTAACAGTAAATATCCATAATCCCCACCATGTTCCGAGACCCCTGAAGACCCCAAATCAGGCTCCTCTGCCCCTCTTCAGTGCCCCTGCCTCCAAAACTAGGCCAGCCCTAATGAACTCCACTGCCTACATTTATAGACTGTGTTTTATCTGCCACCCCCCCCCACCCCCCCGGTGAGAGACAGGCTGATGGTCAGAGGAGAGGGACGAGAGACAGCAACAACTAGGAGGGAGTTCTCTGCTTTTTTGCTAATGTAGCAAAACTTCACAGCAACTTCACAGGTTAATTGCGTTGACCTCAACGCCCCCAACTAAACCTACTGCATGGCACTGTAATGGAAACCTCGTTTGTTTCTGTTCACTGAAAGCAGGGCTGGGTCTCTGAGTGGGGGGTCATGGGCTCAGGGGCCCCAGAGAGACTCAGGACCAACACGAAAAGAATCAAGAAAACTGCAGAGAGACTCAAAACAATCGCAGAGATTCAAAGCTATCAGGTCTCCTCCTCCATTCCATATCTGAACAGGATGACAGTGTGACAAAGACCAGGCTGATCCTGTGAGAGACCGAGGACAGCTACAGTAAGTTGGTCAGGAGTTGTCCTCAGGCAGACACAACGACCAGGAAATGCTTGTTACCTGAAGACTGAGCTGGAAGTGATTACTGCAGGATCCAGCCTACAGAGCTTTACTCATGTATTCATGCACATGTGTCTGCTCGCGGCTATTAGGTGCAGGCGATGCTAAAGACGGGCGGAAGGAAGGATCCCTGCGTAGCACAGAGGAGGGAGAGATGAAAGTGAAGAGTTACGGTTAATGACGGAGGAGAGATGAGAAAGCGAAGGCCCCTGTGTGGATCTGTCTGTTAGAGCTAACAAGACCGTGCTGGACGCTCGGGCCCTCAGGTGATGTCAGGAGCCACATGAGTCTGTTTATCTGATGGGTCCCAGCAGGTTCGTAAGGCTCTGGGTGGGTCCAGTCAATCTTTTCTCATCACGCAGGGCTATGGAGAAGCTTAATGTCTGTTTCACAAAAAATAAAGGACAAGTCCATAAAGCAGAGGGAAAAAGACGAAAAGGAAAAAGGAAAGAATACAACAGTTAAACCATTCCTCTATTTTCTATTTGGAATTAATCATTTGAGAACACTCAGCATTTATGGAACAGCCAGTGATCCTGAAAAATACTTTTACCTGGATTTCAGGTAAAAGATTGGTTTAGATAACCTGCCCCTAAACTATCAGATACTCTCACAGTGATTTCACCTCAGATCACAGCTCGATGTTACCTTACTGGTAAACACAGTGGAGCCTTAAAGCGGCACTGGAAAGGTACCTGACTGTCTCATGCAGTGATGGGGAGTGGGAGGTTTTGGCTGAGCAGATTCTTCACCCAGTGAGAGAAGCTGGATGGAAATGAATGCACTTTAAAATTTTTAATAGTCTGTATTGGAACAAAGTAGTTGGGTTGGATTGGGTCTGTTATCCACTAAATCTTGCTCATGTTGCAACTCCAACCTGGGTGATGTGGTTAACATGTGGTGTTCCAGCTGCCCAAACTGTGCTTTTTTCAGGGACCAGATTAGGCAAAACATTTGCGAAAGTTTGGGCACTGACGTCGTCCTCAGAGGTAGAGTCCTGACCACCTTCCAAATGCCGTTCTTAACTCTTCAGATCCAGTCGTCTCTGCCTGTTCTCATCGACACCCACCACACCGCAGAGACCACAGTCACATCCTTTAAGTGCCAATCTAAATAAATGACCCAGAACCTGGGGGGGGGGGGGGGGGGGGGGGGTCTGTCAGGTTCAACCAACCCTGTGAACAGCAGCTGCTGTGGAGCTGGTCAGAGACAAAGGAACATACGAGGCCTGTGATATTGTTCAGGCATCAGTTGTCACTGGTTATTGCTCTGCAAGAGGAAACCACACACACTGTAAAGGAGAAACATGTTGGATCTTGAGAAAACCAGCTTCACTCAGCCAATATAAAGAACATTTCGAGGAATAAAAGTTGCCTGAGCATGTTTGACCACAAATCCAGTTTATTTCAGTCAGTGTTTTACAGAAACACTTAATTTCATTTATATGTGGAGGCAAATTAAAAGACCCTACATCTCATCTCAAACAGCTGCAGTGGTGAATATGTTGGACAGTAATAACAGTAAAAACAAGCCCAGATGTGTTTACTCAGGTTAACTGATAGAGGCTGCGTTATGAAGGCCTGTGGGCAGGATGGAGGAGGCCGTGTCCAAAACTGTCTGTGTCTCTAATGAAACTCAGACACTTCAGTTCTGCTTTGACAGAATGAACATGTTTAAAAATCAGTCGAACGTCACTGATACAGTGAGAAGAGCAACAAGCTGTAAACATGCCACTGACACATTATCACCCTGTAATGTTATTATGGCAAATGTGTCATCGAACAGTTGCTTATTTCCACATGTCACACACACACAGCAGTGATTTAGTATTTTACCTCCGTGAAGTTCTGGGTTTCACAAGAGACCGATTTAAAAACCGAAATCCAGCCATCAGGGGCCAGTTAGTGGATCCTACACTTCCCACAATGCAAATGAACAGCATCTTCCTTCGTCTCCGTCTGTAATAACTGTGCATATTTCTGTATTTCTGACCTTGCAGTTAATGCATTAATTAACTTAAGACATTTTTTTTAAATTATAAAACAGTAGATTATTAAGGTTGTGTTGCTCCTTCCATCACAGATGGTTTAGTTTTCTTCCTGAGAACACTCCCCACAGTCTCTGATGGACATCCTGTGGTATTAAAAGCTACTTGATGAGAAATAAAATAGATAAACAGGAAAGAATTAGTGTTGGGGTCAAAGAAAACATGAGCAAACACAAAAAGAAAGCGCAAGTTTATTACTTAGTCTTTTTATTTTTTGAGCTGGTGCTGGAAGACACCAGTCACTGCAGCAGTCTCCACCTCTTCAGGGCTGGAGTCTCATCAGACTGAGGCTGAGAGAGCAGGAGGGATCAGAGGACGCAGGTCAGACCATGGAAGGCTTCCTGATGTTTTTGTTTCTGTCCTGGAGACACGAGCACTGTGCAGCAGATACATACCATAATAACCTCCACAGATACATGTGCTTATGTGTTGATTCAGTTGTTTTTACAGGTGTGACAATGGACATATTAAAAAGCTGAAGGGCCCCCACTGAGGCTGTGTGTGTTCGGGGCTCAGATGTCTACGTGGGACACAGTCTGAGACATGTGATCATACACTGAGAGGCCACCTGGGAGAGCAGCACAGGTTACTCTGTGAGCTCTAATCATGCACACACACACGCACACGCACACATGTTGTAACCCCCTGTAGAAAATCAGCTGATGCGGGCCCGTGTGTGTGTGTTTCCTTAACAGAAAGTACTTAAATGCCCGAGCAGCCTCTTGGGGCAATTATTCTTGGAAATCGTGTCTGTTTGCAGAATCATGCTCTTTCACTAATCCCTTCATTTCCCTCTTAACGACATGTGGCACGCAGGGAAACTCAAACAGACGCAGAGAAACAGACTGTGCTGATTACTGTGCTTTAACTTTCCTTCTCTCATCAGAAGCTCTGAACACGTACACAACTTTCTCCTGTGTGTTGACAGAGACAATTTCAAAGGCCTGATGATCTGAACTGTGTCATGTTCTGTGTTTGGTGAGAAATTGAACTAATTCTGAATCGTTCACAGAACATCGGCTGAATTCCGCCTATAAAATATATCGAAATCGATGGTCCTGGCCCTTTTATTGCGTCAGCGCCCACGGCCGCTGCGATCAGCTGTTCAGCCGCGTCGCTTGCTGATGACGTAAGCGAAACGGTTCCCGGCGCAGCTGTGAGTCTCCGAAAACAAAACAGGCGCAGGTGAGGTTTTCCCGGGCGCGGAGGAGCTGCGGGTAAGATGGAGCCTTTTTCTAACGCGTTGTAGCTTCAGTCTGTGAGCGGGGACAGGGACAGGGACCGGGACCTGGACAGGGACCGAGGGGGGGCTTTAAACTGTCCAGCGGCTCAGGTAACAGGTGTGTGGCTGTAATCACAGGTTTTAAACCGAAGCGCTGGATCACGGGACATGAAAAAACATCCGAATATTTATGAAATGAATATTTAAGAGGACAAAGAGCTGAGTCCTCTGTGGACATGTGGACACCGGCTCACATATTATCGGTGTGTATCAGCACGTCCTGTGACCGGGTTCACAGTCCATTCAGAGCTGTGCAGCAGCAGCTCAGCATAAAGTCTGTTAGTCCCTGAGGTTACGCCCCAGTGGCTCAGCTCCTCCTGCGAACACGAGGTGAAACATGAGGGAAGGTATCTGGAAGATACAACTTAAATCTAAGTTCACCGTGGGTTAGCAAACACCAGGCTTCACCCTGCGTGTGTGTTATCAGGAGGGATATTTCCCCTGCAGTGTAAGTCCCACCGACCCCCATCAAACATCTGGAGACTGATGAGGGACTGGATTCAGCTAAATACACTTTCCATGATCAGCAGGAGATTCTGGAAAACTGAGATCATGGGTCCAAATCTCCACAAAGCTGGTTCACATTTTCAAATCTGAAACAATCAGTCTGTTAATGTGTTTGTGGACGGACAGTCCCTCGCTCTGACAGTCCTTCGCCAGCACAGTGTCCAACGTTCTCTGGTTGCAGCTGCTCCTTTTCTCTCTTTTATTTACGGCTGCAGCTCATAAGTATTTTTATTATCGATTAATCTGCAGCAGTGGTGGAATGAAGCTAAGCACATTTTCTGCTTCCACATTTCATGGCTTCCATCCAGTAGCTGTTGTAGATATTTCAGTCCAGACAGAGAGGGCAATAGACCAACACTGCCACCCCCCAGTGGCCCCTAGAGACGTCATCTCAGTGTCCTCAGCTGTAGCTGCTATCCGTCCCTGTCTGAGATGCAGGGACAGAGACAGAGTGACTTTAAATACAAGAAACAACGTTTTCCATTTTTTTATTTCAGATGAGTCGTTCCTCTGTGCATGTGTTTAGCTGTGAAGCAGGTGTGAAAAGGATGTTGTTAAAGATGAAGCTGCTGCCGTGCTCTGCAGGAACGTGTCCGGCTGCGTTAGCATGCTGCTGTGGTCGGTCATTAGTATCCAGCTAACTGAGGTGTGAGTTTCTCTGCTTCAGCCTGTACTTACACCTAATGAGAGGTTGTGTATTAGTGCATTACAGTGCTTACAGAGCTGTGATAACATGGTTGCATGAAGCTGGACTAATCATTTACAACAGTCCTGCTCAGTTTGGTCATTACACGACCAAATGGCACAAAGGAAAACCGATGTTTAACAATTACATAACCCTCATGTGAGCATGAGGTCTGTGCATAGTTCAGTGAAGTGAACAGGGAACGAATGATGTGTTTTCTGTGTTTGAAGGCAGCGTGTGATGGTTCCCAGGTTCATTTAATAAACTTTCCATCCATCAGGTTAATCAGGTGGCAGCTGTCATAAAACAAAAACATTATCATTCAATAATAAATGAATATAAAGTAAATTCAATTTAAAAACAAAAACAAACTTGTTTTGGCAGGAGTGAGAGTCGCACCTGACGCGTGGATTTATGTCCCGAATAATTCATATGAATTAGTTCCTGATCTGTTTTGAAGTTGTGAGTTTAATAACTTGGGGCTTCACCATGTACCGTCCCTGTTAGCAGCTCTGAAGCAGCTAACGACACTCAGGCCCTGTGTGTTTTCTCTTGTGGAGGGTTTTGGATTTCTCGTGGCCGAGCCTTATGGGGTCTCTGATGTTTTACAGATCCATTTTACCTGCGAACCTTCCATATGTCTTCTATTCTCTCTATAACACAATAACCCCCCCCCCCCCCCCCCCCCCCAAACGCAAATGCTGCTGCACAGATAAACTGACAGCTTGTCACAGTGATTGTTGTAAAAGCAGAGCCACAGTCGGGAGGGTCAGTTGTTTTGCTGGATGGTTGAGGCCACGCTGAGGGCAGGTAAAGTGGCGGCTGGCACGTGAACAGCTGCGACAGATGCCAGGAAAATGATGGAACAGCTGTGGGGGTTATGACAGGTCTGACACACCTCCACCAATCAGGACGGTCAGCTTACACCACCAATCACAAGCTTCTGAACAGCCTGTTTCTTTAGCATTTCACTGTTCTGAGTTAAATCTGAAGCAACACGTTCAGTACAAACAGGTTCAGAAGGACTCGGACAGAAAATCTGCAGGTTCAGACTTAACTTTGGAGAAAATGTACAAAATTCAGTGATGAATAAATGTATTTACACAGTAAAGTGAGGATGTGTCCAGGTTCAGTGCAGGTGATGTGATTCATAATGAGAAATAATAAGGTGGAGAACCTCTAACTTTCTGTGTATCTGTGTGTTTCGTCTGCAGCGATGCACACGTCAGTGCGTGAAATCCACATCTCCTGTCAGCCTGACTCCGCCTACTTCCTGCGGGTGGATTGGAGGGGGCGGGGCTTAGGCTCAGGCTTCCAGTTGCTGCTGACTGATGGACAGGATGCGTGGAGAGGAGAAGGTAAAAACTTCACCCAGCCTGACCTCACAACTCGTCGTCTCACATTTTACATGTCTGGCCTGACAGCTTTATGCTCACCTGACGCTTGGACACTCTCACCTGTTTGACCACACACACACACCTTTCTCACTTCACCTGCGCTCAGTTTAGAGAGTAACGTCGTTGACCTTTTCAGCTGCTCGGACAGTTACGCTCAGCGGTAGATTTATCACCTACCACAGCCTGAATTCTCCACAAGGTGCTGGAAGCTTCGGTCCGGCAGGTTTTTTCAGCCACGTGTTCGAGCTGCAAACATCATGTCAAAGGTTTTATCGGGATGAGATCTGAGAATATACCTGACAGAGGGCGGAGGTAAAGAAAATGACTTCACTGTCACCGTCGTGAAGGGAGCAGCAGCACGTCGAACATTTAACATACAGAGAGCAGCATCACAAAAGGAGTGGATTCAGATTCTTCATGTATAAATGCAGAGATAATGCACTAAAACTGATATATCTTCATATTCCAACTGAATAAATAACTGTTCCAGACTCTGCCCCTCGCTCACAGTGCAGCTTAGTTCCACCAGCCTTACTCTGAACAACAGAGCTGGATACAGGTGGAACCTGGTCACACAAACACAGTGATGTGTACGGCCTCAGTGAAGGCACTGCCTCCGCCGTCAGGCCTGTGACACACTGGTTTGACCAGGTGATGTTTTTAGAACCAGGATCACAGTTAAAGTCGATCGATCGATCAGCCAAACATTAAAACCAGTCTCCAGTTTGGACCAGTTAACTGGTGTTTTCTGAAATGGGACCTTCCTGCACAGCTACTCTCTACCACAGGGCGTGTACAGTTCACACACCTGGATGCTTCGCATGCATGACATCATTACATTAATGTTCCATGTAATCTCAGTACAGTAATTATTTTCATATGTTGTTTATGCTGCTTTTTTTTACCTGTTGTTCATATTACTTTAAACAGCACGGCTCTTTGGCTCAAACTTTCATTCAGAAATTTCAGCTTCACAGGTTCGGGCGTGGCCGTGGTTTGGTAGTTTTGGTTTTATTGTTATTTACAGTAAATGCTATTTTCTGCCTCCACTTGCTGCCGCAGCGCTCGCAGCGCTCAGCGGGACGGTTCGCCGTCGCCCCGGTCGTGTTTTCCGACACGTCTCTGTGATCTTCCCGCAGTGAGCGAGGCCGCGGTGTGTGAGGAGGCGGAGGAGCTGGAGATGCAGAGGGAGAGGTACATCCAGGACCTGCAGCGGGCGCTGACAGGAACAGACGGCTCCGTCACCTACAGCTTCACCCTGACACCATCTCCACCAAACCACAGCTCCACGGTGACACTGGCGTATGAGAAGGTGCAGAAGGACATCTCAGTGAGTGTCACACAAACACACGTCTGACACAGTGGGACACACAGATAACTGCTGGACGTGTGTGAGACATTTGTTTATTTGAATTCCAGCTTCCACGCGTCTGAGTGTGAATCTCGGTTTCTGAGCTCAGTGCACGTCTACGATCTGTTCTGCTGTGAGTTTGTTGTGTGACAACATGGACTGAGTCGAACAACCTGTCGGTGTTTGGTAATGTCCTGAGTAATCCCTGTCCAGGAGTCAGTGGTGTGGACACACGCACTCATGATGTGGACACAGAAGCTTTGTTGCCATGGTGATTATGACAGAGTGGAAATCTGAGTGCGTCTGTTGCAGGAAAAAGGGAAATGAATTGATGCTTCTGTTTGAAAACGTGAGTTAGAAACAGTCAGTTTACAGAAGTGTGTGCTGATGTGTCATCACAGAGTTTCTCAACATAAAAAAAAAACAGCCATTCATCCGTCATAAAGTTATGAGTCATAATGAGAGGCCTCGGTCTAATGCCTGCTCGCTCCCCTCTAATCGCTGCTCCTGTCCAACGCTGCAAATCACCACAGGAGACTCACACACAGGTACAGGTGTTACCTGAGGTGGTTAGCATACCAGGCATATGTGTGTCTGTGGTCTGTGTAATGTGTGAGACATGTGTCTCTGTGATGACTGAGACATTTGGTACCAGTGTTGTTTTGAACCGTTGGATCCTCTGACTTTAACAGATGTAACGGCTCAGGCTTTTTCCCACCACTGATCCAGCGCCGTGTCGTGAAATCAGAATCAGATGGCGAGTGTGTTCCAGCTACTCTGCGTTTGTGTTGTGATGAACAAGATGAAGACGGAGCCATCGAGCTGCTGATGAGCACAGGATGTGTGGAGGCAGTTCTTGTTGCTGTTGCTTGGTTGTCAGCTGTTGTCAAGGTGAAGTGTTGCTTGACTGCTCGACACACATTCATAGGAAACTGTGAAGAAAACGAAATCGCTGAATCAAAACAAAACTCCACTCTCATTTTCAGGAAATGAAAACTCAGAATGATGAAAAAATAACAGAAGCTACAGTATAACCACTCTCGTCCTCCCGTCCTCTCTCCCTCCTTTCTTTCCCAGTCTTACTGTCCTCTTTGTGTCTCAGCGGAGTCCCGTCTCTTGTCCCTGGACCAGGGTCAGTAGAATAATGTGTATGTGTGGTTCTGTGTGAACGTTGTAGGTTCCCTCTGTGGTCAGAAGAGCAGGTCGTCCACTAATCACAGGGTTGGTGGTTCGATCCCTGGATCCTCACGTCACAGCGTCCGGAGACAGTGAACCTGAAGGGGCTGCTGATGGGCAGGCCAGCGCCTTCAGTGTGTGTGTGTGTGTGTGTGTGTGTGTGTGTGTGTGTGTGTGTGTGTGTGTGTGTGTGTGTGTGTGTGTGTGTGTGTAAATGGAAAACAAACATTATTATTCATTCACATTACCTGGAGTGTGTGTGTGGAGCTGTGTGACCCCGGTGTGATCACCTGGGTCCAGCTGAGCTGCTGATGTGACACCAGCGTACCACGTCCTCCTCTTCTCTCAAGTCTGGACTCCTGAGTTCAACTTGACAAGTTCAGACTCTCAGGGGCCCGAGTTCAGAGTCGCTGCACCGCAGGTGCATTAACGACTCTGTATGAACTGCAGTTAATGTGGAGTAGGTGGAGTTGTGCTCAGAGGTTTCTCCCTGAATTAAAGCACTTCATTAGTGTGAATCAGTGAGTCAGAAACAGCTTTTGAAACAGTAGCGTCTCTATGACAACATGAGAAACCTTTGCCCACATCAACAGTGTCTCAGCCAACACGCTGGAGTCTCAGACCAGTAAACAGCACCAAGCTCCCACCAGAGCCTTTACAGCTCAGACCCCTCATGAGAGCCGTCAGGTGACAGCTCAAGCTCTTACCTCAGGTGAAGCTGTTAGGGTGAAAAGCTGAACGCTGACCGAGCGTGTACGCCGAGGCGACAACTGGAAGTGTTTACCAGAAGAGCTGTTTCCACTTGGAGCGGTTTTTCAGCTGGCTGTGTGGACCGAGGTTATTTATTTAACATTTCTAAGAGGTGGTGAAGTAATAGCTGGCAAATATTAGACACTTGTAAATAACCTGATCTGACAGGGAAACACAGAGGGTGGGAGGACGAGGGGACACTGAGCGGGACAAAGAGGAAAGAGACGGTGGTGAGAGACGTAAACAGTCGCGTCACATTATAATGTACACAGCACACACGTCTCAGTCAATGACCTAAACAGAAATGAGACTGTTTAATAGTTAGAGACAGTTTACAGAGAGAAATGTCCAATGTGAGAAAGGACAGTCTCGTGGACAGACGCACACACCTGCAGACTCACAGCTGTGCCTCTGCCTGTAAAGGTCAGATGTTTAGGGAGCTGATGGTCAGAGGTCAGTGGCGGCCATCACTGTCCGGCCTCCTGTCTGCGTGTGAACATGTTTGAGGGAAGACTTTGTCTCCCAGGGGACAGCGGTCCCAACTAAAGCTGCGTGTTCTTTAAAACGGAGCTAATCAATGTTTTCACAGTAGCAACAGATCAAATGACTGTGTGATTCAGCTGGTGGGGATGAATCACAGAGAATTATCGCCTGACTCGGCACTTCCTCACTTCCTCAAGACCTTTGTCCTGCAGAGGGACCGAGATTCCTTCATTCACTTTATCTGGGAACAGGAGAGACAGAGTCCATCAGTGTGTGTTTGTGGTGTGCGCTGTGTCCTTGAACTCTGACTCTCCTCTGTCTGTTCACACACAGATGTGAGGTGAAAGTCTGTGGTTAAACACTGAAAATAAAATGTTGTGCGTCATGTAAACGACATGTAGTGACTCTGCTGACAGCTGGTAGCCTCTGATGCTTCTGATTTCTCTTTCTCTCCGTTTCTCTTTTCCAGTTCAGGCTGGGTTCTGTTTCGCTGAAGGCCGTCTCCGAGCCGGCGGAGGCAGTGAGGGAGTTACTGATTCACAGTCTGCAGAGGGGAAACACGCTGGAGCACCAGAACCAGAACCTGGAGGAGGAGAACCAGAGACTGAGACAAGAACAGCAACGCATCACTGCAGAGTAAACACACAGAACACACAGTAACCAGTGTTCCCACCGCTCGCAACCAAAACGAAAACCAAAAGCCTGGGAATTCTGGGAGAGTTGGAGGAACATCTGGGAAATTTGACCAATCCTGTATTATTTAAAACATATTGATGACACTGAACGATGGTTTACAGCTGGTGTTTCTCTTCAAATAACCACTTCAGACCCAACTTTTTCTTTTTTGTTTAACGTTGTAAATCCAGAAATGGAATCTAACCACGTTTTACCACTTCAGGCCAGTTTATACTTTTACTCTTCGACATTTCAGAAGTAAATATCGCACACGCATCATTGTTCGATGTTGTCTGAACAGGAATGAACACAAACTTTGCCTGATGATCATGGAATAAGTTGTGTAGACCTTCAGAACTGCACACGGTTTGATTCGTGGCCCAGATCATGTGAAGTCAGTGAACTTTACATGAAGACCTGTGTGTGGATCCTTCACAGCACGCTGCAACGCACAAAGTTTAAAAGTCTGAGTTCCCCCAAAATCCATCACAGGGCTTCTTATGAGTTATTACCCAACTCCTGTAACACTGTGTGGGGGAGGCTCCGCCCGCCTGCAACCATACGTCACTTTGAGCTATGAGCCCGTGTCACAGCCGTGTTAATGCGAGTTCATCACACCCGGCAACGTCGGCGGGGCCCCTGTGAGTCCACCTCAGCTCATTATGTGTTTCAGTGTGGATTAATGTCCATGGCAGAGGGACGGTGTGTGTGTGTGTGTGTCTGTGTGTGTGTGTGTGTGTGTTCAGGGCCGTTCACCTCGTGTGATTCATAGCTTTGTAATCAGCCCCTCGACTCCTCCATCCATCACTGATCGGCTGTGCTGGTGTTATGTTGCTAGAGGGAAATATGTGTGTCTACATATGTGTGTCTCATCAGAGCCTTATGGATAAAAACTAGAAAGAAATGAAGACAGTGGGACTTCAGTGTGTGTGTGTGTGTTTGTTTTAGACTGAAGCGATATGCTGCGGGTAAAGAGGCCCTGGAGACAGAGCTCTACTCTCGCTTTGTCCTTGTCCTGAATGAGAAGAAAGCCAAGATCCGCAGTCTGCAGGAGACGGTCACACACCTGCAGGACGCCAGGTACGGCACTGCTCTGACGTGTCCGCTGCTTTCACCTCTCACACGCCAGCTGACACCTCCGCTCTTTTCAGTGCTTTAACCAACACTTCAGCTCCCTACGTTCCTCAGTTCCATCTGTAACTTTCATACAACGTCTCACAAGCTAAAGTCGACATGTTAAGACACCGAAGCTATTTCAAACTCTCCAGCCGCAGGTTTTCAGCAGTGAGCACACGTATGTTTCGTACTGTTGTGTTTCATATTGTCGAGCAGAATGAATCGTGTACAGTCTCTGGTCTCTGTTGCAGGAGTTCTGAGGGACAGAAGAATAAAGAATCAGTCAAATCAAACCAAACAGCAGATCAGGAGGAGGAGGCGGCTGAGGAGGATGAATATGGAGGGAGCACTGACGAGGAGCCAGAGGGAGTACAGTCGACTCCGGCCTCCACCTTACAGTCCCGGGGTAAGACCCAAGCAACACAAATGCCTTTTTCACAGCAGCTAAAGCAGAATGGCTGAGCTCCGTGGAGCTGGACCCACAACTGTACGGGCTCAGACCGATCGGTCGCCCCTGACTGCTTTTAGAATCAGGCCAAATGTGCCTGAGTGGTTGTTGTGGTGATGTGAGGTTTGAGGATTTGATCTGTCAGGTGAGACCAGCTGTCTGTCTGTCTGTGATCTGACGGGTCAGAGTTTCTGTGAACGGGCACGAATTCAACCTCGAAAACCTCGTGTGAGCTGAACAGTGTTTATATGTTTGTGTAAATGACGTGAAAGCTGTGGCTGCAGGTGTTCTGATGGGAAACGCCTGCTGGGACGTCACGGACACGTCACGGATCGGGGCGTGAGAGCTCAGAGTGGAGCAGTAACGTAACATGACTTTCCTCAAACACCTAAAACTTGGTTCTGTGAAGTTGTCAGAAAAGGTGACATGTGCCTGGTGTTCAGTCATTTCACCTTCTGTAGAATGTGAGTGGGATATTTTTGGGAGATGTTGTCATGGGAGCTGAGTGTGTGTGTTTGCACCATCGCTGTGTTTCTTTCGTGCCCAGAAACTAAGCACGACGTCACCGAGGAGTTATGTAATGCAGAGTACGGGGCTGTGAGCCGACATCCCAGAACACCTTTAAACACAAGCAGCTCCAACGCTGACGTTACACCTCATCGACCTGTAGACTCCTGCCCCCACATGGCCTGATATGATTCATGTCATCAGCAGGAGGTTGGATGTATGAAGTGTATCATGTGTATCATGGAACTGAGAGCTGCTCTGCTCTCAGCTGTTTACGTCCCCGAATGTTTCCACTTTCTCACACATGTGAAACTGGTCAACTGGTCGGCAGGTCGGGTTCGTTTGATTCGTCAACGTTTTGTTGGGTTTTTTTTTTTTTTTAGGCGTTCCTCGTTCCCTGGGCTTTCCCCTGCATCTGATGAGGAGAAGCTCACAGGATCTGTGTTGTTTCTGTTGCTATGGCAATAACTGAGGTGGCTGCATGCCGCCAGCTACTGCCAACAGATAGAGGGGAGGGGACGGGAAGGGAGGGGAAGGGAGGGGAGGAGAGCGGAGGGGAGGGGAGGAGAGGGGAGGGGAGGGGAGGGAGGGGGCAGGAGTAAATTTGTGGTTTTAGTGTGTTTGTTTTGTGCGGTAAGTTTGGATGTGGCTGCTGCTGGTGAGAAATGTGTTAGTGAAGTTTTGATCACAACACAACAGAACAAGCTGTCATTGATATTAAATTGGCCTCGAGCTTGTTCCATGAGGTCAGCGTCTGGGGTGAGACATACATGATGTGAAGGAGTTTAACATTAACACACAGTCGTCCCCCTGTTTCGCTCTTACACAGGACGATGCAAAGATGGTTTCTAAAGCAGATCTGAGTGTTTATTCCTGTGTTTGTCACTGACTCTGACCTCCATCATAAACTGATAATAAACAACAATAAACAAAATAATCAATCAAACCTTTTCAGTAATGTGTCCTCAGAGGACGACGTCACTCAGGGTCTTCAGGGCCTTAAACACATAAACGGTGTGTATGATGTGTTCAGTCATCGACACCTGTCTGCTTTGCTGTGGTTTTACTGGTGTGTGCTGTTTTGTGTTCAGTGGGCTCACGGAGTTTGACGGACAGCAGATACAATACATCAGCAGCAATTAACGCAGGAAAAGAAAGACCCGTAATTTTCCAGCATCGTCGTCGTCCTGCTGCTGGATCCAGTCGCCGCGTTGCTCTGCTCTTTGATGCCGGCAACGTGCTGATTTGCAGGAGAGACATCTGCCTCTGCTGGTCCGTCCTCTCGTCTCTCGTCCTGGTCTGCTCACGTTTAAGGACGGAGGGAGAGAGGAGAGGTGATGAAAGCAGAGTCAGACGGCTGAGGACAAACTCAAACTGTAGATGGGAAAAAAAAGTTCGATAACATGCGTTTAACAGACGAAAGTTGATATCGTGTGTTCGTAGGTTTTTTTGTTTAACATTTGAAATCAGAATTTAAGACGTGCCAGCGTTAAAGGAGCGTTCCACTGATTTTCTCCCTGAAGAGCAGTGAAACCATGATGGGTGGAAGGAGCTCTGCTCAACACGAGAGCGTTTTCTGTGCTTCTGATCTGGAAACTCTGAGAAAATCAACCCAGTCATTTCACTGACACTCAGACTGAAGAGTCTGACTTGATGATAGAAATAGAGGACAAGTCACAGGATCAGAAAGGTTATTACAGTTCATCCTGAGGGGAACATGAACGTATGAATATATAAATCCAGCATGGACCAACACTGGGGCTGAAGGCCGGGGATGAGACAAGACTTAAACTTCCTCCATCAGAATTCACTTTACGTTAACTGAAGTCTTTTTTCCATCTGTGTCCAAACATCAGGGACGGACAGAGATAAATGTTATGGTGTGAGGAAACCGTGTAATTCACATATACCCTGACTGACTGATGCTCTCCTCAGGCTCATCCACTCCGAGCCCGCTGGACGACAGCCTGAAGGACATCACAGACGTGGCCCCCTGTCGCAAACGGCGCTTCCGTCACCTCGGGGCCCCGGACCCCACGGTGAAAAGACCGGCCCCACAGACCTCACAGAGAAAGAGGTACGAGTCTGTCAGCGCTGCATCACAACCAGAACACGTGTAATGTCACTTACATCCGACACTGAGAGTTTGTGTTGCTGTAGTTTGTTTTGACAGTGTGTGAAAAGTCGTCCCACCTCCATCAGCCTCCTGCTTTATGATGTCTGCTAACGTCTGTTCGGGAGCAGTTTAATGGGCTTGTAGCTCATAAACTGTTCGTACAGTTATTCTTAAATTTGTTGATGTAGCCGGGGTGTGACACCTCCAGCCCAAAATAGCACACACACACACAATCTATTTAAATGCACTTTATTGTTGAAAGTTGAAGAACACCTCCCTCATTTGCTGCAGAGCTAAAGTCCGAGGACGCAGAGACAATCCCGTCCACCTGCAACCGCTTTGTGTTTATACTCGTGTTCTTCGTCAGGTCCTCTTTGTCTCATCTTTCCTTTGCCTTCATCCCCCAAACCCCTCTGCCTCTCCTCCTCCCCCCTTCGCCCCCCTCCCCCTGAATGGGAAAATCAAACATCATAAACGTTCCCTGTCAGGGATCTTCTTTACGTCGGGTAATTACAGCCAATCTGCAGCGGCTCTCTATGATTCTGACCTTTGGACCTGAACGTTCACGTGGATGGAGGTTGCCCCCAAATTGCTGTTGAGCTGTAGGTGAAGTATACACAAGGCTGAAGTGGCAGATCTCCTTCATGTGGCAGCAGTCGGTCGTTAACCGCTGATTGTCCACAACACAATCAGTGACGTAATTATGTGAAGGAATGTGGAGAGTGTGTGTGTGTGTGTTTCACAGGGGACACGACTGCTGGTCTGTTGTGTCCCCACAGTGTTGGGACAGTGCTGTGGATTTACTGTCGGAGTGAAGCATTAGCACAGATTCATTCACTCCTGTGAGTAAGTCCTGGGGTTTGACCTTGTCCCGGTTGCTGAGCTGTTGTAGCAGCGGTTTCCGCTCCTGTCCCCTTCTGTTGCATCCAGAGAAGAAGCCCAGCTGAACACCTTTAGGGCGAAATCACATTAACAACATTCCTGTGAGAGGGAATATCGAATTCAGCTCTCACAGTTTACTGGTGTTAAGAGACCAGCGTTGTCCTGCAGGTTTATGGTTTCTGCTGCTGGTCTTCAGCAGCTTCAGGGCTCCGTCTTTCCTATCGGACTCTGTTTTATCTCTGTGAGGACTCAGACACTCGCTGCCGTGGCTTCAGGCAGGTCAGCTGCAGGAGAAACTTTATGTGAACACACAGCTCCACTGATGAGTGTGTGGAACCATCATTCATCTGTTGTGTCCATGTCTGCTGATTTGGTTTGGTGCTGGGATCCTGAGGAGGGATTTCTGTGCCGGGTGACGGACTCCTGCTGATTTCTGTGCACAGAATCATGAAAACTGACTCAGCAGGGAGGAAACTTCAGGGCACAGATTGTACCATACACTGCTGGGTGAAACGAAGCTCACTGTGTGTGTGTGTGTGTGTTGTGTGTGTGTCACTGTTACTGGCTGGCTGTTTGCGAATTGTTCATTTTGTCATTCCAACATCACGTCATGTGACCTGAAGTGAGTGAGAAAATGTTTTTTTCTTCATTTCACCTTTGATTTTTTGGATCCTGGTGAAAACGGGTCAGTGCAGCGGGGGGTTTCTGAGGGTGGTCGGAGTCAATCACTGGTCTCACAGAACAACTGCCTTCAGTTGTCCCCTCTGTTGTGTCTGTAGTTGCCTTATCTGCGCTGAGTCAGACCATCACACGGCTCTGAGCTGCCGCTCATCCAAAACCTCACAATACTGCTGCTCTTGTGCCCATGTCTCCCGTTCGCCAGTTTCTTTTTGGATGCGGCCATTTAGAAATTATTCCAAAGACATGTCTCAATTTGACGTTGTTTCTGGAGCCGTCCAACAGAGAGCGAATATACTGCGTCCAAGCTCCTGTGAGAGCCAGCGACTGTGCCACAGGCAGATGGCTGTAAGTGATGCCATCTATCCCCAGCTGCTGGCAGTAGTTGGTCGTGGTGCCCATTACCGGCTTATTACCAACTCGAACTGCTACAACAAGAAGCAGCTGTGGTTGGATGTTTGATCACCCCCCCTCACCCCCTCACCCTCACCCTCACCCCCCACCCCCCACCCCCCTCTGAGCTGGCAAACAGTGGCCACAAACTAGAGGCCTTTGTCCAAGGTGGCTAACGTGGGGGGTTAGAGCTGTTGGCAGTCCTACACCCAGCTATTGTTTCCATCACTACTCATTCACCCGTTCACCTTCATCTGTTACCTCCATGTTTTTCTGCATGTAGGTCGTCAGTAGAGAGGAGGAGGAGGAGGAGGAGGAGGAGGAGGAGGAGGAAAGCAGTGTGACAGATCCTGCACATGAACAGACAGAGATGAGTAATTACAGGGATTGCTCAATATTTGGGGAAATACATTTTTTATTTCAATGTGAAATGAGTGAGATGAGAAGCTGGATTTTCTCATAGAGACGGGCCCTAACGGGGGCGGGGGGGGCAGCGGCTGGGGGGGGGCGGGGGGGGGGCAGCGGCTGGGGGGGGCAGCGGCTGGGAGGGGCGGGGGGGGCAGCGGCTGGGGGGGGCGGGGGGGGGCAGCGGCTGGGGGGGGGCGGGGGGGGCAGCGGCTGGGAGGGGGGTTGTTCTTGTGGTTTTAGGGGGAGTTTAGTGCTGGAGCTGTTTCTTCAGTCGGTGGATAATGCAACAGTCACAGATGTTTATGCTGAAGCAGTCAGAGCTGTTTGAACACGTTTCACTGCTGTAGTTCTCAGTCCCAGATCTGAACGTGGATCACTTTAAGCTGCAGGTCGTGTTTTCAGGTTCCTCAGTTTAATTTGGTTGCAGAAATGCATCTTGGGAGGTGTTGTTTTCTGTCCATAGGCCTCTGGTACCTTCTTGTAGCTTTAGAGATGTTGGTAGGTGTATGTCTGATCTTTGGACAGAGTCCCCCTGCTTCCTGTCTCTATGCTAAGCTAAGCTAACCATGTCCTGACTCAGACTCACACAGACATGATACTGATGTCCATCTTTTCATCTCACTCTTTGACAAGAAGCTAAAAAGTGTGTTTCCCAAAATGTTGAATTGTTCATTGAACAGAAGAAGCGTCTTGGTGAACCTCTGGGTCTCACACCATCAGAGGAGTTTACAGTTAAACAGCTGGTGTCTCTGATCCTCTGATTCTCCTCTTTGACTCTCTGTAGTTCCTGTTAACACGTCCTTCAGATCTAAGTGTGTGTGTACTGAATGTGTGTCTGTGTGTGTGTGTGTACTGAATGTGTGTCTGTGTGTGTGTACTGAATGTGTGTCTGTGTGTGTGTGTGTACTGAATGTGTGTCTGTGTGTGTGTGTGTGTGTACTGAATGTGTGTGTGTGTGTGTGTGTGTGTGTACTGAATGTGTGTTTGTGTGTGTGTGTGTACTGAATGTGTGTCTGTGTGTGTGTGTGTGTGTGTACTGAATGTGTGTGTGTGTGTGTGTGTGTGTGTGTGTACTGAATGTGTGTCTGTGTGTGTGTGTGTACTGAATGTGTGTCTGTGTGTGTGTGTGTGTGTACTGAATGTGTGTGTGTGTGTGTGTGTGTGTGTACTGAATGTGTGTCTGTGTGTGTGTGTGTACTGAATGTGTGTCTGTGTGTGTGTGTGTGTGTGTACTGAATGTGTGTCTGTGTGTGTGTGTGTACTGAATGTGTGTCTGTGTGTGTGTGTGTACTGAATGTGTGTGTGTGTGTGTGTGAAATGAGAGGAAACGTGCAGTGAAACCCTCTCTCTCCTTCTCACAGGGACTGGTTCTGTAAACTATCAAACATCGCTCCCAGCCATCACAGATAATCACTACAAGACATGAGACTGCTCGAGTTTTAACTGTGTGTTTGCACTTAGCTTTATACTGGAATCAGCACAGTTTGCTGTATGAGCTGAGGTTTTTTCTAACATGATCCATCGGAGCGGTGAAATCTGTAACGTCCTTATAGGTCTGCAGATCCTGCTGAACTCGGTCGTACTGTGGTGAAGCAGCAGTGTGTGTACAAACAGCTGAAGCCAGCGCCGTCTCCATGGACGAACCGTGGAGTTAATTAACAACACGTTTGTTGTTGTGTGGTTTTGTGCACTGAACCTTTAAGTGATGGAACTTTAGGTTTAATTGTTTTCAGTTATATGAAACCAACCCTTCTGCCCAGCTCAGTCCAAACTGAGCCTCTGCTGTTTAGCATCATAAACCGCTAACTGGGTTACATGTTGCAGCTCTGGTATGTCACCAGGCCAGCTCTGTGGGGGGGGGGGGCTCCCGTGTGCCCGAGCTTAGCCTCACCTCTCAGGGTCGAAACCGCTCTCGTCACGTCCCCCTCTGCCATGTGTGGAAGTCTCCGGTGGTCCAGCCTCCTCTCTGCAGCGAACATGCCTCTTGTTTCCTGTTAACTGGTTCCAGCAGCGCAGTCCTGTTTGTCATACAGTTGGTAATGATTTGAGCGAGCTCAGGGGCCTCTCTTCTCTCTTTTCTCACACCGGTCTTTTCTTCTCGTTCCCATTCAGGTCATCATCGTTGCAGTCAGGAACTGGAGGGAGAAAATTAGCCCTCCCGTGTTCTCGTTTCAGAATCAGAATCAGCCTCGTGCATGTTTGACCCCATAACATCTTGTAGCTTTTCAGAAAGAAACTCGTGACTTAAAGCTCATGATGCTTCTGTGGATTTGTGGTTGGTCCTCGTGTCACCTTGGATTCAGGTTGGTCATTCACACATGCAGTAAGGTGAAAGGTTACAGCAGGAGAACCACCCTGCAGAGCTTTTATTTTGTTAAGCTGAATCTCCGCTTTTGTCTCTTAGCTTCAGGTTATTATCCCTGACTTTAGCCGAAACTCTCGGTCCTGAGTGTTTCCCATAGCTACTGTAAACTTTGTAAAAACTGAAAACACACATCCACATTCATAAAGTCCTGTGACATATCCACCACAGATATCAGATCAAAAAGAAAAAAAAGAATTTCTTTTCATGCTAAATAGTTTTTGCTGTTCTGTGTTGTAGCATGTAGTACGTTACTATGAACATTTTCAGGACCACTGATTCTCAAACCTGCATTAAGATTTATTTGGCTGCTTTGAGGCAATGGAAACAAGTAGTGTGAGTCCCCCTGAGGACTCTCAGTCCAGTGTTTCCTCTCTTTTAGCTCCGTCTTTGGTCTCCACCAGCTCCTGAGGGAAACATCAGGCTCTTTAGCTGCTAAATGCTGCACCATGTTCAGCAGCTGCTCTGACTGAGTCTGTCTGCTGTTTCCTCTCAGCAGGTCTGAAAACATCTGCGGCTGCTGAGACCGAACACGAAGCTCTGAGAACCGAGCGAGTGAACAAACAGAACCAACAGCTGAAAATCAGCAAAGCTGTGTTCGTGAACCAGAACGAACCTGTAGAGCGTGTTCCTCTGGAAGCTGATTTATAAACATCTCATCATAGTAGATGTTAAGCTAAGCTAACCAGCTGCTAGCTTTGTATTTACTGTATAGACATGAGAGTGGTGTCAGTCTGAACACGTAACTCTTCGAGATCAAAGACATTTCCCAAAATGTCTAACTGTTCCTTTAAAACTGGAAACTGGGCGCCCTGAGGATAAAGCACTGGTGACCAGTTGGACTATATTAGTGTTTGTCCTCTCAGTTTCTCTGCCCTGATTCCCTCTTGCCCTCTTTTCTCTGCTGCCCACTCTGCATCCTCGATCCTTCCTTCATCCTTCCTTCATCCTCTGTCTGAAATTCTCTGCTCTTGCTCTTGAACATCACACGACGCTGCGTTCAAGTGAAGGCAGAATATACAAGTTTCTGTAGGGCAGAGAGTGGAGAACAGCACGGGTCTCTACGTGGTAACACAAAGGTGTGAGAGCTGCTGGGCCTCTATCACACACACACACACACACACACACACACACACACACACCTATCCACACACAGGTATAAAAATCACCCATGTGTTTCTACTCTCGCTCCTTATGGGCCACATGATACACTTCCTGTCTCAACAGGAAAACTCTCCTGTAAACCAGCCTCATCACTGTGTGTGTGTGTGTGTGTGTGTGTGTGTGTGTGTGTGTGTGTGTGTGTGTGTGTGTGTGTGTGTGTGTGTGTGTGTGTGTGTGTGTGTTGCACAGGAGCGACTCCCCTGCAGGATCCAGTAAGCAGCAGCCCCCCCAGCGCCCTGCAGACGCGGCGGCAGCGTGTTCAGCAGCTGAGGACCTGTTTGAGGACTTCTGAGCCTGCAGGCCTCGCTGTGCAGATGAGAATGACTCAGCGCTGATGTGTGTTGTTAAAGGTTTGATATTTTCATACTGAATTGATGGATGAAGGCTCAGGGATTTTTCAGGAGCTGTATCTGCAAGCAACAAAGAGACTGGTGACGAGTTAAAGGAAAAGTGGACATGAAGCGTGTCAGGTGTGCGGACACCCGACCACAGACCAGTGGTTTTAGTGAACGTCCTCGTGCAGAGCAGTGGATTCAGGCGGGTGGAGACCTGGTGACTGTGAAGGCACACGGTAGTTTTACAGAATCATAAAAATATTTTGTACACAGCTTTTTGCTGTGCTTCATAAACTGCTAATTGTGAGTTTATATTTACAAATTTGTCATTTTAACATTTGTACCAATAAACCATGTAAATATTGTCTTTTAAATGACAAAGTTTTCACTTATTTCTTTTCAATGAGTGACACTTTTTAACTTTTTAATGTATTTGATCAGAGTGTGGGGAATAATGATTTCCAGTCCTTCTCTTCAGCCGTGACTCCTCGGTAACTACGAATCCTCCTCAGGTGACTCAGTCTGTGACTTGGCGCAGCAGGAAAGTGTCTCACTTGTTTGGTTTGTTTGTTTGTTTACAAGCCAAAGGTCAGGAGAGGAGCTTGTCATGACTCCCAAGGTGCATTTCAGCATCAGCACCCAGTCACCAAGCTTAGAGCCCTGTTATGTACACTGTTAAATGGGGCTGGGAGCTAAAGATGCTGTATAGGTCTAGAATCTGTAGCTTTAATCGTTTTGAACTCAGGCTTAGCCACTCGATGAAAATATGCTGTCGAGCTGCATTGTGGGAGATGTAGTATCCAGTGTTGTTGGAGCTTGACCCGGAGCAGGGGTGGGATGTCAGGATGCTTCAGCCTCTGCTGCTGATTTTGATCTTTCTTTTTTAAAATCCTGTTTTTTAAATCCTCCCAGTTTGATGAAGGAGCAGCGTGAAATCAGTGGATCGACCCAGCGTCTCTCTCCCACTCAGGCTTTCCCCAGTTTCACTTCCTCCACCTCACCTCCCACTCTTTCCTTCATTCACTCTATTCCTCCTTCTGTCACACTTACAACCCCCACCTCACCCCACCCCCACCCCCCGATGGGCGGTGTACGGACATGTGTGCCCCTCCTCTTCTATAATGTCTGGATAATAGCGGGTGTCAAGTGGATTTGAACTTGCAGGCAGAGCTGAGAGGTGGAGGGTCCGGAGCGCTCGACAGACGCTGAGTGAGAGGAGCCGCCGCCGCTGCTTGTTGCGCCGCAGAGACGAGCGCGTCCAGCCGCTGCGCTTCATCTGGAACCTGCGGGAAATTAGTCTGGAAAAGTTTTAGGTGACAAACCGGACAAAAGCCAGCTGGACTTTGGGACTCTTTTTTTTTCTTTTAGGATTTACAAGGTAGGATGAGTTTTATGTCAATGTTTAGCTGAAATTTCTGCACAAAATTTCAATTTAAAGTTTAAATCTCGTGAGATTTAAGATCATTTTCAGAGGGAAACGTGCAGGAGATGTGTGTGTGTGTGTGTATGTGTGTGTGTGTGTGTGTGTGTGTGTGATTATCTGTCCGGCCAGCGGCTGAAATGGAGATCTGCGGGTTTCTCTCCCACACTGACACCGGGGAGCGGGGGTTTTTTGGGGGTGGGGGGCAGGAATTTTCCCACACTGATAAAACTACATGATAAGACACCGACTGATAAAACTGACCAATTAGGTCCATTTACCTCCACTGACAGATGAAGCACCTGATCACGTGATGAGCTGTGAGAACATCTGCTCTGGTTTTCTGCGGAGGGTTATTACTGATGTGTTTACATATTAACAGTAGTTAATGTTGTAGCTGGTGTAATACAACAGTCCTGTAATAAATCCTGTGTTAGAGGTGTTTCTGCTATTTAACCTCCCCTCTCTGCGTTACCATGACAACCGAGGGGATTTACAGCTGGACTGTATTAGGCTGCATAAGTTTTCGCCTGTGCAGGTAAATGTACCTGCATGCAACGGTGGAAGAAGCTCTCAGATCTTGAGCTGTAACATTAGTGAATCAACTAGTTCAACAACATTTAAATGATTAAAACTATTTAAATGTTTGATTCTGTTCATTTTCTCTCAGCTGACTAATCGTTGCGGCTCCACGTCAGAGTCCATCAATCACTCATCTCTGAACAGCAGTTAATATCTGATCGTTTCACCGACTCCTCGATCTTTTCCTACAGATTGTGTTGAGATGACTCCTCATATCCTCACACACCTGCTCTGCCTGGTGTGTCTGTGCTCCGGTCGACCTCAACCAGGTGAGTTACCTCCTGCACGTGACGTGGCTGAAGCCTAAAACCAAACTCTGCCACCACTCACCAGCTTCTTTATTTCCTCGTGCTCCTTCTAACGTGAGCAGAATAACACATGTGCCAGGCTGCAGCTCCAAGGCTGACAAAGTGGAAAGTGGTTATTAGTCCAACACAGGACACATTCGCTCTGCACTGTGTATCACCTCTGAGCACGGTTTCCAGTAACCACACTCATACCCATGTAGTTTCATGACAAACGTCCACAGATGCATGTAGAGATCATCCATGAAAGAAGCTCCTCACAACTTTAAATTTAATAATCATCAGACTTTTCCCTGAGAACCAGACTAATCCAGATGTTTGTTGTCTGTGAGAACAAGAGCTGTTAGTAACCAAAGCAACATCATGACATGATGTTTGAAATATGGACGTGTGGAAACTTTCATTCAGTGAGATTCATCCTCAGAAACATCCATTGTTCTTATTTGTCAGCGTGTTGGACAGATTTCTCCACCAGGTGGCGCCTGTGAGTAAGTTGATTGAGTTTTGAAGCTAAAGCAGTAGAAGAAGAAGAAGACGACTGCGAACACATGCTGCTCTGTTTTTGTTGTAAAGTGCAGAAATAAAGTCACTGCAAGTTAAACCAACATCAGCCTGAGTCTCTGGCTGCAACATTACTCTGATTATTATTTTTATTGATTGATTTTCTTTTGTGTATTTGCTGTATCGGCCCCACAGAGCTGCTCAGATGACTCATAGTCTTGTTTAATCATTCAGCCTGTAGCCATTTTTCATCATGATCACTTCAGACCAGCTTTATCTTCTGGGCCTCATCACATGACACACAACCTGCAGTTTTTAACAACATGCAATAAGAGCAAACGCAGCTCTGACTTTTCCTGCAGTTCATTTCCACTGGGACCATCAAACAGTCTGCTGATGAATTTAGGCACAGGGTATTTTGTTGGCAGCTAAACTTAAAGATACGTATTTGCTGAGGATAAATTAAACCTAACTTGCCGAGGCAGAAACACACGTTACAGACAGACACACTCATGCAGGATCCTGTTTCCCAGCAGCACCGCACTCAGTGAGGATGGAGAAGAACTCGCCTGCAGTTGGCTCTCTGGCAGGCCGGGTGGTGCTGCCGTGTCACTTCTCCATAACGCCAGTTTCTCCCAGCAGCGTGACACACACTCCTCCACCAGGACCTCTCCTCACCGACCCCCTTCACCTCTGGAGTCCTGAGGAGCGGCTGAGGATCAAGTGGACGAAGCTGGAGGGTGAGGAGGAGAAGGTGGTGCTGGTGTCCCATGGAGGGCTGGTCAAGATGGCGAAGGGTTACAGAAGCAGGGTGTCGTTGCCCAGACACCCACTGTCGGCCGGGGACGCCTCCCTGCTGATAGAGAGGCTCAGGGCCAGTGATGCAGGACTTTACCGCTGTGAGGTGATGCACGAGATGGAGGATACTCAGGACACCGTCAGCCTCAACGTCACCGGTGAGTTAAACACAGACACACACACACACACACACACACACACACACACACACACACACACACACACTGCCAAGCCTTCACTTTTACAGGTCAAATTAACAGTCAATATTAAGAGTCTACAAACGTGTTCAGTGACTGGATCCAGATGTGTGAAGCTGGCAGAGCCTGATGTTTTCAGAGGAGGTGTCGTCCTAAACATTAATTCGAGCTAATTCAAGCAAACAGCGGGCGGACTCAGTCAGAGCAGCTGCTGGACGTACAGAGCCAGAGACGCTGTGTGAGGTGGAAGCGACAGGTGTCTGTTTCCTTCAGTATCACAGGGATGAAGCGAGAGTTGTCTGTACATCCATGGGTTCACTGCAAACAGGAGGTAAAACAAAAAATAATTTGAGGAGTAAAAAAAAAAAAAATCTTTTTTTTTTTCCATGTTGAAGTATCAGAGTGTAAAACCTGTGGATTACACCAAAGATTCATCCCTGACAGAAACTGGATACAGACAGAAAATCCACATCATTACACGACAGATGAGAGCAACACAAAGCAGCCCGTCATTTCAGCTGTCATCCTCAGACTATATGTGACCGTTGTCCTGTGTCATTAGCTCCTTTATTTTCAGATGGATGGGGGATTATTTCTCCTCTGTGAGGATATCCTGGCAGAGCTGCAGGACGACGTGAATAGATGGACGAGCTGTTAAATGGAGAGTTGTGTGTCTCTCATAGGGAGTGTCTTTGTCTGGAGCTGCTGAACAAAGCTCCCTGTTCAGTATTAATGTGGAATCTGTGTAAATGTCTGAGAGTGAGGGTCGGCTCAGCTGACGGATCATCTTCCACAAAACACTGTGGGGTTTCCACTGGATGAACTCTGATGGCAGGACCCCAGAAATCTGGGATATTCACTGCAGTGAAATGTGTGAAGTAACTGTGACCTCCATACACAAAATGCAGTTCATGCTGGAGGTCACTTCAGCTGCTGAATCGGTCCCTTCAGGGATCCGCTCTGGTAGAAAGTGTGTCCTCTGTGCACCTGTTGTTCTGCTGCAGCACCGAGGAGCAGCTCAAACAGTTAAACGTGTATTTTCATATTATTTAACAGGAGCAGAAACAAATCTTTGGATTTGGGCCTTTTTCACACACCAGAAAATAATCAATCCTTTAATTAATGAAAGTAATTGTTAGTTGTTCTGCGCTGAACGAGGCTGGATTACCCAGCAGACAAACACAGGTAACTGGGTCAGGATCCAGGGACCCGGCGGCTCCAGGGTCAAAGTGTCGGGACTGAATGTGAGAGGAGTCCGTAACTGTGCAGCTGCTCTCAGCTCTGTGTGCGCTGACGTGCCGTCCTCTCTGTCCAGGTGTTGTGTTCCACTACAGAGCGCGCACCAGCCGCTACACCCTGGATTTCCCTGCAGCTGTGGAGGCGTGTCACGCTGCAGGCGCCTCCATCGCTTCACCGGAACAACTGGCGGCTGCCTTCGAGGACGGTCTCGACCAGTGTGATGCAGGTTGGCTGGCAGACCAGACCGTCAGGTGTGTGTTTACACAAACATTTACACAATGTGTGTGTGTTCACTGCAAAATCTCCTTTGTGCTGTGTCATTTTTATCTGGATTTAAACTTTTACAGTTTGATTTTCAAGCGAAAAAAAAAAAATAATAATAACTTGACTTGTTTCATGACAGACACTCGTTTGTGCAAAACATTGTTTTTCAGATATCCAATCACCGTGCCCCGTCCCGGATGTGCAGGTGATCTGATGAGCAGGCCCGGAGTGAGAACGTACGGCGTCCGCGACCCCACAGAGAAATACGACGTGTACTGCTTCGTGGACAAACTGCACGGTAAATGCACCAGAGGCAGCACATACGTTTAGCACTCGACGCGTTTTATTTAGTCTGTTTAGTCACAAACATCAGTGTAAAATCGAGCCATGTGCTGCAACAGTTTGAAAATGTGCAGCTTCGTGACAACTTACCAAACTTTACCTGCTGATGAAGATCATGTGATATAGTCTAAAGCTCTGAACTGTCACACTCACACTGTCGGTGCAAACAGCTTGTGTTGTAACCCTCTGACTCCCCCTGTGTCTGTCTGAAGGTGAGGTCTTCTACCCTCCGTCCATCAGCGATAAGCTCACCCTGCACCAGGCGAGGGAGGCGTGTGAGAGGCACGACGCCGCGCTGGCGTCGCCCGGTCAGCTGTTCGCCGCCTGGAGGGCGGGGCTGAACCGCTGCGACTACGGCTGGCTGTCCGACGGCAGCGTCCGCTACCCCATCACCGTGCCCCTGCCTCAGTGTGGAGGAGGCCTGCTGGGCGTTCGCACACTCTACAAGTATGAAAACCAAACCGGGTACCCGGACCCCACGGACAAGCACGGAGCTTTCTGCTTCAAGGGTGAGACTGAAACACAGACACAGCTTCCTCCACTGCTGTTAAAGGGAAGCTGTCTTTATGCTACAGAAAAGTAACTTTAAAAAATAATCTCATTTATTCGAGGATGTTTCTTAAAGAGGTGACAGGCAGTGGTTCTCAGCCCCGCTGGCCTGTGCTCTTCTTTGGTTATTACATGTATTAACCAGTGGGATTTTCCTTGGCCCTCAGATTGAATCTGAATCATTTAAGGAGGCCTGACGGGGTAAAACTATCCAGTATCTCACAGGAATCTGGAGCAGAACATGTTCAGTCCTTTCCTGTCCTGTTAATCATCTGGAGACCTCTCAGATTTATGTGCAGCCTCTTCACAGTGACTGCTGATATTTTTATAAGGAAAGTTATCGAGGGCCATTGTTTCTTATGAAGCTTTATGTGGCTGTGTAGCTACAGATTCAGTGATTTCCTCCCTTCGTCTCTTAGCAGGGTCACAAAGTCAAGTCACTTTATTTATGGAGCAAATTTAAAAATGATGAAATTATAAAACTGTTCGATTAAAATCAAATAAAAATAAGACATAAATAAGAGGAAATTAATAAAAGCAAAACATATCTGATAAAGTCACAAAAACACAACTCTGTTGGACAGAGGATAAATAATAACAAACAAACAAAAACAAGATGTGATCCGTTAAAGCTAAGGAAAGAATTTATTCAGAAATAAATAATAACCGAACTCTGAACTTCAGACTGATCCTGCTGTAAAAGAAAACTGGAGCTGACCGTGTAAACGCTGAGGTGTGTTTCAGCACAAACAAGCCGCAATCTGCAGCCGTTTAAAGCAGCCGAGCGTAAAGAGGTAGAAACAGTGAGAGATGAGAGAGAACACACAGAATTCAAACCCAAACAAGAGCAGAGTAAACTCCCACTGCCCCGTTTCTGGTGGGGCACGTTTTCTTTATGAGGGGAAAACCCAACTCACTGCACTCTAACACAGATACGGCAGAAACGGGACAGGTCCCTAATGCTTCACAGCTGGACTCTGCCCAAACACAGGCAGACAGGCAGACAGGCAGGCAGACAGGCAGGCAGACAGGCAGGCAGACAGGCAGGCAGACAAGCAGGCAGACAGGCAGGCAGACAGGCAGACAGACAGGCAGAGAGACAGGCAGAGAGACAGGCAGAGAGACAGACAGACAGGCAGGCAGACAGGCAGACAGACAGGCAGAGAGACAGGCAGAGAGACAGACAGACAGGCAGAGAGACAGGCAGAGAGACAGACAGACAGGCAGGCAGACAGGCAGGCAGAGAGACAGGCAGAGAGACAGGCAGACAGGCAGACAGACAGGCAGACAGGCAGAGAGACAGGCAGACAGGCAGACAGACAGACAGACAGACAGAGGGAGGAGAAGGTGGAAAAGAGGGGAGTCAGTTCTTCCTTAAGTAACATCATCATTAAAAAATACTCAGAAGCACAAACCTCAGCTCAGACTGTACAGTGTGAAGCAGGTTTACAACAAAGGAGCTGATTATACAGTCTGATGCTTTACACATGATATAATTGCAAACAGTCACATGTCTGGCAGTGTAAAGGTACTTTCTGGACCTGAAGGCAGTGTAATGTGTTCTGCCAAGCATCGAGTGAGGTGGCAGAGCTGCAGGAGAGTTAACGTACAGTAAAGTGACAGCATGAGGACAGACCCCAGCCCAGCCACATGAACGCAGCTCGCCAAACACATGACATCATATCTGGGCAGGGCTGAACATGCAGCCAGGGTCTCCTGCACGGTGCGAAAGACCAGACCCGAACACGGCTAGTCCCCAGAGTCTGCAGGCCCGTTGGCCCCGAGCGCTGTATGTTCGGTGTGGAAGAAGTAAAATCCCACACGTCGTCTCAGCAGCATGGAGACGTCACTGTGGGCTCCGAGAAGCTGTGACAGTGTTTCTGATGAATCAATGAAGAAAATCACCCACAGATTGATTTATTCATTCATGAATAAATCATCAGCCACAGCTGAGTTTTAACCATGTACAGCGAAGAAGTGCAGTTCAGTGGTTCCCATCCTGGGGGTCGGGGCCCTCCAAAGGGTCACAGTATAAGTCTGAGCGGTCGTCAGATGGTTCATGGGAGACAAAAGAAGAAAAAACACAGCTCTGATTCACAAATCTGTTTTCAGGTTTGAGACTTTTTGTGACATATTGGCACCAGACAGGAAACACACCTCGTGTCTCGCTGTGTCTCATGCTTCAAAAATCAAAGTATCACAGGAAAGTTCCTCAGGTTGGCTGAGGTGGAAGTCCATCACAACTAAGTTCAGCGTAAAATATATGATGACCTACATGAAACGGGACTTAAATGTCTCGCTGTGCTACGTTTGGATGCAAACTTGGCTACAGACTTTTTTTTGTAATGGGTCACAAGCCAAATACAGGGAATCAGGTTCAGTCTGTAACAACACAATGTTTTTTATTCACTGAACAAATGTTTTTTTCATGTAAAATCTGAATCTGCTGTCAAATAAATTTAGTAAAAGGTGAAATATTTCCCTATGAAATGTCAAAGTAGAAGCACGAGGTATGAAGTAAAGTAGAGGAGAGGGAGGAAGAGTGGAAAAAGGGAACCCCACCTATGCCCCCCCAACCGCCCCCACCCCCCCACCCCTCCCGTCCGTCCATATGTAGAGGAGTCAATTACGTCCCGTTTATTAAAGCATTATGTCAGTGACGTTCAAAGTCTGCTGCTTTCTCCCAGGACACTAACTACATGAACTCAGCACTTAGACCTACACAAAGGAGAGCATTGTGTGTGTGTTTGTGTGTGTGAGTCCTATTTCCTGTCTTTTCTCATATGGTATGTATTCCATCATAATGAGATATAAATCTTCTTTAGCATCACAGACTTTTTTCACGAGGTCTTTGCAACAAAAGCCTCATGGTCTGTTCAGAGCTGTAAACAGTGTGTGTTCAGAGGAGAAAGACAACGATGGATTCAGGCTTTGGCATCGTTCCCCTAAAAAGGCTCCTCTGGCCTGGTTCAGGTCACAGGGGCCTTATGGGTAACACTTACTGTTATTTTTCTGACACCACTGGCTCAGCGGTCTGCAGGCCTGAAACGGTTTTATTCTTGACAGGTGACTTCATGTTTCAAAAATCAAAGCTGCTCCTTTTCCTTTTATAGCCAGCTGTAAGCTAACAGCAGTCTGACAGCTGCATGATTAGCATTTTCCAGATAGCACAGAGTCAGGACCAAACTGATTCATGCTCTAAACTCTTTTCTTGGATGTATCTGACGTGGGCTTGAGACTTGGACTATTTAGGAATAATTTACATTGTTGGCAGCATTTTCCAAAGAATACCAGCAGTTTTCATGTCGATCTTCTGCCCCCGTAGGCATCGCTGATTGTTAACATGCGTCAGTTTTACACAGTGTAGTTTTTGGCAGAAACCACATCGAAACTCCTCGGTGTGGCATTCAAACCCACTCCGACACCTGAAATTCATCCATCACTGAACAGCAGAACTAATGAGAGTTTAACCTGGTGTGAGACTGATCGATTCAGGGTACCCTGAAACCAAAGATTACTGTGCTGAGAGAACTGATAAAAAAACTTTTGACTTTGCTGCTGTTCAGATTCACACCTCTGTTCTTCTTCTCCTCTGTGGCAGTGGCAGCCGGGGCTCATGGATATTGTGCTGTCGTTTTTAGAACCTGGCAGCCGTAACATAAACAGTATCAGCATCATTAAAGATTTTATTAAAAGAAGGAACTCTTCTCTGTTTCCAGCCAAACAACCAAAGCCTACGACCATGAGTCCAGCGATGACACCGGCTGCATACAGACCTGACGACCCCACATACGATCCCCACACTCCAACGCTGTGGCCGGCCTTAGACCCAGAAAGAGCTGAAATTCAAACAAGAAAACCAGAGTCTGTCGCATATTCACCAACAGAGAGACCACACACAGCCACGCCCGACCAACATGGAGTCCCCCACACCTCCCCTCACACCACAGCCTCCGTGACCCCCACTTTCACCATAGACGACTACGATGTTCAAGATTTTGACGTAAACAAGGTGGAGTCGGTACCAGTGAGAGGAGACGTGGTCCCCATGCAGTTCCCTCCCTTACCCACCAGCCGCTCACACATCACACACCTCGACATCTCTCACGGGGGAGAGGAGGGAGGCCAGGCGGGGTCGGACCGAGGTGAGAGCAGCGGGGAGGGGGGCAGCAGCGATGACAGCTCTAGTGGGGCTGGGGTGGGAGCGGTGGTGACACCAACGCAGGTGTGGGTGGAAACCACATCGAGACCAGGTTGGCTCCTAGAGACCACCACAGGGCGGGAGCTGGGCACGGAAACCACATCGAAACCATCACAGCCGCCAGAGGTCACTCCACCGCACGCTGACCCAGGAACCCTCACCCCAGGGACCGGCCTCACCACAGGGCCCGGCCTCACCCCAGGGACCGGCCTCACCACAGGGCCCGGACTCACCCCAGAGCCCGGCCTCACCACAGGGTCCAGCCTCACCCCAGAGCCCGGCCTCACCTCAGGGCCCGGCCTCACCCCAGAGCCCGGCCTCACCCCAGGGCCCGGCCTCACCTCAGGGCCCGGCCTCACCACAGGGCCCGGCCTCACCACAGTGCCCGGCCTCACCTCAGGGCCCGGCCTCACCTCAGGGCCCGGCCTCACCACAGTGCCCGGCCTCACCTCAGGGCCCGGCCTCACCACAGTGCCCGGCCTCACCACAGTGCCCGGCCTCACCATCAGCAGTGGAGATGTTGAGCAGCAACAGCCTGCAGTGGTTTTTAAAGAGGATGTCACCCGTGGAGCCATATCAACGTCTGATCTTGACCAATCAATGGACATTCCTGTGGGGGAGGAGTCATCGGCCAAACCGCCGTTCCATCTCATCATCGTCAATGTGGACGGCCATAATCAGTCAGGTGAGTGAGACGTTCGCTTGCTTCACGTTTTCTGGACAATCAAATGTGATCACCCACTCAAAGCTCTTCCCAGTGTGTTACACTGAGACCAAACTGGTCTTCTGTGGGGCTGATGCAGCTGCAGCACAGCACTCCATCTGTTTTCTGTAATGTGTGCTCGGTGTAGCTCTCGGTGAAACCCCAGCATGGAGACGTGGGATTTAAAGACAGACCCTCAGAGTGTGATTAATGCAGAAAGACAGTGACCAGTATTTCATTCCACTCCTCTGTCTGACATCTCTGACCTGAACCACAGCGTACAGTCATGTCTCCACCTATGCTGCACCTTTCATGTTCCATTTGTGGTTGGAAGCGGTTTCATTTTTCCTGTTGGGTCTTTCTGCGAGAACATTGATGTTTCAGAATGAGATCATGTGTGTCAGGCTGTGCTGTCAGGGACTTTACAGTAATCTGCTCCGCTTGGTTTAGTTTTGTTTGTTGTCTTCATAGGAAACAGCTCATAGTTTGTTACCTTTGTATCCGTATGCTGAGAGATTCTCTCACACACACACACACACACACACACACACACACACACACACACACACACACATGTATACACACACACACACATTGTGCAGAGCCAGATGTGGAAAGTTATGAAGTCAGTCGTCTCCACTCGTCCAGTTTTCGGAGCTAAACATGCTGTAAACACATCACAGAGTCTCCGGTGGGGAAGCAGCAGAGCCTCATGAACAGTCAGATGCATGAGAGTGAATCACTCTTTGACTTCACCTCTCAGTTTTTTTTCTCTCGCTCTGGTCTGATGAGCCTCCGCTCTCTTTGGCAGGTGAGTCCACAGAGCTGCGTGTTTGGCTCTCAGGTTAAATGTCTGTAGAAAACAAAAAAAAAAAATCTAACTGTGGTTTAAGAGTCTTTTCTCTTTGGAGCTGTCTGAATTTCTGTATCTAGCAACTTATCCAGTGATCGCTACACTCCCCTTCTTTCCCCACATGTATCTCTTCTATCACCACCATGGATGAATGACTGAATGGGCCCCCAGGAACATACCCAGGGGCCCAGGCGCTCAGGGGCCCACAAACCCAGATCTTCTGTTCCAAGAACAGTATAAAGACAAAAGCAGTTAAAACTGCAGTTTTAGCTGCCCCCTGTCCGGAGGCCCCATGTCCGGGTCTGCTTAGGGCCCCAAAATTACTATGTCCACCCTTGCTTAACCCCCCACCTCACAAAAGACTCAGTGCTCTTGTGCCATCTTCCATGAGTTGTGTTTATTATTGAACTGTTGAAGGCGTATTGTGTTGCATAGGTAATACATCATCATGTGAGGCATGTTCTGGCTCATGTGAGGCCCACCACTGTTTCCACGATTTGGGGAAATTAGGAAAATTGAAGCGTCGAGCGTTGTGATGAAAAGTCTTCCTGTTTCGTGCCGTATCAGGTTCCCCAGCTCACAGAGGTTTTTAGACTTTGGGCGACATGTTGTGGCTAACGTGGGTTAACTGGTTAGATCGGTTGAGTTCAGAGAGTAGCTCCCAGTCGGTCTCTGCTCGACACTCAGGTCTGTGTTTGTGTTATGTTTGGTTCCCGCCATATAACTTCCACATGTACCATAAAGTGTTGATGAAGACACAAGCGTGCACTGTTTGAGAGCCGCCCCCAGGCACCGACTGACCCAATCATAACCTGACTGTTAAGCATCCAGATCCACAGACCATAATGTGAGTGTTGAAAACTGTCCAACCAAACCAAAAGCACACGACAGATCAGATTCTGTCACAGTTACATTTTCTTTAAATGGTAATTTAACACTAAATCCACTTGTTGTCACTTTATTACTCCATCAGTTAATCCTGGTCTGTCTGCAGTGTTCATTACAAGAGAAGTGTGGAGGAGTGTGTGTCAAGTTTCTCTTTTTTATCTGACAGGCTTTGATTTAATCACAGTTTTATCAGCTAAGGATTATTTTCATTATCAATTAATGAGCAAAAAATATCTTTTCAAGTAATTGTTTTATCTGTAAAATGTTCATTATAATTTCCCCATTCAATTCACAATCATAGAAAACAGAAAATAAGATGAAACTAATCCAGCTCTAGAAAACTTTGACCTCATTAAATGAAAAGGAAGTAAAATGTTTTGTGTAGAATCATGAATGTGACTCAAAGTAAAGCATCAGAAAAGGTGTGAAATACGGGAATACAGGTGTCATGCTGGTTCGTTCTTCTTGTTTCTTGTGTGTCTCTAGTTGACCATATCGTGGAAATCTTAAAGAAGCCTGTCAGTGGTTCCCAGTACCACTTCCCCCAGATCACCGACCTTTCTCATTTAACCAGTGGAGGTATTCAGGGCAGCGGAGACATCGACTCTCTTAATCCTTCACCCATCAACCTGCCTCCGTCTATCAGTTTTGTCAATGGAAAACACGAGGTACTGTCCATGTGCTCTGAGTACTGGTTTATTCTGAATGCTTAGCCTGAGGCGATGGGAGATACTGTGTTAGTTTTATTTACAGTTTCAGTAAATTCAGTAATTTCAGTAAATTCAGTTTCTGTTCTCCTTTATTTACTTCTCCGATCTGACCAGGTGACATTTGAGCCAGATCAGCCAGAGGAAGCGAGAGGGGATCAGTTTGAGACGGCGACTCCTGTTCGGGTAGAAGATCCTGAAGAAGAGGAGCAGGAGGAAAGCGTGACTCCTTTTGACTACAGTGCCATAGAAATCCCCACAGAGGAGACACCAACAGAGGAAAGCAGTGATGCAGTCACTCATCCTGCAGATATATACCCAGATGTAGTTACAGACTCGGGAATGGACACCTACACTGTCCCTTATGTCTTTACGGACTTTGAGACAGTCAGAACTCAAGAACCAGATGATCAGACCACCACCACAATCCCATATACACAGCATGTCTCACCAGCAGCACCTACCACACCATCAGGCTCAGTCGTCCCCGCTGTCTCCCAGCCTGTCACTGATGTGGTCTCCATCAACGAGGACATGGAAGGTTCTGTAGACGATGGAAGTGATGGTGCTACGCCGGAGGGCTCAGCAGACGACGCTTTGGCCACCACAGCTGCAGACAGCCAGCTGGGTGTGAGGACTGATGAGGCGGAAATCGGGGGAACCGAGCTTCCCACTTTTATCCCAGGCACACAGTCACAAGAAACCACCACACAGACCCGGACCGAAGACTTTGACGGGTCTGCCTCGGGAGAGGATGAACTCTCGGGGCAAGAACCACCGGAGGCGCCCAGGCTTACCAGCACGCTACCACCAATTTACTCTACCCTTCACTCCCAGCAGCCTCAATCTGCAGCAGGTACCGAAGTCACAGAAGTCCCTGTAGTTTTATCGACTGTTGACACCGTTACAGAAACAGGCTCAGGTGCAGAGCAGCTGTCCGGAGAGGGGGAGGTTTCTGGAGAGCAGGGTGATGTGGTTGACCTTCCTGGAGAGGCTCCTGCTACTGTTTTACCAGCTGTGGCAGGTGTTGGAGAGCAAACCACACTCCCCACACACATGAAGGACTTAACCTCAGAACCTAGTACATCAGAACCTTCCACACTTCCATCCCTCGCTGCCACAGACGATAAGAAAAGTCCTGCTGTTACCACCGAGCCGGCACACGCAGCCTCTGATGACCACACCACACACCCTGCCGAGCTTCACGGAGACGAGGCCGAGCCGTCCACCACAAGTTCCACAACCTCTGATGTCCACACCACACACCCCGCCGAGCCTCACGGAGACGAGAACGAGCCGTCCACCACAAGTTCCACAACCTCTGATGTCCACACCACACACCCCGCCGAGCCTCACGGAGACGAGAACGAGCCGTCCACCACAAGTTCCACAACCTCTGATGTCCACACCACACACCCCGCCGAGCCTCACGGAGACGAGGCCGAGCCGTCCACCACAAGTTCCACAACCTCTGATGTCCACACCACACACCCCGCCGAGCCTCACGGAGACGAGAACGAGCCGTCCACCACAAGTTCCACAACCTCTGATGTCAACACCACACACCCCGCTGAGCCTCACGGAGACGAGGCCGAGCCGTCCACCACAAGTTCCACAACCTCTGATGTCCACACCACACACCCCGCCGAGCCTCACGGAGACGAGAACGAGCCGTCCACCACAACTTCCACTAAGTATGTAAGCCAGCCAATGCTTTCCACAACATCGCCCTTATACACTTTCGACCAAAGTACCCACTCCGTCCCCGAGTGGGCTCTGTTCCCCGACCCGGCTGCCACCCCTCTCCCAGACGACGATTTTGTGGACTATGACAAAGAGATCGTCCCCTCTGTGGTGGAGTCGCGCCCTATTAAACAGGAAGAGACCACGGCCACAGAGCAACCAGAGACCGGCATTGACCCAACTTCTTATCTGGAGGCCAGCACTGTGAATGTCAGAGGTACATTAACTCCACTGTCTGTGATTTGTGTCTGAAATGAGAACTTGTTTGGAAGCAGCACAGAGGTTCCATCTTTGAGGGTGTGTGTGACCCTTTCCTTACATTTTAATTTGTGCTATTGGTTTGGGGAAGGCTAAAGAAAGCAGAGTATCTGTTACTACAGCTTCATCACGTGGGGGAATCCAAAGCTCGACAGGCCTGCTGAGCCACAGCACGTTAGGAAGATTTTAACGGGTTTTCATTTGTCATTTGTGCAGATCTTCTGCCGTGTTCAACCAGTGTGTGTCAGAATGGAGGCTCCTGCTACAAGAAGGGAGCACAAAATATCTGTGTGTGTGCACCTGGATACACTGGGCAGTACTGTGACACAGGTACACACGCAGACAAACACACGTTGAAACCATACTGACCCCATGCTGACAGATGGATGATGTGGAATAACGCAGCCTTGTGTTGTGTGTCTGCAGATGTTGATGAGTGCCAGTCTAACCCGTGTCTGAACGGAGCCACCTGCCTGGACGGAGCCAACTCCTTCAGCTGTCTCTGCCTGCCCAGCTACACAGGAGAGCTCTGTGAACAAGGTCAGCTGCTCCTTTCTTTTTTTCATAAATTCGGTAAACCCGGAGTTTTTTTTTTTAATCAGTGTGATGGTGTAACTGCTGTAACTGCACATTTCTTTGTGGTGATGTTATTGTCGTATCACTGATGTGAATTATGGCCAAAACTGCAAACATAAAACCCAACTTGTCTGGAATCATCATTTAAATAAAGAGATCTAAACACTGTGTACCTGTGTACAGAGGTATAAACCTGAGACACACATGTACACAGGTGGACACAGGATGTAGTCTTTAGTCATGGTAGTCTCTGGCCCTCAGCTGTCCTCTGGCACTAGGCGTTGGCTCCTCAGCAGATTAGTTCCAGCCGCTCGTCCAATATTTCTGTCATTACTCAGCAGCTAATCGAGGTTCAGGCAAACAAGAGGACTCTGGGGATTAATACTTTCCATGAAAATTTACCAGCTTTCAGTGCTGAGAGTTTAATAAGTCTGTCCCATTATTCTTAGTAAGTAAGTCAGAAGTTAATGTGTTTAAATACTGAAAGATGAATAAACTTTGAAAACGGAGCATGTACAACATAATGTAGCCACGTAAATATTGACCAGAGCACAGTGTAGTTCACACATCCACATGCATACATGTAGTGGATCGGGAAGGACCGACACAGCTGTCCTCTCGTAGCTTCCTGCCACTGGAAAGAAGGAGAAAAAGCAGATAATTGCTCTCTTATTTAGCCAGAAAGCTTTTGCAGCTGTGTGGCATTGAATCAGTCCTGCTAAATGCTGCCCCGGACTTTGTCAGGCTCTCCTTTATCTTCTGGATGAAGCAGTGTTTAGGCTGGCCCTCTGTACCCACTGATTCCCTCCATATCTCAGAATAGGGCTTTTCAAACTGCCAGGAGAGTCGTGGGTTACAGCTCTTCGTTTATTAGTGGGTGCGGAGACCTCACCTGACCCTACAGGTGGCTGCGCAGTGAAGGTGGGCTGACCATAGCTAATAACCCAAAGCCCCGACTGCAACTTTCCACTGCAGCTTTATTGGCACGAACTTATTCTGAAGCCACTGATACAAAACATCCATTGTTTACTGAGCAGAGAGCTGATTATATGACTTCAAGTCATTGTATATCAAACTAAATGTGTGTGTTGCACATTAACCGCGTGTGTTGATGTGTGTGTGTGTGTGTGCGTGTGCGTGTGCACGCGCACGTTTCTGACCTGCAGACAACTGGAGAGTTGTGAGGGTTAATGAAGTCCAACTGTGTGTTACTGAGCTCATTCAGTGATGGGGCCATTACTCCCCAGCTGGACCTCAGCTCCCAGACTCTCCCTCTCTCTGAACAACAGAGTCTGAGGAGATGTAAGCAAATCAGAGTTGTTGTTGTGTAGCTGCAATAGGCTCATTCTTACAACGGCTCGGGTCCAAATCAGCCGACTGTGGACAACATCATGTAGACGATCAGGTTAAAAATATTCAGTATAAAGGTCCAGTTGTTCCAAACTGGAGAAGTCTTTGAGGAAAACTGCCTCGACACCCAGTTCCACATTCCACACAAGTTTCAAAAGGCTGCCTCACAGTGACACTCGGAAAAGTTACTGTTTATTTGCTAATCTTACTGAACAGAAGGCTGATGCACCTGTGTGAGGGAGCTCAGGTGGGTGTTGTGCAGGAAGTCAGCAGAGAGTAATGAAAAGTAGAGTGAGCCGTCTTTGGCTGGATGAAGACCAGATGTGCTGCTGCATTCTGGACCGTTTGCAGAGGTTTTACTGAGCCTGAGAACAGTCGTCAGGGTCAGAGATGAACGGTGGCTGTTCGAGGAGCTGAGCTTCATTCTCTGTCCAAATGGACCTGATCGTTCTGATGTTAGAGGGGACATGAGGGGACGTGATCGAGGGACAGACGCTACGTGCTCAGAGAAAGTTAGTTTGTCATCAGAGGACATGAATCAACACATCAGTAAAGTTCAGTATTACCTGTCCTCAGTGAACACAGACTTCCTGTCGGTCCATGTGACTTCAGGTGTACTGATGGTGTGATGTTACCCAGGTGTTTCCAGGTGGTTGCTATGTGGTTGCCATGACTTCCCAGTCAGATCCTAGGGCTTTGGTAGGTGTTGAACAGTTGCTAGGGCAAACAGCTCGTCCTGTTCTACAGACTGTAAACTATAAACTATAAACCACAGACTGTTGTTCTATAAACAGCATCATAGTTTAGTTTACTGTGCAGTAAATAATAAGCTAATAAATAATAAACTATTGATCGCGATCAGTAAATGTTAGTGCAGGTGGACGTTTGTATCTGATATAAAATGGCTGAATGGTTGAATATGGAAGTAATACTGTATATTTTCATTCTATTTGTTGTTCATTCATTCACGAAAAGCAACAGACACTGAGAGTCCTCCAGGTGTTTGTTATTATTAATAACATTCATGGTATTTTTACAGCCTTATTTCAAACTGTCCAGTGACTTTCTGTCTCCGTCTCTGTCCTCCTCGCTGCAGACACTGAGGTGTGTGGATTTGGTTGGCAGAAGTTTCAGTCTCACTGTTACAAGTACTTCACGCACCGTCGGACGTGGGACGCTGCTGAGAGGGAGTGTCGGCTGCACGGCGCCCACCTGGCCAGCATCCTGACGCAGGAGGAGCAGCTGTTTGTCAATCGTAAGTCTGTGATGTGGCATCAACGTGCTGCTGCAGGGCTGCAGCTCCCGACCTGAGGAGTCAACCTGATGTGTTACTTCATTTCAGTTAAAGAAATAAGAAAGACAACAGATTTTGTCTTTAAAATATTAAAGCCTCTTTTTCTGCCTCCCATTGATAAACTGAACTCCACCAAAGCAAGTGTGCCTGTGTTGCTGTGTTTCTAGACCTTCGCTGCTCTGTAGGTCAGTGCACTTTGAGAAAAGAGCTCACTCGGAAAGAGGCCAGTTGTCTGTGGTGTAATCCACCGATGAGTGTTCAGAAGATAAAAGAAGTAATAAAACTTAGTTTAAACAGAGGGGATACTGAGAGTCGACTGTGTTTAAGCAACATGTAGACGGTCTCTCAGATCGCTGGGGAATCTGCTGACTGAGGACAAATGGACGGGTTCCTGGACATTTCCTCTGCTCTCTCATTTGTTCACCCTCCTGATGATTCTCCACTCGCTATGTTCAAACCACAAACCGTAAAACCATCGACATGTTATCTCCTCCATTCTGTCTCTCCTCCTTCTCTGTAAAATCATTTTTATCCTAATAATCCTGATCGTGTACGTCTCTGCGTCCGTTAACCAGCTGCTGTTTCTCTGAGGGTGGAGTCTGCTCTGCATCCACTCGTCTCCCGACTCAAAGTGAGATTCTGCTGTGTTTTCCTCTGTAGGTCTGGGCAGTGATTACCAGTGGATCGGCCTGAACGACAAGATGTTTGAGAGGGACTTCAGATGGACTGATGGCAGGCCGATGGTAAGACAGGCACACAGTTTAGTAGAGCTCTCTGTGGATGCACCATGAGAGTCTAATGAAAACATCTTATCTATAGAATCAGGAGTAAGTCTCATATTTTGCTTGTTGGCCGTTCATTTTTACAATTTACAACAAGAGTTTGCTGCATTTCTCTCATTTTACACCTTAGACAATGAAATAATGCTGAAGAGCAATGCATTAAAATCATTCTGATATCTACATTTTATGGAGCAGCACTAACCAGCAGCCACTGTTAAACTCTGGTGCTTGTTGTGTTTGATATATTTTTAATTAAAGGAGGGAGTTCATATCATTTCATCACATTAGAAACAGAAACTCTCACATTGTGCATCTGCTGGGAACGCTCAGCTGTTCAGGCATGTGAGCTGAATTACGCTGTGAAAGTGGGATGAGGACAGAGAGCCTGAAATCTGATACTGGGGGGGGGCTTTGTTGTAATGTGTTATCATTCAGAATAGAGGCACACCCTTACTGGGTCAGAATTTGTCCAGAGAAGTTTGTACATATGATAGCGTGCATGTTTCGTCCAGTGCTTTTACTCCATGTGTTTCTTTTCTCGTTTTCTTACACTCTTTTTTTTCTACAAACTAAAGGAACTTATTTGTGAGTTTCCTCGTTCGTGTAAACCTCAGAGCCTTCGGTGCGTTTGGGCCTGTGCTGATGGGCGACTCAGTAGCATCACTCTCTGGTCTCTCTGTGAACTGCATCCAGCCATATGTGTTCAATAATCACCACCTCCTCATGGGGATAGGCACTGATTTCATGGCCCTTACGCACTCATATATGTTTGAGCACTGTTGGCAGTCGCAGGGTGAATTTCTCCATATGATGAAGCAGTGACACGGTTTTGATATGGAGTAGGAAACGTCCTTGCAGGGATTAGGTCATAACTTAATGTTTATTGCAGTGTTTATTGGGTGTTTCACAATGAAGTGAAGCAGTGAAAAACTTTGCTCTGACAGCAATATGAGCACTGGAGGCCGAACCAGCCGGACAGCTTCTTCCAGTCAGGAGAGGACTGTGTGGTGATGATTTGGCATGAGGGAGGACAGTGGAACGACGTGCCCTGTAACTATCACCTGACTTTCACCTGTAAAAAGGGAACAGGTACGCACACACAGAAACGCACGTACAGAAACTATACTGGTCATGTGTATGTGGCAGGCCTGCAGGACTAATGAGATTCCCATCAGCCCCGGCTGTGCTTTGTGTTTAGTGCTGATTAGCAAACGTAACGGATGCTGATTGTGCTGTTGTGTGTCCTTGTTTTTCTTTGTCAGATTCTAGGTTTGATTTTGAAATATTTTTGAAATATTTTTTTATATATTCTTCAGCATCACACGTTAAAGTGTTGTGTTTCCTACCATCCAGTGTCCTGTGGGCAGCCCCCTGTGGTGAAGGATGCTCGAGTGTTTGGGGCCATGAAGCCTCGATACGAGATCAACTCCTTGCTCCGCTACCACTGTAAACAGGGTTTCATCCAGAGGTATGCGCCCACTATACGCTGCCGGGCCAGCGGCCAGTGGGACACACCCAAAGTCACCTGCACCAGCCGTGAGTATTAACATCAGGGTAACTAAATCAGCAGTTTGGCTCATGATCACACGGCTGTACAATGTTTTAAATTGTTTTCACTTCTAACTCTCTTTTCCATCTTTTCTCTCAGCCGCAACTTACCACAAGTCATTTACTCTCCGGCGCCGCAACAACCAGAACAATGAGCAGCAAAACAGGCTCTATAACCATCACATTCATCGCAGCACGAGTCATCAGAAACACAACCAAAACCAAGAGCAACAGCAGAGTTACAACATCCTGCAGAATCTCTGGAACCCTTTCCAGAGTCGAGTCCAGCAGCTGCTGAGGGAGAAGAGGGAACTGCAGGTCCAACCACACAACGAGGATCAGATGAGACACTGATTCGGTTTGTGGTTTTTATAAATCAGCTTTGCAGCGCCAGCCAGTCACAGCAAGCTGGCCGTGTCAGTGCAGAGGCATTGATAGACAGACAGAGATATGCACTGAACTGTCTATCAATGGCTCTGAAAGGACAAGGGAGATGTTTCACCAGCACATTGTCCACAGACACTCCAGGATCAGAACCGTGACACTAGTGAGAGTTTAGTTCGTTTGTAAAGTTCACTCAGATTATATCAAATCTCCCCACAACAGCACAGTTCTCCTCTAAACAGGAAGGCTGGTGCCTTAATGGCCTCACTGTGTTAAAGTTAATAGTCTGACAACACGCGTGTGGGTGGTCTGAGTCATCAGATAATGGTTCTGTGTTCACTTTCTCTGGACCTGACAGAGAATCTGAACACAGTCTGAGAACCCACTGTCCTCTGTGAAATCTAACTTTAAAGGTTCCCTGTGGAGCGTTTATTCACTGAGTCTGTTTCCATTGCACTTTCTTGCATTTTGCTTTTATCAACTTACCACTTCCAGCTGCTGGTCAGTCGAACGATGTGAAACCATCGGCAGGAATGTGGACCACATCATCCACAGAGACGAGACGCTAACAAAACACAAAACCACTCTTACAACTGTCGCCCTACAGCACTACCAGAATTCAAAACCTCCACATGGTACCTTTAAGTTTGGGAAGATACGGCACATAGAGAACGAGCAGCGTAGTGTTACTACCAAAACACAATATTCACTGAGATATTCGTGGTTTATTTTTATATGAGCTAGTCCACTGGTTTTGAGAATTTAGATCATGTTATTGATAGACTATAAAGAGCATGAATTCATCACTTTAAATTATTATCACAGAACATTTTCAGTTTGTCCAGTCTCCGTTTGTGCTGCTTTTACCCATTTTTTTTTTACTGCTTGATTTCCCCTGTAGATTTTTGTACAAACTGTTTTAGTACAGAAAAGGTTTTTAGAGGAGAGAGCGGAGATTTAAAGAGCAGCACACAGAGCGGAAGAGTGCACCGTAGGTCATTATGAATGTGTGGTGTGTGTGCTGTGGCTATTAATCATAGGATATATAATATAGATACTGTATGAAGCCATATGAATTTAACTTATTGTATACTTAAAACTATGAATGGACTGTGATATTAAAGGTCATTGGAACTGAAGTGATTCTGTTAATGATGACTTCGTTGCTGTTTACAGATTCTGTCACGTTGTTTCTTGCAGAGAAAATGTCTTATCATTTACAGTGGGGCGTGCTGCCGCCATGGATGTTCGCTGCATTTATTTAGCAGCGTTAGCTAATCGAGCAAGTGATGATGATTTTATTGTGCTGTGATTCAAAATCAACCCAACAAATTCACCAAAATCAACCCAAAATGCTCCTGATTATTTTCTGAACATTTTCCACACTATTAAGTTGGGTTTTGAAAGTGTTCTCAGCTAAATGTAGTATGTTGTTTTGTGCTGCAGCTCTGGAAACTGTGTTTTTCACCCAACAAATAAGGGAATGTGAAAAAGACTCGTAGAGACAACATCTACATCCTCCACAAGATTTTTTTTATGTGATCCTTGTGCATTTTACCTTCTTTTTCCATGTTCTTCATACATTTTTTCTTTTTATATATTGTTTGTCAATGTATATGCATTTTAAAATCTTTTTCTACTCCATATGGTTATTGGGGTTTACTGTGTCCGTGGCACAAGAGCTTATTTTTGTGTAATCAGTGTCTTTCTCCATTCAAGTTACTGTAAAAATGTCCATCATTCGGGTTTCAATGTCATTGTCAGCTTTGTGTGCAATAATATGAACTCTTATAACACAACCTGTCCTGCCTCTGCTGTTTTATTTCCTATCCCAGGACTTTTCTTGAACTGGGCAGTATAGACTGGGAGAGAGGTGGAAGGGACTGATGGAAATGAGTGATGAAACATAAATGCAGCTGCTTCCCACTATGAACTAACATAGCATCATGGTCTGCGGCATGTATAGAAGTACTGGCCAGCCCCAGCTGATTCTCAGTGTATGAATCTGGAAACAGGTAAAGTCTCTCTGAAAGGTGGTTCATTGGTGGGGCACAGATGGAGGAGCTCCAGTCACAGTTCAGCTGTTTGAACCACAGACTGTATAAAAAATGGACCTGGACTGTGTGCGCCTTAGAGTGCGGTACCTCTGACAGCCGCTAGGGGCGGTCTCCAAAGACTCCACTTCAAAAATCGTCAACTTGTCTCATGAAATATCAAGTCAATAATGTTTTTACACAGCTCATAAGCTAAATTTAACCCGCGTTCTGATGGTCCTACTGAAAATAATTTTCTAATTAATTACATATTCAGTCCCAGCGAGCGGTATCTTTGGGGCCGTGGCTGGTTTGACTGTGAGGCCGTTTGGACGAAGCCGTGCAGGTCGCATGCCGGTGAAGTCGCGTCGCGTACAGCGTTTTGATTGATTTGTATTGTATTTACTGTTACTTCTCTTTATTTGTCGGTGGAGTAGGAAGTTCCCATATACTGTTGTATTGTTCGTTAGCTTGTTTTCATCAGTTTTTTTCTGTTCGCTGTAATTACGGCGTGTTCTTCGGTTAGTTGGACAGACCTTCCCTCGGGTATCCCGTTTTTTCGCGGTAAGTAAATGTTTATTTTCTTAACGGTTTTCTATTTTAATGAACTTTATGTAGAATTGAGTAAAGAGTTAAGTGTAATGTGTACAACTTTCCTTTGTGTTCTGACCACTGAAGTGGAGACAGTTAGCATCACAATTCACAGCACAGTTAGCGTGAAATACGGAAGCGCCTTGCTAACCAAGCTAGCGAGCTAGTGCTAGCGTTAGCATTTGCTATGCTAACGGTACCTGGCCCCGCCTGACCGTTAACTTTTAACCGCTGTTAACTGACCGTTAACCGCTGTTAACTGACCGCTAACCGCTGTTAACTGACCGTTAACCGCTGTTAACTCGTGTCAGTGTAACAACGTTTGTTTTGTGTTTCACGCGTGGCCAAGTTTCAGTGTGTTGTTACTGTGTAATGTGCTGCATGGATGTATGTGAAGTTATTAATGCCTGCGGTATCTCTTTAGTTTTCACACGTTCAGTTTTATGCCTCGGACTTCGCCCCTGCTGTGGTTAGAGGCAATGGAAGTAAACAGGATTTAAAAAATATGAAACTGGAATCAGCGTGTCGAATCAGCTCGAGCGTAATCACCGCCTTCACAGGTGACAGTACAATTTGATATCTGAACTGTCCAAGCAGACGTGTGTTACAGGAGCTAAACGTGACTCCTGTATTAGATGTATACTGCTGTTACCACTGTAGAAGTATTAGACAGACAGACTCTGTACTGAAGATTTGACAGAGTTTGGTGCAGTAGTTGATATTTCATGTCCTGGCATGTTTTTCATTTGATGGAGACTCAGTGTAGTACAGCTCATGTATATTAGTTTTATTCCCAACTACAGTTATTGTAATTGAAATGTTTAATGTGCCTTATTAATTTGTGATCACAGTTTTCTGTTATAAGTTTTAAATAAACCTGCTGTAAGTTAATGGCATCGAACACATTTTCTGTTAACTCCAGAACACTCGCCTGTTTTTTCCAAATGTACCCATAGCTTACGCCTGCAATTACATTATATAACGTGTAACCTGTGTTATCCTACTTCAAGCAGCTCCATAGAAGCCAGCGCGACAGTAAAACCCAACACGTCACCTACATGTCGTCACTCGGTTCCTGAAACGGTGCCATGCTTTGGCAACATACTGTACTTCAGTTACAAGATCAACTGAAAGCAGCACCATGAATGGCCTTGGTGTTTCAGTCAGGAAAACATCTGTGTATAGCAGCACCCCTCCCTTTGGAAACACGGTGAGCACATTACGGCACTACCCAGGAACTGCACCTGGCACTCACCATCTGAAAGCCAGTCACAGCTCGGCTGACTTTTATTTGCTTTTGCAACAGCAGTGTGGTTTCTCATAAGATGTCATGATGTATTTTGGATAATAGGTGAACTCAGTGAGCCCTGTGTAAAGAAACAGAGACAGAGTCAAAGTTTATGTACTGTTTTATTGTCCTTTTGCCGTTGTGTCTTTAAGGTTTCCTTGCATACTTATTATTAACAAGGCTCCTAATGAGCAAAGTTAGACAATACACAAAATAAAAGGCAACAGATCTGGTGTTTCTTTATTCATTCATTATTCATTCATTTTGGGAAACTGCTTATTTTCTTTGTTTTTTGCTGAGCATTATATGACACAACTCTCATGTCTGTTCTCTCAATGTGAAGCTTAAGCCAGCAGATGGTAAGCTTAGCTTAGCATAAACTCTCAAAACATGGGGAGGCAGCAAACCTGGCTACATGCAGAGCTGGAAAAAAAAACACCAACCAGCATCTGTAATTCTCACTAATTAACATCTTATGTCTCACTTGTTTTACTCAAACAAAAATCCAGTTAATAGTTAAGCTTTAGCGGCAGCGGTAGGCTCATTCTGTTACCGTTTGACAGAGCTACTCGAGCTGTTTCCCCCTCTTTCTTGTCTTTATGCTGTGCTAAGCTAACCAGCTGCAGAGCGTAGCCTTAGATTTGACAAATGTGAGATTGGTATCAATCTGCGCCTTTAAATTTTACATCTATTACATCTGTTACATCTTGTTTTTTAATCCATATGCAAACTGAAATGTTAAAACAAGTTATTGTTTCATGGGTTGTAACTCAGCTGGGTAAGTCACTGCACCCCTCCCTCAAAACATCCCTTTAACAAACCGACACATAACATTGTAAGTTAAAAGGAACAGCTCTTTTCTGTTTGCAGCAGTGGACTCTTCAGGTCTGTGTTTGTTGTTCTGTACAACCACAGTGTCATTTCCCACGTTGTCTGTGGCTAATTGTTATTTTAATGAGTCTGTCCAGCAGTTCTTCAGTGATAACTGCAGCAGGACGCTGATTGTGCAGTGGCTTGTCAATGGTGGAGCCAAGTAAAACTAACCCTACACCAGACCCAAGTGGATGACCGAAACCAGGGCCTGGGCCAGCTGGGACTGAGTGCAGTGAGCTTATACTTGATCAATGCCCACTGTTAAGTCTCTGATACCCTTACATGGAAGAAGCCCTCAGTGCCTCCATGCAGGAATTATTGGTATTTTGAATGTATTGTATTTCTGTCTCATTCAGCAGGCTGGTGCAGGTTGGCTGCAGGCCTGCTGTGTCTGATCGGTGAGCCCAGAGTCAGGTCGGCCAGTTCAGAGCTGTCTTGCAGAGCTGAGATAGCAATCAGGGAGCCAGTCGCTGCCAGGAAAACCATGCTCACTCAGGGCCTGGCTTAGTCCCATCGGTGACTTCAGCAGTCCGTACATTACTCTGCGATTCGGTCACAAAATGTTCGCTACGTAAAACTCAACACGTTATTCTGTACCTGTTGTCCAGGAGTGGGTTCAGTCATCAACAGTGTCTACTGTCTGACCAGAATCACCTGATTTTGTTGTGCAGTTCTGATTTTGATTTAGTTTTAGTCACCTTTCAGTTTTTAGCTTCAAAGCTTACTTTTTTATTTAGCTTGTCTTGTTTCCTGTGACGGGAAGAAAAAAATTGTTATGGTTTTTGTTGGTGAAATCAACAGAGATCAAATCTTTACCCTGAGCAAAACCAACGTTTAAATCCAAACCTTCCGCAGACTGCACTAACTAGAGTGCGCTAGCTCTCGCAGCCTGCTGTAGCACCGCTAGCAAAGAGGAAGAGAGGAGGAAAGGCAAGATTTAAATCTTGGTTTAGGACATTTTATCATTCAGACAGCCATAGACAAAAAATACCTTTAAAGACACAACCCACCACTGGATAACCAGTAAAACGATTGTTGATTTCCCATCTAAGGTTTGCAATGGCAGCACTATGTGACTGGTTAGTGGAGCTTTGTTCGGAGGGGTGAGGTCAGAAATGGGCCAAGCCTCGGCTCTGATCATTCACTATAAGAAACTACAGTATTTGTATCAAAAATAGCAGTTTATCAAGGCGCTGGATAGATGGTGTGCAGATGTACACTGAGAGCTGCTTTGCTGTGTGCGTGTCGAAGCTAAGTCATGCTCTGAAGTTGAAGCCAAACAGATATACAGCCACAGAGATCTACTTCACTGTAAAACTGAGCTTGTAGAGTAACAATACTCTGCAATGCAGGTCTCTTTTAACTAACGCCAGGCATTTTCTGTTGCTGGACAGGGTGAACTATTGTTTGCTTTGTCTTCTTTTCTAGGCATCTTCTATATGTTCAGTGCAAAATTAATGTCTTTCTGTATCTTGTAGGTATGTGGAGTTTTGTATTTTTACCACTGTTGTTTTAAGTTTTATGTAAACCAAAGAGACTTGGATAGTTTGGCCAGAGAGAAAAAATAAAGTAAATATTTCTACAGTATATCAAAAAATAGTCATTAACAGAAATACATTTCTAGATAATCACATTCTACATATTTAGAAAACATAAACAATGCTAACAGTTGGATGTTCCTTTCATTTTAGTGATGAGACTGATGTTTGGTCCAACACATTTGTATAAAAACCTAAAACACTGGACGATATGATGAAGTACAAAGTACCAGTCGTAGCACCTTGTTCAGAATGGACACATCAGTTTGGTTGTGCTAGGCTTTCATTCCTATCTGACAGGTATCAGAGGATCTAAGCGAGATTTCTTTTCGTCTGTTTTCAGCTGCGTTTCATGGCGTTGTAGTTGTTCCTGTGGTCTTGAACAAAACAAGATAAGTGCCCAAAGTATCTGTCCAACCACGAGACAATTTGCTGTTAAACTGTTCTCAGTTCAGACGCGTCGTTCCGTGTTACATGACATGACTAGTCCATTCCTGAATGACAGTATGGCTGTAGCTGTGATATCCTCCAACCCTCACCGCCCCTAAAACAACCCACCCGCCCCCCTCAAAGGCATTGATTAAATAATATGAACCTTAAATATGTGTAAATTATTCCTCCTAGAGTATCAGGTCCCAGATTACAAAGCAACAACATGACTCTGTCTGACAATAATGTCTTAAGGTTTCCATGAAGTAAAGCATCACAGTTTGAATGTGTTTGTTCATACCTCCAAAATCTGTCTCTTTTTCACTCCACTAGTGGGTTCACTAGTGTATGTGAGTTTGTGTGCATGCTAATGTGTCTATGTGTGTGTTTGCAGGTTGTTTGTATGTGTGTTTGTGTTTCAGTTGTGGCCTTTGAAGCAGTACACTCCGTACAGCTTGTGCTTTTTGTCGGGGAAGCCGGCAAACCTCACAGCAGCTTCCGTGGGACTACAACGTCGGCGGGGACGGGAGATGGGATAACGGACACTGCCATCAGCCAGCCAGCCGGCGTCACAGCGGTCGTAGCCCAGCAGCTTCCAGGCAGCATACATCTGGCCGACCTTGGCGATCTGGGCACCGTCTTTTTGGCAAGCCCTGACTGCCTCATCATAGGTCAGCTTAGAGGGGTGGATCAAGTAGTAGAACCGACCTGGGAAGATAGAAACGCAGGTAAAAACATAAATATAAAATCCAATAATACAAATAATGCACGATCATATGAACATAAAAGACAGAATTCTGATATTGTTTTGTAACTGTTCCAGTAGTGTGGTAAAATAAAAATCTGGCTGGTGATAGAGAAGAGTTCACATCACTGATTTCCTGTCTCTGCATGATGATGTAGAAATCCTCATCTATGCAGACGACACTGTCCTGTACTCTCAGGACAGTGTTGGCTGCTGAGCTGTTAATATATTTGACTAATAAAGATGCACTGCAGACTGCAAACACTCAACTGTCATTTTGAAATTTCAAAAAAAAAATCCTGAAGCTTTGCCTTTCAAAACAAGTGGTAAATTGTAAATTAAAAAAAAAAACTTGTGTTGCATTTCCCATCAAGGCTCACCGCACAGCAAACATACACGTCAAACACAAAGATTCTCATGGCAGATTCGCTGAGTGACTTTTCTTTGTTCAGCTAACAGTGAAAGTGATCTGACCCATCAGCCCCCTGGTTTTTATTGGATTGTCATCTTTAGGAACCTGGGTAAATAAAGGTAAACACACAGGTAGAATTTTGTCTGTCACCTTTGTAATGGGAGGTGAAGCAGAAGACATCGTAGTGGTTCTTGTCCTTGTCCCTCAGGCCATAGTTGCGAACGCCCGGCACTGTGTTTTTGCCCCCACAGGGTTCTCTGGGGGTGATGATGGGATACTGCACTGAGCCGTCATTTAGCCAGCCAGCATTGCACCAGTCCATCCCTCCTCGCCACGCATCATACAGCTGGTCGAAGGACGCCACGATAGCATCCTGGCTACGACATGCCCGCTCAGCATCGTAGAAATTGAGGTTGTAGCGACCCAAACGGGGGAAGTACGGGTAGACAACACCTACATGCAGAGGTGGGAAAAAGAAAAAGAGAGCAGGGAAGGAGACATGATGGATGACCTGCAGTTAGCAGACAAAACTGGGATCCGTCCTCTGGGCTTTGTATTCGATCCTGTTATTTAACCTAATGACTGAAAGGAAAAGAACGTCTCACGCTGTAAGCACAGCTGTTTCAGCCTGGTGCCAGCGTTTCTGGCTGCGGGCAGTAATGGCTGATGTCTCTGGCTGCTCTCAAGCATAATGAAGCTGCTCTGACATTGATGTACACAATGCTTACAGAACACACTCGCTCCTGACATTGCCCCAAGCAGTCGGTGCTCGTGGAGCTAAATTTAGTCTGACTGCAGCCTGTTACAGCACAATGACATTTAATAGATAATAGTTTATGAAATGCCACTTCCTCATTCTGTCCCATTTTAAAGATTTATTCCAACCAAATATCTTACCTTCAAGGTCGAGAGACACCACCGCCGTTCCATCTTCCAGCCCATCAATAACTTCACATTTATATCTCCCATAATCCTCCAGGGTGATCTCCGTGATGACCAGAGAGGCATCCATGGGAGAGGAGCCTTGTAGGTGGACACGTCCATGGAAACTGCCATAACTCCTTTTGTGATAATCCATGGCAACAAAAACATCCAACTAGAGCAAGATGAAGAGCGGTGAGTTCATGATGCCAAGCTGCAATGAAACTATGTTCACACTACCCACATCTGATCATAGAAACAATCCAGAACATAATCTCTGTAGAACGGCAAAACGCCAAAATGTCCAACTTTCGCTTTATGTTTAACGCACTTTAATTCACCTGTAAAGGGTTTTTAAACTGTCTTTAAACTACAGAGTGAGTTTCCTCTGGAGCTTCCCACTACTCAGAAACATAGCTCCTTTAAGTTAACCATATACTGATGTTCAGGAATGCCACACACGCCTAATGAAGAAAACATTTAGCAACACAAATAACAATCCTCAGTTAAGATCAATAGAGGAACCTCTTTCAGGTAGTCTGAGGTCAGCTTGGTCCATTTGATCCTCATCTTACGATTGGGTGCCAGTGATTGGTCCCTTTGGATCTTGCATGGCAGAGTAGCGTTTCCTCCTCGCCTCGACAGCACCTTTGATTGTTCTGCCACCACCGAGAGTCGAGGGCCGTTTTCTGAAACACAGCAACACAATTAGAAACAAAATTACACAACAATAGATAAACAAGCAAAACAACATCAAACATATCAGCTGCCACTGTCTGGATCTACGTTCTCACAAACAGAAACTCGAACAGAACAGAGTTCAAACACCTCCCAGTGTTTTTGCTGCTGTGGTTCCAGAGCATGAACGTTTAAAGGAGCAGTTCAAAAGTTTGGTAAAAACTAATTTACTTTTCTTTCTTTGTGAGATGAGGGGATTGATTCCACTCCACAGAGATGGAGTCAGCACATCATTAGCTTAGCTTAGCACAGCTGAGTGTTTTTAAGGCTAAATGAAAGTATGCCCACTGAAACCGTGCACACCATAGATTTATATTAGCATGTGATTCGTCTGCTGCTGAGACCTCTGGCCTCCGTCACCGATGACGTTTTCCACACACGCTGTCCGACCAGCGCAGCTTGTCCCTTTGCTGCATAAGCATGTGTGTGTTTGTCAGCTCAGCTGAGCGAACAGCTAATGGCACATTGATCCTGCGTTGTGGACCGTGGGACGTTAGAGCTTTCATTTCCTCTGAGCTGCGTCTTCAGCTCCTGAATCATCCGACAGTCTGAACTGCACCCAGCTCGCTCTCATTACTGTCCTACTAATAGTTTGTCTGCTAAGTTTTTCAGTCGCCTGATTATCAGTTGGTTATTACTTTTTACTATTTGTTTGTTCGCTTTTAAGTAGTTAGTTATTCGTTAGATAGCTGTTAGCTGTTAGTCCATTTATTTTTAATCAGTTTTCAGTTACATTTCGTTATTTCTACTTTCCAAAAACTTTGAGTTGAATTTCAGTTTTTTATCAGACAGAATAAATATTGGTTTCAGGAAAAACAATGAAACTCATTTTGATGGTAAATCCAACATTTTCTCTTTTCTTCTCAGCATTAACTGTTAAAATACCAGATCTCAGCTGGACACGTGTACAACATGATTCTCTGTACATTCCTATTTTATTATCCTACATGTTTTGGTTTTGTGCATAAGTCATAACATATGGAAAGTGTTTAAATTTCTGTTTTGTTTGAAATCTTGACGTGTACAAATAAAGTTTTCATCAGTACGTACTGATAGGCTAATGAGACAGATAACTCTATCTCACTGAGCTAATAATCCCCCACATAGCAGCCTTATCTCCGAGCCACAGCAGCACAACACACTGATAAACTGAAGAAACAAATGACACTGCAGAGCGAGTGTCACGAACGAAACACAGACAAGGAGAAGGTCTCTGCTGATCCTGTGTGACACGGTCCGGTTTTATTTCTATTTCTGTCCAAATCATAAGAGACATCATCGAATAGCACTTTACAGCGTTAGGCTGAGGACTGATAATATTATGGAGAGAAACCCACCACCAAAAAGCACCTGGGGACAGTGGAGAGGAAAAACCGGATCCAGAACCGGACCCAGCGACCAGCCACTCACCTGTGACATAGATGGTCCTGGAGTGCTCCAGCTCAGGGTAGAGGGTGTCTAAGTCGTTGTCTGCCACAGTCAGTGAGATCAAAACACAGAGCAGCACAGGAATCATCTTCACTCACCAAACCGGGGGTCTGCTCACTGCAGAGACACACAGAGGGGGGTGGGGGTGTTACAGCACAGTATGTACAGTAACATCATGCTGAGCAGAGAGTCCTGGGTCACACACTGTCCCTGTACGTGCACACAGAGAAAGGAAAAGTTCTCCATACTGAACGTCTCACACAGAAGCGTGTTCTGATGCAGCTCGGCTCAGAACAGTGTGACACACTGTTTCTATCTGCAGTGCTGAGAGCTCTGTGATTTCTATGGGAGTGCGGAACAGCCTGCATCCTCTACGCTGAGCACATCTACAGGCGACGGCACGAACCACAAATCTCACATTCTCATCACAAAGTTGTTGAACAGTCTCGAATAAAGAAAAGAAAAAAAGGACTGAAAATCGTCCTTGATGCACAAACCGGACGTCCTGAGAGAAGCTACACACCACAGAGGACTACACACGAGCACAACACACTCTGAATACAACATGAACACACACACATGACGTGAGTATACACGGTACATACTGTGCAGTAAATATTCTCTGTCATCCAACCGTGTGAGGAAGCAGCATGTCCCGGTGAGACTGACAGTCCACAACTTCAGACGGAGACTGTGCCACAATGCAGCGTCACCCCCACAGCTCACGCTTCATTCACACACACACACTGCAGCCCATCCTCTACACACTCATCCCAAACAGAACGGGGTTCACCATCTTACTTCCACTTCGGGGACGTGTTTTATGGAAGCTCAGGGCTGCCAATAATGAAATGAAGCTGTATAATCAAACTGAATCTGGAAAAGGTCTTTGTGTCAATGTGACCAGTCCCAGAGTGGATCTGAATGGACCTGAGAGTGAAAGGTCTCAGCTCTGATCACTGAAGATGTTTACTGAAAACTCTCTGTCTTTTCTCCTGTTTCAGATCCAGTCACTCCCACATGTCCTGCAGTAACCCCTGACCTCCTCCGCCCACATCATGCTGGTTTTTGACTCAGAGTGCACCTGGAGTCCTTCACCACCACCCATCATAGACCCTCCGATCTCAGGTCCAAAGTCCAAAGCCGCACTCTTTACTTGCTGCACCTCAACCGCTTCCCATGTCAAGATCTCTTCAAGTTAAGTGTCAGCAGGTTTCTAATCAGCCTTTTTACATTAATGGGAGTGTGAATGACAGAGATGTCAGACAGATGAATCCTCATGTTCACAATGATTCAGGTAAAACTGAAGCTAACGCAGAGACACTCAGCAAAGCCTGAGACGTGGTTTCAAATGTTTGACTCTGTAAAATTCAGAAAGTTTGTATTTTCATTATTAACTGGATCTTATCAAGTAAGAAAATACAAACAGAATTAATTTCTAAATTCATGTTGGACATGATTCACACACCAGTCAGTTTCATTTTAAAGTTTTAAAAGCAGCTCTGGACTTCCATAGTGTGTGTGTGTGCATCTGTGTGTGTGTCTGTGTGTGCGTGTGTCTGTGTGTAAAGGGGGAGTCATTTGGATTGATCCCTCCATCCGTCCCCCCTCCCACCCTTATCTTCATTCACTCCATCCCAAATTGCTGATGCGCTGGCCCCCTCTGCCAGGTGGAGCTCCTGCAGTCAGCAGAATAACTCTGCAGCACACACACACACACACACTGTGCCAGTTACACACACACATCGCTTATTACCCCTCCCTGCCTGAAAATAGTCATTATGCACACCAGGATGGGGCGAGGGGGGGTGCAGCCATAAGTAGGTGGAATGTGGGGACAGATGTGATATGTCCTTTTTAAAAAGGAGAAAACTTTGAGTCAGACTGTTCTCTGCAGGACACGAGGGGAGCAGGTGATGTGTGAAATGAGAATAGATGAGAGGAGACGCAGGAAGGTGAAGACACTGAGATACAGCAGGAAAATAGGCTGGAGCAGGGAGGGAGGGAGGTGGAGCAGGCTGAGAGGACTCTGCAGCAGCAGAACGGATGCAGGGAATGAAGCTTCAAGCTCCATCAGCTCTGTTAGCAGCTGTTAACTACAGACACACTCAGCTGTTTATCTACACATGGATAAGACATCATCTGTGGAAAAGGCCTCGCACCTGAATGCCGACAGAATTCCTCAGCCTCCATCTGTGTGGAGGGTAAACAAGCCCACGTCTTTAAAGGCCAGGTGTGTGCGAGTGTGTACGTCACCTGTTTGTCCTCAAACAGTGTGTGGATAGTTCAGGTATGAGGACATATGTCAGACGCTGTATGTCACTAACAGTTAGCATGTTTGTGTTTTTTCTCCACAGCCTGTGTTTAGATCAGAGAATCCTTCATGACCCCAGAGATTAAATCCTACGCACTGGTCCTTTAACACACATTACAACACTGACACAAACATTTACTGCGTTATCTCATATTTATTTAAAAAATGGAAATAAGAAAAAAACGATCAGTCCACAGGATGAGCTCAGGCTCTGCGAAGATGGAGATTCTTTACAGTTGGAACTGGAGTAATCTATTGTCCCACAGAGAACAGAGGGGCCCCTCCCAGTCCCTGCTCGTTAGGAGTCAGATGCCAAGTCATTGGCTCTGTGAACAGGCCAAAGCAAACGCATGCTCTCATACACACATCAATACTGTGGTGAGAAAGATTTATTTTGAAAGGACAGCAGTTTTTGTGTGTGTGCGTGTGTGTGTGAGTTTGGCCTCCGACGCTGTAAACAGAGATGGGAGAGAAGAAAAGCTGTGGCTCTGTTCTTAGAATCATACGACAAACTTGATTCTGACTTTTCCACAATCATTTTATAAGAAATGAAATCAGCCACTAAAATGTGAAGCGGTCGAATCAGAGGTTTGTTTCACCTGCTTCGTAAGATCAAAAGGACAAACTCAGATTCATCATGTCATTTCTGACAGAAAATGACATCACATCAGCCAAGAGGGTCAAACCCCATGAAGCCAAGAGGCAGCACTTGGCTTCATGGAGTTTCTAACTTTCACGCTGCTTACAGCTGTTTAGTCAGTCATACATTCAGGGTCCACACTTATGTTAACGTGTACGAGCTGGAGTCTGGTGTCAGTGTGTGCACAGTGTAAATGCATGAGGCATTTTAAACGCCGGATCTCAGGACTTCAGCAAACTTTAAACACTCAACATTCAGAGTTACGAGGAGAGAACAAACCTCTCGAGTTAAACTATCAGAAAAAGCACAGCTGGCACACACACCTAAAGTTTCCAGCCCTTGTTTGGTTGTGCTCTTTTATTTAGTCTAGAGTTTCTGTTAACGCCAGAAAAGCAATTTTGCACAATAATGTGGTCCATTAGAAGCATGTGTACACGACCTGAGACCTCTGCTCCAAACCATAAACACTTTGAGCGAGTTCAGACATCTGATGGCTCAGTTAGCTTTTGTGAAATAACAGAAACACATTACGTGTAATCACGAGTGTTTGCAGTGTTTCTATCTGAGTCAAAGACCCATTAAAGGTCAAACGTCAGTTTACTTGAAGTGTTTTTAGAGCTGGACTCTGTCTCTTCTCCCTCTTTAAATGCACCACAGTATGTGGCAGACGCCTCTTTTCCCTCCATCAAAGCCTGATTTCTTCACACAGGTCCTGCTGATCTTTTTTCCAGTTTATCTGTTGTTGTTCTGTCGTGTTGAAGTCTGTCACGCTCACATCAGCATGTTGTATTTGTGATGTGACTCATTATCCTGCCGCTGGTTTTTCTCTGAAAGTGTGTCAGCTGTGCATGAAGAGACACACCTGTTCACGAGTGAACACCTTTCTGTGGCTCTGACCACAGCCAGGACACAGCTCAGAGGTGCGATCGACTGTGGTCAGAAATGTCTGTCGCACCTGTGACCACACCCACAGTGATGTCACAGTGTACCGACATGCCCTGGGGTACAGTTTGACATCACTGCGGTGAGAGGTTAAACCACCAGAGGTCAGCAAACGTTCTGCAGGATTTCAGGGGAGTTATTTATTCCTGTTTAAAGAAACTTACTGAGCAGAATCTGCGGTTTGGCAGATTTGTCCAGTTTTTACACTCTTCTCTGCTGATATGGTTTAAAAAACATTCCATTTGTCATGAGTGTTTACACGCTTGTGGTTGGAATGAGTCTTGTCATCGGTCTCTGACAGCTTAGTTTCACCTCAGACCTGCTGCTGACTGTGCACTTTCTCCGTTAGCTCCAGTGCAAAGTGCAAAAGTCACAACCTGTGTCTGGAATACCAAAATCACCACAGCACGCGACCGACCGCGTTCACAGCTGTTCACATAACGCTCAGCGAAACAGTCCCTGACACGTGATCCTCTCTCTGCAGGACACGGCCACTCAGTGCAGCTTCTTGTTGAGTTAAAAGAACAAAGCCGGGATTCGCGTGCAGGCTGGAGAGAGCGTCAGAGATTTCACAAGCATTTCCCAAAGCACCCTGAGGTTATAGCTGGGACATTTCTCTGGTTAATTCTCACATTCTTATTGTGCAAATACAACATCTGCTCGGTTCAGGACCATTTCATCACAAACACAAGCTCTTCTCATTTGAGCTCTCAGGAAAAAAAAGCCATCGGCTTCTTCTCTGCATCACCTTTGGTCTTGAATCTACCTGAGACAGATCGTCATGTGAAACAGGATGTTCTGATTTGTTACTTCTGATAAAATCAAACACTGAGATGACTGCTCACGCTGCACGTCCATCACTGGGTGAAGGGCACATAATGACTTTCAGGTTCACGTTCAGGAACTTGTCCCAGCTCTGATAAACTGGGTGTTAGTTTGCATCTGTGTAAACAACAGTTTGATGCTTTAGAAGCTTCAGACTCATCTGCCCCTCGAGACCCGAGGCTCCTGTAACATGGGAGACATTCCTGCTTTGAGGTTGTTGTTGACAGATGCTTATGATGAAGCTGTGGAGCGGGTGAGCGGCTACCTGACCCCCACAAAACCTTCAGAGGAAGAAATAAATGAGGTGTGAAACACCAAAAGCCTTAAAGTTTGATAGAGACCCGAGGGGGCGATGATGCAGAGGGCAGAAAGATGTGTGTGTGTGTGTGTGTGTGTGTGTGTGTGTGTGTGTGTGTGTGTGTGTGTGTGTGTGTGTGTGTGTGTGTGTGTGGGGTGAGCTCCATAAATGTGGTGATGAGTCCTTTGACTGCTTGAAACTTTATCTGTGACTATAAGAAGCCAGGTGGAGAAAACATCTACAGTCTTTATGACACAGAGGTAAAAACTGTTTTCCTATGACCGTGCACACGCACACACACACACACACACACACACACACTGCTGTTGTGCTATTAAACATGTCCTTTTGGTGCTTCTTGTTTTCAGGAGCGTCTGATCCGCTGCATTAAAGTCCTGGATGGTTCCCACTGCAGCAGTAATGGAAGCTGTGCTCTGCATCTTTACTGAAGGTGGGAAAGTTAACCAGTCAAACCAACCCGTCAGTGCTCATCACCTCAGTCTGTTACAGCATCTCAGAAAACCAATACACAGTATTCAGAAACTCCTCTGACAAAGCTGAACTCTCACCTCTCTGTGGCCTGTCTGTTTTCCAGTGTGAACTGGAGTCACTGTTGCCCTGTTTGGATGATGGGGAGAAGAATCCACTATGGCTGCCGTCCTCACCGTCTGCAGTCGCCCTGTCTCCACCCTCGGGGCAGCAACGGTCCCATTACGGTGTAGTGCATCAAAATGAGGGAATGAAGACGCGACGCTCCAAAACAGGTGAGTTTTCAAACAGTACTGTCTGAAGACCAAAAGCCCAGGAGGGCCCCAGGAGTGTATTTCTAAGATATGAGGGGCCACAGCAGCTCCTGGGGCAGAGCAGGTGCTGAGATCATTTAAACACGTTCTACTGATGTTAAAAAAAAAACCAGAACATGATGTCAACATGTGTGTTATGTTTCTGTCTCAGTGATGTCAGAGAGGGGAGGTCTTTGTTAAGAAAAGCAATGACTAACAGACATGGAGGGACAGTGGACCCCCACCCCTCATACATGACCACAGGACTCACAGACTGAATGAGACACAGGCATTTTGCATCTATTTTCACTAGTTTTCTGTCTCTTTAAAGTCGTTTCACTGACTTTCCCACAAGAAGTGTTGGTACTCTGGTCCAGGGGCTCCCTGAGTCTTGGGGCCCCTGGCCTGTCCCTGGTTGGCCCAGTCAGTAATCCATCCATTCTACAAGGTGAATGAAACCTGTAACCGTACCACAGAGGCACAAAATGATCACAGACGACAGCTGCTGTTTTCTGTCTCTTTGTGACTTTTACAGGTCTGTGCCCCGGGTCCTGTTGTTTTTTGATCCGTCAGCACTTAGTTTATAGATGGATGTGAATTCTGTGTTTGACATCACGTAATTACAGATAAACACAACGATCCAGATCAGCCTGGTTCCATGTACACAGTGGTGGATTCTTTAATCTGCTCTTATCTTGGTGATTTCTGTCTGATATGGCTGTTAAGAGCTCTGGAGAACATTTCAGGTCACCCAGCTGACACTGGGACTCCTGACAAACTGATAAGGTTCACCCCCAGAGTCTCAGCAGAGATTCAGATAATCGACACCTGTGTTCCTGTAAAACAGGACACAAAGGTCTCATTAAAAACCAGCAGTTAAAAACAGCAAAAGCAAAGGAAACGTTCGGCGTCATTTTTTAAATAAAACCTTTTAAAAAAACATGGAAACTTCCTCCTTCCAACCAAACACAGGACTCACTTTCTGGGGCTATGCCCCCGTCACAAAGCTTTTCCATGGAGAGCTGCTCTCAGGCTGATGGGAAATGATGCAGTGAAGATGCTATATTCAGCATCACTGCACCGGACCAGGAACACCCCGCTGTAACAGGTTTCAGCAGCTGTGAGACAACCTGCCGGGGAAAAGCAGACGGACCTCGCCGAGCGCCTCGACTCCGACATTTGTTAAGAGCTTATTTGTATGTGGGTGTGGTACAAAGTAGGGTATCAACTGGACACACAGCCCGGGCCATTCACAAACGGCTCAGTGAGTTTCCTCATTGAACAGGACACATATTTTCCTCTGTGGTTGAAGTGGTAGGTTCAAACCAGTCCACTGCTGACCAGCACATGAATGTTTTTACGTCTCCGTCACACCACCTTGGCTGCTACAAAGAGTCCTCAGTACGGAGCACAGTAGGCCTGTGATGGCGGGTTTGGTCCAATCAGGACGCTCCATATGAATTTCCAACAAACACATCACATGTAGTTTTTAACAGCAAACTTCCAGCATCGCCACGAGAAGACGAAAGCCGTCACGGAACGTCTCCTGCTAATGCCTGTTTGTGTTTGAAAGCCTCGTTTATCTGAAACCTCTGAGCCACAGCTGTGATCCACGCTGTTAGACTGGGTCACATGTTCCTGCACATGTGAAAGAAGGTGGCTGAAACACCAGAGGGTCACCAGAATCAGTGGGATTCATCCTCTGGGAACCATGAATGTCTGTGTGGCAGATTCATCTCGTCTGAGCAGCTGATTTATTCTGCCCTGATGATAAAAAGCTTTGAATTCCTCAGCCATGCCACTGAAGCACTCAGGCACCAGATATCTTTTCCAGGATATATGACACTTCAGGACCTGGCAGTCTCAACCCTTCACCCTCCTCCCATCCCTCACCTCTCTGCCCACCCCACCCTTCCCACTGCGAGGAGGAAATTTACGATGCTTTCTTTCACTGAGTCGTTCTCCTGTCTCTTTTAACTGCCTGCCTCAACCCTGAGAAGAGCCACACAGTCAAAAGTTAATCTGGCTCTTCATCCCAGCATAGCTCTGTGTTTTAAAGGAGACGGCTGTGTATGCAGGGCTGTATCCTCTGTTTACCTCCCCTCACAAGGTGTCAGAGGTGAAAGCCAAAGGTTAAAGTTCAGTACTGGTCACAGCTGAATGTTACGTATGATATGAAACAGGTTAATATCTCAGGCTTTAGGGTCACATCTCATTTCCTCTCCTTCATGTTTTTTTGCTTTATAAACAGTGTAAAATTTCATTTCAGTGAAACAGTGGTAATCAGCCTAATGTGAGTTCACTCACTTCACCTTCACTAACCAATATTTTTACCAATAAAGGAAGTCAGAGTATAATATTCTAAAAGGAGCAGTTCAAGACTTTGGAAATACACGTGTCTGTTGTGTTTCCAAAAGTTAAACAAGAAGATCAACAACCGTCTTATATAAGAGATGGAGCCAAGAGGCAATTAGCTTAGCTTAGCATAAAGACTGGAAACCGATGGAAACAGCTAGCCTGGCTCTGTCCAAAGTACAATAAGGCTACAGCTACAACTACAGAGCTAAGATGTGCTTAGCATGCTAACAGCTCACAATGACAATGCTAACATACTGATATTTAGTCTAATGTTTATCATCTCAGTTTAGCAGGTTAGCATGATTACATTTAGCTAATTAGCACAAAACACAAACTACAGCAGATACAGGCTGAAATATCAACAGCTGTTGGATGGATTGCCAGAACGTGTTGTACAGGTATGCAGGTGTCATATCCAAAGACTCATACTATGGTTTTTATCAAACTTTACTCAAACACAAGGAAATAATTTGTTGAGGACTATTTTCAGCAGCGGATTAATCTACATTGCTGACAGCAGGACAGTGTGTGTGTGGAGCCAAAATCAACCACAGTGCGTGTTGATGGTGATGACGGAACATGTGACTCAGACTAACAGGTGCATGGTGAATATGGCTAACTTATACCACTCTCTACACTAACATTTCACAACTGACACAATTCCACTTTGATGGACTGTTGATTTCACCTCGCGTCTTATTTATACTTATTAATAGCTGTGATGTAAAAATCAGTCTGATAGAGCGAGAGAGTCGGGAGACTGTGTGACACATGACGTCATGTTCAGAAACCTGACAGCAGCGTTTTGTGTTTGGCTCGTCTGAGTTTCATTTGTTTAACCGGAGAAAATAGTCTGCAAACACTTCACCTTGAATAAATGTTTTTCCGTCATTTATATTTCAGCTAAACAGGGGAAAGTTCAGAAAACGTGTCCTCAGGAAGGTGTTTGTTACACAAATAGTGGTAAACACACACACACACACACACACACAGAGTCTATTTAGAGAACATTGCTTTTAAAGCTCCAGCCAGTAGATGGCAAACACATCACTCAACACGACAGAAACTTCTATTCATGAGGCAAATACAGAGACTTCTTCTAAATTAATATCTAAACACATGTAGTCCTGCACACAACACACACACACACGCTGATGTGACCACACAGCCACAAATTCATTTAACCTGTTGTTTCCTGATCACCACTAATTTACACAAATTGAAGTTGACTTTGCTTGTGTGTGTGTGTCACTGCAGAAAATCAACCCCCCTTTTCATTTTGGGGAGGTGGACATGGGCCACTGCAGGCCACAGTCTGTGTGTTTGTGTGTGTGTGTGTGTGTGTACTGGGTGGGTGGGTGCAGGGGTAATGGGTGGGGGTCAGGGTGGAGCCGCCAAGTCTAAGCCAGCACACAGAGAGGGGTTGTTGGGCTGAGAGTCGCTCGCAGCCCTCGTGTTTTCAGCTTTAAATCACTTGGGCTCCGCTGCTCAACATGGTCGACCACAACTATGACAACTCTCACAAATATGATCGTCTGCACTGACAGACGACGAGTGGATGAGTGAGTCTGAGGAAAGAAGACGAAACCTCAGTTTATAGAAGACTGTGAAGGCGATTTCACTCAACAGGCCAATAAGTCGATCAATCGAATCAAAAAATGTCAAACGATTCCAGAGATTCACAGAGTCCAAATCTGAATGGTTTTAATCTGAGACCTTAAGGAAGCAGAACATCCAGCCAGGGACAGACTTTACCATCAGGTAACAGCCTGGGCCCCAGACTAACAAACTACAGACACATTGCACCATATTGTTTAGTTATAAAATAGGATTTACACATATATGAATGTATTACGTTTAAAATGATGTTCCTCTCCTAACTTTTCTTTCTTGCACTGCAGATCGATGGAGACAGTGAGTAGAACTACGATGGAAAAATCCTCCACTGAAATCAGAGTTTCACCAAATTTCATGAAAAGTTTCCAAAGCTGATGTTTATTCATCTTAAATTGTACGTTGTTTACATCCATGTTTCCGATGTGGCCATCTTACTGCGCTCGTACATTTCACAAAAACCTTTATCTAAACTGCTGTCAGCAGCTAGTACTGACAACAAAATACAAACAGCTACGACTAACAACTGTTTTCGTTTCCATTTGATCTACAGATTATTTTCTCCATGAACTGATCGATCGTTTGGTTCATTAAAAGTCTTGTTCTGTCCAACACCCAAAGAAATTCTGTTTGCTGTGATGTAAAACAAGTAATAACAATAAATGCTCTTATTTCAGAAGCTGGATCCAACAACCTGACAGGAGCCATCAATCCGTTATCAGAAGAGCTGCTGTTTTTGTGAGTGGCCACTTCCAGAGCTCTGTACAGTACAAACATGATTCTGCTTCAACATCTAAACAGCACTTTCATGTCTGATTCATGTTTTATTGACTGATCACATTTTGTATGTAAAACCACTGACGACAGCTGTCAGAGAACTGTAGTGAAACGTTCAGTATGACAGCGCTGAGGCACAGGTACAGGTGAGGTACGGGTACAGGTACCAACAGCTTCCATTCAAACAGAAGAAAATAAGGCTGAGGGGAGGCCCCTGTGTCTGGGCCCCCAAATCACTAAGCCTGCTCCTGCCTACAGTCTAACATGGGGCAGGAACTGTTCAGTGTTTGGATGTTTGGCTCGTTGTGGATCAGGATCAAATCCACCAAAAACAAATATGGCAGGTCAACGTTTTTCCAACAATCTGCAGAAAAATGCCAAACTTTCCAGCAGGACAAAGACAGGAAACATACACCAAAGCTACACCAGGCCAGCCTGGATCCTGGACTTTCCCTGGGATCGAAAGTAGACTGGTTACATCCCATAATATTCCATCACATCTTTAGGCTGAACTTAAAAAAAAAAGAGAATTCATTTCCAGCAGGTGACGAAGACAAATGAGACAAACTGCTCTGCTCACACAAAGCACAGAAAATCTAACAGGACTTTTTCTTTAGTGATAAAATGTGTGAAAAAAAACAAGTTGAATTAGTTTTAGTTCTATTTGTTTTTAAAGTGTGTGTGTAAACGTTTTATTTCTAATTACACTTCTGCTTAAACTGTTCTAATTATTAAGATTCAGATGGTGGAAGTGGTTATAATAAAGGTAATAATATATGATATAATAAAAATGTTTGCTGTTACTAATTATTTTCATGTGTTATTTTAGTTTTTGAAATATATTTGAATCACTTAACTACTGTTTAACTCGTCTTCTCTTTTCTGTTTTGCAGAGCAGCTTCAGCTCGAGGTTTATTATCTTGTCTCGTGTCCCAGGTTTGAGTCCGAGCACTTCTCTGTCTTACATGACACACAACATTCAGCGCTCAGTACCTATGTCCATCACCGAGCAGCAGTATGTCCAGTAAGAGCCGGGAATAGTCTGCAGTCCCTTACCTTGCTCAGGTCGCTGTGTCGCGGTCACAGTTTGAACTCTTCGGCGGTCCAGACGCGAACTGAAGCGCAGAACGATCGCGCTCGTCAAGGTAAGACGAAACAGGCGGTGTGGACGTTTCCCGCTGCTCTGGCACATCCAACCAGCGGCTCCTCTCAGAGTAAGAGTGACCAGGCGCGCTCCTCCCTGTGTCTCTGTTTTTACAGGCGTGAGGAGTCTGCGCTCTGCCCCGCGCCAAGACGCACGCAGGTGAAATCTACCCCGGTGAGGTCAGCAGGTTTACCTCCGCGCGCAAAGAGGAGACTCGGGTGATCCTTCACCCAACAGTAAGATCAGGTCTGTGTCTCAGGTTTGGCAGTTTGCCTCACATCACTGCGGAGGAAAGCCACCGATGTGCGCTCTCTGGGTTGTTGTTGTGTGACACATCTTTGCAGATGTTTCACACCCATTTCAGGCACAGTCTCAAACAGAGGAGCTGCCCAGCCCCTCTTGCTCAATATATAATGACAAACTTGATTTAAAGAGTCGTCCCCACTCGCTCCCCCTGTCTCTGCTTCCTCAGGCTCTCAGCTCAACAAAACATCATGTGAATAAAGTGATTGGACAGTGAGTCTGTTCCAGTTAAAGGCTTATGTTCATTAAAGGTTCTGTCAGCAGCTAGTCCAGATTTTATGATTAATTATGTCAGACATGTGAAAAGAAAAATAACTATTGTTTCCAACACACTTGGAACTTGACAGTTTCTCTGGCCTGTTTCAACAGGCAGGTTTACTCGTCCTAATCTGGTTAACTTAAACCTGAAACTGTCCCAGATCTGATGGGAGCAGGGCCACGGCCAAGATTTTACAAATGCTGAGGTCATGAAGTCCAGTTTCCCCCAAACGAGCCTTTTTATTGTTTGGATTTTTCATATTTTAGTGATTCAGTGAAATATTACAGTTACAGTCAGTGTTATTGTGTTAATAAGGGGAAAGCATAAAACAACGTCAGAGCACACCACCCCTCAACAAATACATTACAGGAAAACAAACATCTCTCTTACAAACAAAGATCAGTAAACCCCTGCAGTTATCTGATGGTGTCCCCTTCCTCCTGTCTGTCCTCCACCAGTCTCACTTGAATCTTCATGAGGTTTTAAATCAAATCTCACTTCATTCTGAGAACAAACCCGAAGCATCAGTGAAGCAGTAAATATCGAAACGTGCCAGAGGATCTTAAGGTGGTTCTGAGTCTGAGTTCTGGGTCAGATTCTGGGGCTTGTTGACTTTTTCTTTGATTAGATCATTGGTAATATTTCAGAAGAAGACGAAAACAAGACGACGTAAGAAAAAGAGCATCAGTCAAACCCTGAACTGTAAAAAAAATCAAAACCCAAGAAGAAAACATGAAGGAAATCTGATATTTCTGTTTGTTCCGTGCACACATCTGTGTGCGTCAGTGTTTATTCATCAGTTTGTGAGTTTGATTTATCAAGATATCAAACTGAAAATGTGCATAAAAACCAACAGACTGAAAAACAGCAGCTGCCGACCCTGTTCACAGCATCCAGCTCAGAATCAGCACCAAACTACAACAGCTGACCTCACCTGTCACTGTGTGTCACCTCTCACACACTGGAAACCCTGGGCTCTGAGAAACTGTGAGCCGAATGGGACGTGGCCCAGAGGAAGCTCTTCCTATGTTCACGTCTAATGAGGAACAGTTCCCGGGCGATGGGTTGGTCCCGCACAGACAAACCACACGCTGTGGAGAATGTTTCACAACAGTGAAACATTCTCCACTCATTTTCATATTCCCCCTCCATCCATCCGTCCATCCGTCCCTCTCTCATCTGATTTATAACATCACATTCTCACTACACCTTCCTTTTTTCTCTTCACTGTCTCTTAAAGCAGCTCATCTGTTGTTTGAGAGCCAGAACAGTTCTGTGCTAACCCTCACAGCAAACACTCAGCTAACAGCCTCTCAGGGTCACCGAGGTTTCACTCAAACAGTCCCTGATAACAGAGTCATCTCCAGCTCTCCAGCTCCGTCAGATGCTCAGTCAGATGCACATTTCTGTGAAGCGTCCCCCTCTCAGAGCAGGACTCAGGTCTCTGGGCTGTAAAACCATCACTCCCGCTCACGCTGCTAAAACTGCTCCATTAACTGCACCATTGTTGCGGTCAGTGAGCTTTCCCAGCAGAAGGTTAAAGTAATAAAGAGTTGAAAAGGTCAGCAGTCAGGCCGTCAGCGGTAACGACTGAGGACGAGCTCCGTCACAGAGAGTAAATCTTGTTGTGAACTTAATGAGTTTTTGTCAGAATTAACTGTCGTCATGTGACGGAGGCAGAGCAGCTGAGACCAGCAGGAAAACAGGCCTGTGTATACTCACAGTCTGTACTCATCACATCACCTGAATTCTTTAATACCACATGGCCAAAAGTATAAGAACAGCCGAACATTACGACTCTATAAGCTAGTCGAGCTGAGTCCAAAGCCATGGGCATTGATGTGCAGCTCTGACAGCCTCCACTCAGAACAGTAAGGCCCTGTGGCCTTTGGTGGATCAGCTGGTTCTTCCAGTGGTGGAAGCCAGTTCGGCTCAGGTTTGTCCCAGTGGTGTTACAGCAGGCTGAATCAGGGCTCTGTGGAGACCAGTCAAGCTCTTCAAGCCCAAACTGGGAAAACCTTTGTGACACTGTCACATTGAAACAGGAAATGAGCGTACAGCTGAATCAACTGGGCCAGAGTGTCCACATACTTTTGGCCACATCGTGTTTTGCATCATCTCTTACAGGTAGTAAAATCTGCCAGAGTTACCACAGAGTGCTGCAACTCTGGGTGTGTACGCCCACGTGTGCAGGGAGTGTGGACAGGGGGTCTTTGTGCTCACTCAGGGTGGGGTTCAGGGGAATTTGGCTTAATGACATGAACACACACACACGCCAAACACGGAGACTTTTACACGCTGCAGCCCCGCCCCAGGACCCGGTACTGTTGTAAGAACCATTCACATGGTGTAAGACGACAGCAGCGATGAGACATTTAGGGTTTTTTTTTACTGTTTGCATTTTGTATTTGATCCTTTTTGTTTTATATGTTAATAAATCCTGAGTAAAATAACTCAGGTGTCTGTGAAGCTGAGAGGAGCAGCAGACTCAGCTGATGATTCTCTGTAGCATGGTCCCACTGTTTTCACTGTCATTTCAAACTTTATTGATCTGAAACTCTCCATCATGTGTCAGGTAATATTACAAGTACCCTGCTGAATCAGTCGAGTTCTCTTTTAAGCCCTGATCGAAGAACAGGACCCAGATCTGAGGGGAGTCCAGCTCCTGGAAAGACTGAATCAAACTCTGTCAGGGTAAAAACAGAAGCTGCTTTCTGAGGTCAGGTCTGCACCGTACTCCACCCTGCCCCCCCCTCCCAGCTCCATCGGCCCACCCCAAAGAGGACCGGACACACACACACACACACCACTCCTACTCTGAGCAGCATGCTCACATGTGGCTTCCTCAGAAAGCCGTGTCTGTGCAGCCTGATGACTCTGGATCAGGTAAAAACAGGCTCCGGTCATTAAGCCCCCTCCTCGTGTTCACCTCGGCAACAAGACCTGAGTTCAAGACCACTGTGGAGAGGAGGAGGCGGTGTGACAGACGGAGAGCGAGCTGGGTTCAAACACAGGACAGCAGCAGTGAGTCTCAGCTGCTGATTTCACTGACCTCACATCTTCTTACAATCCAACAGCTCGAGTTCAAGCAGCCGAACAAAATGCTGGTCAGGGTTGGAACTGTCCGTCCACCACTTTGATCCTGACTGAAATATCCCAACAGCTACTGGATCCAACTACTTTGCTGATCCTCTGACTTTTGCTTTAGTGCCACCATGAGGTGGACATTTTGTTTTTTTGTGGAACATTTCAACAACTATAGGCCGATGACCATGAAACGTGGGTCAGATGTGACCTCTGTGTCTCCTCAGCCCGACCTGTGGTCTGCATCAGCCACTGCTGTGTTCAGGTCAAAGACTCATCGTCTAACTGCATCATCATTGAGCTGCAGAGCATCAGTCAGTGAACACATCACTGTTCAGTACGTTCAGCCCAGTTTACTTACAAAACCTTACCTTTCCTCCAGGTTAAGTCTGAAGCTTCTAACTGTTTCAGTCAGATCAGGAGATTTATGCAAGCAACAAATCTCACAGACAAATATCTCAGAAGCTGCACAGACAAACGAACCTTCAGAGACCGTCTGAAGTGAGAGAGAAAATATGGGGTTTTTTTGGGTAAATTGTGTGAAGGAGTCTTGAAGTGTGACAAACGTTCGCTGGCCATTTTATCTCATCGTGCGTCTTTACAGAAACAACATATTTTTACAGTCACACCCACATTTTTTCAGTAACATGTTTTATTGCACTTGAGGGAACTCGTCTCTTACAGCTGCCTGTGGCTCAGTGTTGATCTGTGTTTTTAATAGAAGTGGAAGAGTTAAGTTTGTCTCTGCTGTCATTTTACCAGAAGTGGAAAGTAACTAAGTACAATTACTCAAGTACAATTTGATTCCACCCCCGGGGTATCAGGTCAGCCCCATGAGAAAATAATTAAATCCACTGATCTCACAACTTCTCTAAACACACAGAGGAAGTGTGGAGGGGGGAAACGAGGATGGCAGAGCGACGTTTTCCCTGGGATGAGATATAAGTTTGCTCCCAGCCTCTATCTCAGCACACACATGTGAGACGGGAGACACACTGTGAGATAAGCAGAGACCCAGCGGCACCTAGTTTTACCCAGGACCGTCCCTGCTGCTGAGGACTCCCTGTGGGAAAGACATGATAGTGGTGAAGAGGATGTTATGGGTCAACAGAGGAGAAAGCCTTTGAAGAAAGTGGATGTATGTGGATAAGGTGGATTAACAGCCAGGAAAATGTTTCTCAGGGACGTCTGTCTCCCAAACATTTATTCAGAACCGAGTCAAAATTCATAAAAGTGATCTGAGGTAACATCTCTGATGGTGATTTCAAAGAGGGAAAAACTCTCTGACTGTACATGGAAATGTATGATGGTTAGAAATTCCTGGAAAGTGGCAGATCACACAATTCACTGTCACAGAAAAAAAGACGAACTGTGAATTTTATTGCTTAAAAGACATGAATTCATCTACTTCTTGTTTCAACTCTGTGTATTTTGCTAAAAAAGGCTGACACCACTGGAAAAGTAAAAACAGAAGCTTTGTGGACATGGTTTTGTGGATACAGTCCCCTGAAGAGGCTCGACAGCATCAGTCGTTTCAGTAAGTGCCCCCAAAACATCTGTTTACAAGTGACCAAGGAAACAGAGTGTTGTTGTCCGCAGAGCGAGGAGCTTGTGGTGGATGGATCATGGACACAGGAGACTGTTGTTTGTTCAGTAAGTTTATTGTGATCCTAACCAAACCTTCTGTGAGTCATTGTACAGAGTACGGACAAACAACAGCTGTTTAATTTGGAGGTTTTGAAAGACTAAAGGATCTGAGCTCTTCTTCTACCACAGGTTATTTCATACATTTCTTCCTTGGGTTTTTTTGAGTTCATATATTTACCCCCACCCCCCAAGTAGCACAAGAGGCCTCAGTGTGTGGTTCCACAGGAGACTGCTGGTGGTGAACTCAGTGCAGGTAGGAATGTGTGTCTCTGTTCAGCTCTGTCAATCTGAGCTTAGTTATTTCTCCTCTTTTACTCTCAGGTGTTGCTCCTGTGCTCTGTGTTGGCAGATCAGACCACTCACAGCCTTGAATCACCCACTCCTCATAAAGGTGGGACTACAGAGGGATACCATGGTATTGCAGTCCGACCGGGCACCGCCCCGCCTGGGTGAGGAGCCGGGTCAGGAGGTCGACTCGCCCTCACAGCAGCTGTGAGGCTCCACAGCAGCCAGCAGATGTCAGTGATGCCTCAGTCTGGATTTAGGGGAAAGGTTATGAGGCTGTCGGAGGTGTGGTGCAGCAGATGCAGTTTTAATGTGTGTGGATGTTTAAATTATACAAGTGACGCTACCCAGACAAAAGCCAGGCCATGAAGTCCAAGGAGCTCTCCTTAGACCGCTGTGATAAAACTGGCAAGGCAGGAGTTTCTTCAAAGTACTGGATTAAAGGTCTGAATACTTTTGTAAACGAGAGATTCTTCGTAAATTCACCGTCATCATGGGTTATTGATTTTAGATTAAGGGGCAAATGTGGCAGTTTTATCCATTTTAATTAAATCTACAACATAACGTACTGATTACTCTGAGTGTCTGTGTCAACTGTAGTTGATTACAAATAAAGCTCTGGGGGGAAAAAAACGTGTATCTACGTCAGCCAATCAGAGAACACGTTACTGTCGCTTGGTAATCAGCGACCAATAGGAGGCTTCTGTGTGCGCGCGGACAAACGGATTTGTTGTGGAAACAGTCGTCTCTGTGTTTAGAGACAACAACGTTTGAGTTTAAGCGGTGAAGGACCTTCAAACCCAGCGGAGATGAGTCTGTCTCTGAGGTAAACCAGTCCGTGTCCTCTGCTCTTCGTGTCTCCACAGATTTCATCTTAATGCGCCAGCAGCGTGAAGGCTAGCTCTGTCGCGTTAGCTAGCGTTAGCATGTTTGGCTGTGTGAAACACCCGCTAACTCGTTAACTAAGTTACAGCTTGTAGTTAGCTGCTGCTTCGTACTGAGCCGCAGCCGATAGGTTTAACTCTGTGGTTCGCACTGAGTGAAGGGTAAACGGGTGTTACAGCGGATTCTGCGACCGGAGCAGGATGTTCTGCTTCTGTAAAATGTCGCTACAGACGATCTGAACCGACCTTCGGGGTTTTTCAGACTTCACCGGACGCGTATCTTAAAGAAGCCGGTAGTTATGAAAGAAGTGTTGACCGAAGAGCGACAGGTGGAGTTAGTGCTGTAAAAATGTTGGCAGTGGTGATGAAGCTGAACTTCCTGACTGGCTCACAGAGTTTGTTGTAACACTGACATCTGTGTTTCCAGAGCTGAGCTCACAGCTGACAAAACCAAGCGTAAGAAGAGGAGAGAGCTCACCGAGGATCAGAAACATGAGATCAAAGAAGCGTTCGAGCTGTTTGACACCGACAAAGATAAAGAGATCGATTACCACGAACTGAAGGTGAGCAAACCCAGACAAACACCAAGGACAGCGGCCAGCAGCTGGCTCAGGTCTGAACTGGAATCTGTACTACACCCTGTTCACACGGTGTGTGTGCATTCAGCTTGTACCAGACTTTTAAACCATGGGTTAATGCAGAGGGGATTAGCTGATCGATTCTGATCATTAAGAGTGGCCGTTTGAATGTGTATCACCATGGAAACCTTCCTGCAGGTGGCGATGCGAGCGCTCGGCTTTGAGGTGAAGAAAGCGGATGTTCAGAAGATTCTTAAAGACTATGGCCGAGAGGGAAATGGCAAAATAACATTTGAGGATTTCAACGAAGTAGGTGAGTTCACCTGCTCATGATGCACAGTATGAATAAATCTTCACTCTGACTAAGGTGCTTCAGTTCATCCTGTTCATGTCTTCCCGCAGTGACTGATCGCATCCTGGAGCGAGACCCGAAGGAGGAGATCATGAAGGCCTTCAAGTTGTTTGATGATGACGAATCGGGGAAGATCAGTCTGAGGAACCTGCGACGAGTAGCTCGAGAACTCGGGGAGAACATCAGCGACGAGGAGCTGCGCAGCATGATCGATGAGTTCGACACTGATGGAGATGGTGAAAGTAAGTGGTCAGCGCTGTGTTCTTACCTCAGGTGTGAGTGAGGCTCTCTGCCCAGCTGTAGGCTGGAATCATATTAGCAGTCGAGTCTTTCCATCGAACATCAGCCAAAATGATAAAGACTGAATTCTTTATCAAATGAGAAGATGTTAAAAGTATATTTATTATATGATACACATATAATATACATATACATATAATAGATTATTATTTTGTTATTCTTTTATGTTCAAAATGAGCATCAAGCTTTTTTCTGACTGAACGTCTTCTCTCTGTCTTCCAGTAAACCAGGAGGAGTTTCTCACCATCATGACTGGAGACTCCTGATGAGGACACTTCACCTCTGAAGCAGTCTAACGGAAGCTGAGGACATTTGCTTTGGATCGGTCATCCATACTGAGAGGAACTGAGTGACTGAACATCTGTGTGTGCATGAAGGTGAGCAAGCGTCAACACAGACACACAGGCTCCCCCTCGAGGGTCTGAAGTGGACTGACGTTGGACCTGTGGTTGACTGGTTGATGGCATGAAAGGACTGAGCGTCTGACAAGTTCAGCATCGACCACATCGCTCGAGCCGGTGAAGGTATGAACTGTTGTTAATATCCTGCTGATCTTTTATTCACCTTTTACATGTTTCTGTGTGATACGATGTGGTGTAACGTGGATCGAAGACTAAACCAGCTTTGATGAGTTAGACGTAGTTAGTTGTAGATGATGATGTTCACCAGGTCTGTGATTCTGTCTGTGACTCTTTTAGGACTAAACACACATTTTATACTGTAGCTGACCGTTTTTGACCAAAGTGCAGTTTATATAACGTGAATGTTTGAATGTGATATTTATTTTCTACAAAATAAATCAGTTTGCCAGCCAGTTTTTTGTGAATGCTTTATTTACAGCATGCCCAACAACAGTAACCATCCTCAGTCCCTAAGGTGTCAGGTGCAGCAAACAGACAACAACCAAACAACACAAACTCCACATCACGTCACAGTTTGTCTAAAACGATTTGAAACGAGAAGAAACATTTTTAAAAACACGACATTCCACATGTGAAAATACCTTTTAATGACTAAAATATGACATATGATCATATATGATCTAAGATCAGTACTCCTGCTCTCACAGTCTACTTTGAATGTGTTGTGGCTCCCTCCTCCCTGTTGTTTCATTACTGTCCACCAGAGGGAGTCAGTCATTCATGACTCCCCTTAAAGCCGAACTGTAGGTGACACTCAGTTTACTCTTTAAGGCACCGTCATTACTTTAGATTCACAGAAATCAGAGCAGGTTAGATAGAAACCACCAGCTTCGTGTTATGGCCGGGTTCATGGAGGTAATTACTGCTGAGGTGAAGAACAGCTGAGCGTCTAATTAATAAGTTGTGTTACATTAAAATCAACAGATGATGTAACAGCATCAGACGATAAAAGAGGTAGTTTACACTTGAATAGCTGATGTTTAAACCACAGCAGAGTCAGATCTCAGCATTAAGCACTCCACTCAGAGCAGAGGAGCAGAGTCCGGACCACAGGCCCCTTTAGGCGGCTCCTCCCGGGCTCCCTGTCATTTGGCAACCCACAGACCTTCACTCTGATTTAGATGAAGGCTTCTGGTCATGACTCGGTTAAACTGGAAAACGTCTCCAGCCTTACTTTTCATCTGTCTCGGCCTCCGTCTGCTGCTCAGATGATGAGGGGACCTGTGGTTTGAAAACCCAGTTTGCTTTGGTAATAACCTGAGCCAATCATTTAATGACAGAGCAGAGGACTCGCTGGTTTGAAGTTTCTGAGGGAGACAAATGAAAGTGATGCCTTAATAAAAGGCTGAGAAACACCGTCTTGCATGTATGCAATCACACACACACACACACGGCAGGGATTGTGTTACTGAGTGTGTGTGCTCAGACTGAAGGTCAGCGCCGATGTTGATAATCAGAACCTGCATCTGGTCGTCACTGCAGGGACAGACTCATCATGACTTGCCCTTGCACTGGCACATGCTCAGCTGTTGGTCCCTGGACCAGAGCAACACATGCTCCAGAAATAAACCAACTCAGTTCCTCCCCAGTTACAACCTCAAAGTCGCCCCCCCGTGGTTTGCGCTGTAAGACTCTGCGTACACACTCACACACACTCTTTCGTTTTGCTGGTAATCATCTGTGTTGATGAGACTTCTAAAAATAGAGCAGTCTGGCGAACCTCGCCAGGGTCTGATTGCTCTCTGGTCTGAGGTAATAGCAGAGGTTAGCTTAGGCTCCAGATTTAGATGAACTAATGAGATGAGAGAAGACTCACTGATGTTTTCTACGCTGGTGTCGTTTTGACTTTGAGGTTTCTCTGTTTCTCATAACTACACCTGGGACGATCAGCGCAGACCGAGAAACGACATCCTGTTCACGCTGCCAGAGGAGAAACAAAATGATGCTGTTCACATGTGAATGCATCAGTAAAAAGAAAGGCAGCAAAATATTCTAAACAGATGATGATTCAATGAATAAATAAAAGTCAGGAAATCCCTGGTGGTGTACAAGTCACAACTTTATACTTTAAGATCAATACAGTTCTTGTATTTATTTATTTTTCAGGAAGCCCATAAATGGTTCCTACATCTTTCCCCGGTCTTTGGACTTTTCCTTTAGATGTTAATGTTAATTTTTCAATGATAAATTACTGATAAAACTTTGACTGAAGTAAAGTTTCGGGGTTTGATGTATGAACAGAATCACAGGTTTACGTCGCCTCATGTTTGCACAGTGGGCGCCTCTGAAGTGTCTGATTGGTAACCAGAGTCAGAGTTCAGCGCTTGTGTCCACCTGTCAGTCATTACGCGAGCTATGCTGACCATGTGACAACACTTGCCCTTTGACCCTGACACAGACAAGGCAACATGGGTGTGTGTGTGTGTGTGTGTGTGTGTGTGTGTGTGTGTGTGTGTGTGTGTGTGTGTGTGTGTGTGTGTGTGTGTGTGTGTGTGTGTCGGGGGGGGGGGCTGTGGTAGTTAGATCTGAGATGGTGATGCTGCTTCATATGTGGAAACTGTACATGAGTCGTGTGTGTGAACGGAGAATAAACGACAGTCACAGCAGAGAAACACGTTCAGGATGATCCTCAGTGTTTATGACGCGTGTCAGCTGGACGTGTGACACCGGTGTCCAGGTGGGGGCCGTGACCTTTGACCCCTCCTGTGAGAATGACCTCAACCTGCAAGGCCACCGTGATTGGAACTTCATTGTAAAATGATTGGCATCTTTAGCGGCTCGTCAGTGTTTCCGACGAGCCGCTTTATCCGATTTATTATGAAACAATTTTCATAATCGTAATTTTTTTCTTTATTCATTCTCGAATTTCTCTCTTACACTTACAGTTTCAACTTAATTCCTTCCTTCATGTCGACGGCCCCCGAAGCTCAGTGGTTCCAGCTTCTCTTAAACTTTTATGACCCAACAACAAACATCTTAGTGTTTCTGACTGTTGGTTTAAGAAAACAAGTAAATTGTTTTGGATCATTTCTTTATGACATGTCGTTAATACATAAATTGTTTTACATACAGTAACAAACGGTAAACTCCTGACTTCCTTCATGGAGGACGTCTGTGGGGGGAGTAGACACAGACGTGAGGAGGGAATGCCTCGGGACATGCTGTGGATTGTGGACTATGCCTGGCAGTTGGGTGAGGATGGATTAGTTTACACACGCTCATGGCTTTCACAGTAACTTTATCTCTCGGATATCCCAACTTCATCCAGCCCACGCCGCACTGTGGCAGGCCTTCTCCGACTCTCTGCAAACTCCACTAAACAACAAAACATCACCGTCACACTGAGAGCGACTTCTCTGATGGAGGTAGAAGTTTTCACGTGAAGAAGAGAGAAAAGAAAAGAGTTTGCAGAGAAGTTTGAAAGGATGTTTGAAGACTTTGTGCTTCCAGTAAAAATATTTTCAGGATCACATCTGGTTCTCTTCACTCAGCCTCTGGCCTCTGACGTTGCTTATTTATTTTTCTCCAACACCTCATCCGACTCCTCCCACACTTTACACACATTACACACAGACCCACACACACCTGTAAATACTGCACATACAAGCATCATTTAACTGAGCTGACAGGACGACTGTGGTTCTGAAGCTGTAGGACACGAGTCTTGTCCACTGTTCCAGATAAATGTCCATCCACAGGGTGACACACACTGAGAAACAGTATTTGGATATAAAACCAAAACACAGACAAAGGAAACAGAAACAACATGTTGTGTATTTCGAACTGAAACTTGAGGCTTTCAGGTTTTGGGGCGAGTAACTGATTCCTCTCAGTTAATGGATCATTACAGCTGCTCTGTTTTCAGGTTGAAGCAGCACAGTGTCACCGAACACCAGATCCTGGTCCACTCAAAAACTTTGTTGTGAACTCTTGAGAAATACTTTATAAAACTCAGTTTAAACTCCTTTTTATTTGTTTGACATTATCTCACTGTAAAGTGAACTTGCAGGTGGAGGCCAGAGGTACAAACTCCATCGCCATCTCTGAACATCATCATTTCAACACCCAATTTAAGTTCTGCAGCGCTGAGATCATGGATGTTTCTACCTGGCACAGATTTGCATCGGTAAAAAAGAGGAGCATAAACTTCATTAGCTCCCCGTTCTTCATCTGACTGAGGCTTCAGTCAGATGAAGGCTGAAGCTTGTTTCGGTGCAGAACTGGAATGATTCTCCCGACAGCTTAAAGCTTTGTCGGCTTCCCGAGGACAGGGTGAAACAAACAAACAGTTCCACCTCTTTTCATTTCCTCCCTGTTTCCTCAGGTCTAAATGGTGCGGACAGCAGTCTAAACAGCTCGTTGGAGGGAAGAAGGGGCAAATGAACAGCATGGTTTTTCCAGGAGAAGGTAAAGGATGGATGCAAACCAACGGCGGGGAAATTAAAGCAGGTAGGTACAACACACCAGAACACTGTGCACATTCCTCCGAGTCTGAACGTTAATAATCCGCCCTCGTCTCTGTCTCTGTGTGTTGTGAGAAGGAAATCATGCACAAAATTTATTTTCAGGTGGAATTATCCTTTACACTTCAGCTGTTTTCTCTCCATCACCAGGTTCACAGTGACTAAACTTTCTGACCTGCGGTGTGGAGCATGGAGGAACCTGATCAGCTGCTGCTGCACATGAAGGTGCGTTACTTCACAAATATTCTCATATTCTATCATATTCTCTTATGTTTTTAAAATGTCAAACTTTTGGCTGGAGTATGGGCCAGACAACACAAAGCTGTCAATGTGACATGACAGTTACGGTTTTGTGTGACTTATCACAGGAAGGTGTGTATCAGCTCTCTGCTGTTCACTCCTCTTTGTTTTGGAATCCAGTGGGTGTGTGTTGCTTCTGGGCTTTTCAGTGATTCAGCCGTGTTTCTGCGCTGATGTCCGACAGATTCATAGATCTCTGAAGTCTCCTTCCCTCCCTCTGCTCAGAGCTGACAGGAGTGGACAGCTGAGGGTAATCCTCCGCCGAGCAGATGCTCGGCGTGCTGATATCTGGGACATGCTCACAGGTTTGATCTCTCTCTCTCTCGCTCTGTGTAATGTGTAGAGCCGCCGGTCTTTGGATCGGTAATCCTGGGCTCTTACACCGAGGCCCACAGAGGCCCTGAGTGTCAGCAACACATTTTTCTCTCCCACACACACACATATCGAAACACACACACACAGGCAGCATCACTGACACCTCAGAGCTAAATATACCAGGAGTGACAACGACAGGTGATCGGACTCCTCCACAGACGTGCACTCAGCCAGCTTGGACACCAGAGGTCACAGGGTATGAGTGTACGACTGTGAGCGTGTGTGTGTGTGTGTGTGTGTGTGTGTGTGTGTGTGTGTGTGTGTGTGTGTGTGTGTGTGTGTGTGTGTGTGTGTGTGTGTGTGTGTGTGTGTGTGTGTGGGAGGGGGCGGTGTTTGAGCGTCAGGGTCTGATCACTGTAGACTACCTTCGCTCAGTCCGGAGAGAGCTCAGATCCAAACGCAGCCCAGCTCTGGGTCCCCCTCTTTCCTAAGCCAGCTGGTCTGGCTTAATATCATTTCTTTCTTTCACTTCCTTTTTTTTTTTTTTTTTTTAAAAAATCCTTTTCTTGTTTGATACAAGGGACTGACTGAGCAAACCCACAGCTGGAGCTGCTGGGGAACCTTCCAGGTGAAGACAGAACAGAAAGCACTGGTGAGTGGCTGGTGATGGATGAGGCACGGGTGTGAAATCTTCAGGAAACTGGAAAAAGCACTGGAATATTGTTAAACAGTACGGGACAGAAGGGAAAGGTGATTACTGAGCTGCAAGAAAGGGTTGAAGTTGGAGATGGAGGTAGAAACTGAACTCTGGGTCACTGCAAACAGTCGTTCACACATCCAGCAGATGTGGAGCAACATTAGCATTAACGTCTCTGGACATTAAACATCTTCCTCTTTTTTAGCTCTGTTTTTGGTCTCTACCAACTCCTGAGGGAAATATCTGTCTGCCTGCCTGTCTGCCTGTCTGTCCGTCTGCCTGCCTGCCTGCCTGTCTGTCTGTCTGTCTGTTTGCTGCTGAGCAGGTCCTGGACTGTGGATTTATCAGTAGAACTAACGCTGGATTTCTATGAGTTTTGATGAGATGATCAAGCATTTGAAATGTAGTTAAGTACAGTGTGAGTGTTTTCTGTTGTACTACACACGACACCACACTTATCTGTCGACATGCAGACAGATACAGACATATCTGCAGTGAGCTAATACCAGTAATGATGGAGGAAAGTGGTTCACTGTCTCACAGCATATGATACAGACAAAATGGTGACATCTGTTGGCCTCATTTGGGATGGTCACATGACTTCAGCTTATATCAGCCCAGATGATATATCTGAAAACAGCTGCGTGCTGCGGCTGATGAGAGGAACGCTGCCGGTTATAAAATCAAAACAATGAGCTGAAAGATGCTAAAAAGCTCAGTAAAGCTGAGCGTTGGCTTCTGTGCTTGGTATCTCAAGCATGTGTGATAATTGATGTCTTTAAGCTCTTTGAGTTTGGATCATATGAGGCTGAGTGTGATTGGCATTCGTGGAAAAGTATTTTGAAATACCACAAATATCATATGTGACCCACATCATGCGTTACACACTTAACTTTTACTAAAGCTGCTTCTGAATTTACATGATCTTTGCTTGGTTTTCTACATTAAATGATACAAATAGATCAATAGATAAATTTAATTATGATTGTATATAAATATTGGGCTAATGCACTGCTTGATGCTGTGGATGTGTAGGCTCTGTAAGTATATAAGTACAGCTCCACAGTTCCCATCAGCCCTGTGGAGCTTTTTAGAATCTTTCAGCTCATTGTTTTGGTTGTTAGTTACAGTCTGCAGCTTCGCAGCTTCACTGTTCCAGTTCACACTCACTGCTCTCACTCAGCAGCCAAAGAGCCAGAGTTTTCCCTCAGGAGCTGGTAGAGACCAAAACAGAGCTAAAAGAGAGGGAAGACTGGACTTAGACATGGTGGACTCAGACACCAGATGAAGGATCATGTTGCTCTATAGCTGCTTCATAGGTAAACACATGATTATTTGTACATCAACTTTACAAATGTTGTCACTGCCCCTATAAGATAAATTCACAATGCACTTGATGCAGATTCCTCTGGATCTGAATTCTTAGTATCTGAAAGGTTTCTGGTGATGACCTTTGTCACATCATATTTTCCACTGACCCACCCACAGTTTTAGACGTCACACTTTTCAGGGATTCATGGGGAAACACGCAAGAATTGCTCAACTTGTGGTTTGTCTCTGTCTCTGCCTTCTACTTCCTCATCCTCCTTCATCTCCCTCTACCAAACACTAAACAACCTCCCTTTGACTTGAATTGAATCCCAGTCAAATGGAAAAACAACCAGCTTTTCTTCACTGTCCGGCAGCCACATTTCAGATGAGAGAAAAAAGGTGATAAAACATCAATGTTAGGTTGCTTACAGTTGTCCCTGCACTCGCAGCAGTTAAGCTTTATAAGTACCAGCAAGTGCTTTGTGGATTTTTTTCCCCACCTTTCACACCTCAGGCTACAGAACAGTCAGTGCCTCAGTCTCTGAATGGTAGATGTCTGTATGTGCAGCCTGCAGGTAAGACTCAGGGCTGCAAAATCCCTCAAACTTCAAAAAATCACATTAAAACATAATATTGTTGTTTATAGTCAATATTCTTCCAAAAAGAACCTCTGCTCTTCTGTATTATCACATTATGTCTCTGTATTATTGCCAGGCCTTGACCTTACGCTGTGAAGTGCCTTGAGATAACGTGTGTTGTGTTTGGCTTTATATGAATAAAGCTGAACTGTAATTAATTAAATTATGAAAGGATCAGATGAACGCGGTGAGGTGATAGGTAAAGGTGCATGTTGAACGCTTTCCGCTGGGGGGCAGCAGTGACCCTGAGCAGAGGAGACAGAGCTACAGGAAACATAAGTTTTCTCACAGTTCATGAACCAAACGTGTAAAAAAAAAAAAAAGAATTCAGCTTCAAACAGATGTCAAACACGGATCAAACTCCAGGTTCTCGGGCCTGAGCTCAGCTTTTTAAACACGAAACATTTCTCACGCTTTCGTTCCTCTCTTTCTGTGTGCGCGTGCGTCTGCATGTGTGCGCGTGTGCCTGTGATGTTGCCGCCTCCTGACGCCCAGGTGCTCGCTAACAGCCCGAGAGGCGCGTGCTTCAGGAGGAGACTCACTGATGGACTGAACCGCTGGACGGAGAGGACACGCGGAGAAAGTCACGGAAGACATGCGGGACTGAGCGGAGAGGTGAGCTGCAGTTAGTCCCAGGCTGTGTGTGTTTCAGGACAGTGTGTGTGTGTGTGTGTGTGTGTGTGAGAGAGAGAGAGAGAGAGAGAGAGGGAGAGGGGAGATGCGGGGCGCGAGAGCTTGACACGACATTTGACTGATAAACACCAGGAAACAAACAGCGGGGTGATCCTCCGGTCCCTCCGCTCCTCCGGTCCCTCCGCTCCCCCCGCGCCCCGGGTGATCCTCTGACCCTCCCACAGTCCGCGTCTCTCCGCCTGGAGAACTCGCGTCCACACTCTGGGTTTCAGTGTCAGCTGTAGTCGGTTTGTAGTTCGGTTTGGAGCCGGAGTCGCAGCTCGGTTCTCGGGTCTTGTGCGGAGCCTTTTCCCCCCGGCAGAGGCTGGTGGAAACAGCGGGGAACTTCAGCACCATGGAGCCGCAGGAGGAGTGAAGGCGCGGGAGTGTTTGTTCTCCACAGCGGCACCTGGTAAGAGACCTGAGGGGCCTGGGTGGAGGGAGGTGATCCACAGATCAGCAGCTCCAGGTTCATTATAACCTCAGGCAGCCAGAAACAAACCAGCGGAAACGGCAGCGAGTTTGATCACCGATTAATCGTTTAACTCGATTTTTTAAAAGAGAAACATTAACTGAATATTTGGTACTTTACTTTAGTAAACTTTAAAAAAAATCATTGATCAGAGAAAATGAAGCAGTTTGAATTTGTGAACTTTGGATTCAGGCAGCATTCAGTGAGCAGGCTGATTATTTAGGAACATAACTGTCAGGTGTATGAATGAAACTACACGTTGGTTTGAGCCTTTCATTTATCCTGTGATGGAATAACAGGAGGAAAATTAAAACAATCTGACAAAACACAACTTTACAACCAAAGAGCTCAACATGAAGTACAAACAACAAAGGCCGTAAAACTAGACTCAACTTTGAGACTCAGCTTCACGGTCTTATTGGTTCCTGAAGCAACACCCCCCCCCCCCCCCCCGCCAAAAATAAGCTCAGAGTAAATGGGTTATTAAATGAACTTCTGGTCTCCAGTTAATCAGATGTTTGCATAAAGACAGAGACTGTGTCCTACAGAGACGCTGGACGCTGCAGAGCTCAGTGTGATATCAGTCTCCTGTGCTGAGCATGTGGTGTCTGTGCAAAGTGACTCAGTAGATGGTTATAGAGGGACGTCCCTGACCAGACCACATGTATTAGATCAGGTTACGTGTGTCTGGGACCTTAAAAGGGCCTTTGCTCAGTAATCCAGCCTGTGTTTGTTTGGTAAAGTTGATGCGACACTGTGAAATGTGTTGTCACGTTTCTCTGCCTCATACATCCAAACGTTTGTAACTTAGTGCATCTGTGTGTGAACACAGGCCACAAACACTCGGCTCTGAGGTTTAGATGCAATGAATTCGTTTATTTGTTGCCTTTAACTTTCATTAATACTTTCTGTGTTTGTTGAGCTTTCACCGAATCTGAGGGAAAGTCTTTCTTGTCTGGAAGTTGATTTTCATGGTGCGCTGAAGTGAATGGAACAGCTGTCTTCATAGGGGAACTCCATCGATTCTCCACATCTGCATGTGTTTCCAGGTGTTTGGGGGTATGACCTAATGTGTGAAGCCTTTAGTGTCTCCACGGGGAGCTGGGTGAGCTCTGATAAAGATCCTCAGGTGATGTCACCTGAGTAACTGGGGATTGTGGGTAACACAGGCATCAGTTTCTGTACAGTAATAGAGCACTCTGAGGTGTTGCTGTGAAAGCACGGGGGAAAGCCAGTGTAATCCAGAACACTGTACAGGTGCAGGGCTTTGGATCAGAGCTGAGTTGTCTCTGACTCTGACTCTGACTCTGAGCTGTGTGTTGGTCAGATGGTCTTGTTTGATGGAGCTGCAGTTTGGTGCTCCACTCGTTTCTCTGGGTGACGCGGAACAAAGAATCCAATACTTGAGTTTGTTCTGCAAAGGAAATGATTAAGTTATTAAATCCCAACGAGCCCAAACTCTTGCTCTCTGCGTTTCACTTCTGCTGGTTTCGTTCCATCAGTGTAATTTACAAACTGATTTTTGTCATTTGTGATTCAGAGTCACAGACGTTAAGAATCATAATCCTTATGTGAATCGTTTTTTCCCGCCCCTACCAACAGTGATAAATCAGTGGTGTGCTGTTTTAAAGTTTATGCTGCCTGTCAGTCACTGGAAGCAGCTGACAGAGCTAAATGCTCGTCTGTGTTCAGATCTCTGACTGTGTTTATCTGCTGTTTGGCCCGAGACAGTGAAGTGACGTAAAATCAGATCAGTGATTGATAATTCTCTGCGGGTTCATCTCTGAGAGTGACGCCTCTCACATTACGCGAAGCCACGTGATCCATCGTTAATGTCTTCGTACCTTTTCCAGCTTTAAAAGATTCGTTAGCTGCGTTCAGTTTGAAACAGTCTGGTTTTGCCAGCTCAGCTTTTCTTCTTTTTAAAATCGATGTCGAGTTCAGTTCCAGGTAGATCTAAAAAAGATTAAACGTCAGGCTTCCTGAAAGTCCCCAGTACAGAAGGAGGCAGTGATGGAGCGAATCACATGGGCACCATTCACAGCTGTCCATCCACCTCCGCTCTGTCAGGCCAGTGCAGGAGAGCCTGACCCCCCACCCCCCCGCTCGTCAGCCCTCAAACCCCTCAGCCTCGTCATAAATCAGCGACCTCAGTCATTTAGTTGTAGATTATTGGTGAAACGCTGCACGTGAAGGTGTCGCTCTGAGCTGTGGGTCGTTCTGATGGTGTTTTTCACTGTTCCTCACTGAAAACAACAGTTAAAGGCTAATTACATATTAATGCAAAGAAATAATAATGGAGTGATGTAGGTATACCACTCCCATGTACCACTTCTCTCTCTCTCTCTCTCTGAGGTTCAGCATGATGGAAAATAATTGGCAAGTCAGAGAGAGAGAGAGAGAGAGAGAGAGAGAGAGAGAGAGGGCAGCTGAGATCTGCGTGAGATGGCTGATTTCCATCTTTTCTTCTGCTCGACAGTCGTTCTCTCTGTCTGTGAACCAGAAACCGGTCGTATTGTTGTTTGGGGTAAAAAGTTCATTCTTTTATTTTTGGAGTCCTTCTGTTTTACACTGGGTCTATAAATAGCAAGGGAGGTTCGTGTGTGTGTGTGTGCGTGTGTGTGTGTGGTGTGTGTGTGGTGTGTGTGTGTGTGTGTGGTGTGTGTGTGTGTGTGTGTGCGTGTGTGTGTGTGTGTATGTGTGTGTGTGTGTTTTGCTGGAGATTGGCTGTCATCCTGGAAAAGATCAAACTCTGCATTAAATCACTGCAGTTACAGCACACATACACTCACACGCTGGTTTTTAATGCGATCGTCCCTCAACACCTCACGTCTCCGTTTGGCCTAAAATTCCCCTTTACTACAACCTGCTGAGTGCGCTTGTCTGCGAGCTCTCTAAATTTAAACCGTGTTGATCCGTGTGCTGTTTTCCTGAAGCGAGGTAGGCAGCGTGACTCAGGCTGTAGATGTTCGTGTAACGCTCTCCGGCTGGCGTGTTGCTGCTCGCTGCAGGAGGTTTTGATAGTATCACTGCACTCTGCTTAATCAAAGCGGTTTGTTGTGGCAAAACACAGCAGTTATCTCTTAATGTCAGAAGCTGTCAGTTCACATTCATACGTTCCCACTGTCAAAGGCGAGGACTGGAAAATAATAGAGGAAATTACACAGTGCAGATTATTAGGGATGCTGCTGATGACTGTTGTCATGACTGATTGATCTGTTGCTTATTTTCTGGATGAATTTATTCGTTTTTTTACTTTGTAAAATGTCAGAAAATACTCAGGTGTCCCCATCACAAGTTTCCAGAGCGAATAATTTGTTTTGTCCGACCGACTGTGTCAAACTCGTCTGATTTACTATCATATAAAACTGAGCAACGCAGCAAACAGAACAACCGAGGCAGGAAGTTTGTCCGCTACGTGTTTTTGAGTTTGCCTGTTCCACCTTCATCCTCCGGCGTTTTACATCACAGTAAACTGTTGAACTCCTGGACTCTGTGATCAACTTTTATCAGACAGGAAAGAAAAGAATGGGAAGATCAGTTTGTTGCCACCTTCCTCTGTTGTAATGTTGTAATACTTTTAATGATGATGATGATGATGATGGTAATTAAGAGAGGAGGGAGATAAAGCAAAACATCAACCTTTGAATGAGTTTAGTGACAGAACAGTCTTGTGTTCAGAGCGCACACCTTTGTCGTCCTCTCACATCTTCACGAATCTCAGTTTCATTCTCCATTTGGTCGCGTGTGCCTGAGGCCTGGCACCTCCTGAAAGCAGACACGCCTTTTTCCCTCCTCGCCCCGCTGCGATGACGGCGGAGAGCTGCCAAGAAAACCTGTCGTGTGTGCGTTTGTGTTTGTGTGCGTCTGTCTCAGCCTGTGTGAACATCCAGTTAACTCAGCGACCCAAGCTCTTAAGCTCCACTTCAGGAGTGAGACACGGGTCACATGGCACACACACACACACACGCACACACACGCACCCACACTGCAGTGACTGCATGCACAGGTCGGTCTTCACAGTATAACACATATTTTCCCTCTTCCTGCCGAGCGTAGGAGAAGTTCCTCTTTTAGGCTTCGTATCGTCGGCCATCTTGTCACCGTCCCAACCACCATCAGTGCACTGATAAATCCAAGTTCTTCTTCTTTGGTGTTTGTTTCGGGAATTTAATGGTTCCTCATGTTTCCTGACTGCTTCCTCATGGATGAAAAAAATCTGTGGAAATATAAAAGACACATGTCTGACACCTGTGTGTTCAGGTGCAGCCCAGAGAGGCCGTAGGTGGCGGCCGTCCTGTGGCTCTGATCTCACTGTCACGTCACGTAATGATGAAATTAATTCCGATTACTTCTGGGAGCGTTGCAGTCCGTTTGCAATAATCCGCCCAAACCGGTTTCAGGTGAGATTAGTCCAGACTTGCTTTAATGTTTTCTAATGCTTCTGGAGGATCATGTCAGAAATTACTTCAGAAAAATACGTTTGTACTGAGCTAAAGAACGAAGATTAATATGCATCTGTCTGAAGCACATTGTGTTGCATCTTGTATGAAATGTACCGTGTCAATAAAGTTTTATTATCGTTGTTATTGACAGGAGTCTCGCCCCTCACATTCCTGAGGCTCATCCCACCTCAGCTCCACCCAGAGAGGAAGTTCTCTGGTGAGCGGTAAAGACAGAGATCCTGTCCTCAAATGTGGTTTCTCAAAGCCTCCAGATGTTTTTAGGTAGCGTATGATGCAGCTAACAGCCAAACTCATCACTGTGTTATTTGCATTGTGACATGAGGGGTTGTTTCACTTCCTCCGGCGCGTACAGTAACCCCCTGAGGAAGCTGGGTTCATGGGTGTGTCAGGGGGATACAACAGCAGTGAATGGACGGGTGTGCAAACAGACGATATGTTGCCTGTCTGTGCGTGCATGGCAGTTACACTCTGCAGCACAGCACGCCATGACACCCACACGCAGTCCGTGTTTGGTAATTAGCTGCAGTGTTCCTACATGTTTCTGTCGGAGTTTTTGTTTTTCGGTCCTTCGTCGTTATTTTAGTGCCCTGGAAACTGTCAGGTGTTTACATGCCTCCTCTTCAGGTGTGACAGAATCTGTAAACTGGTTTATCCTTGTGTGGGCATGATGATGATGATGTTGTGTTGCTGTTTTGTTTTTTCACAGGAGCCAGCCAGCAGTTTGGGATTGACAAGTGAAAAACCGAGGACCCGGAAGTCAAACGAAGGAGCCAGAGAAGACGTTTGTGAAAAACAGGAAAAGCAACAAGAAAAAAAACGAAGATGGGGAGAAAAAAGATTCAGATAGCACGGATCATGGATGAACGAAACAGACATGTAAGTGACATGTGAGCATGCAGAAGACTTCAACACCTTTCGGATCAGACCTGTCACACATTCAGAACACTTCCAACACAGCATCTTAATTTTAATGTGTCAGGCTGAACCAGTGATCCCAGTCAGGATCCATTTTAAGTTCTGAGGGTAAAAAATTCCACGTTGATCCCTGATCAGAAAACGCCATGTGACCTAATGAGGATGTGTGGAAGTGCACATTCTGTAGGAAGGAGGATTCAATATCTGATCAATAATGAAAGAGAAGAGAACATGTATCTGGGTTCAGTGAGAGGAGCGGGGTGAGCATCCATGGTCACTCACTCACTCACTCACTCACTCACTCACTCAGCCTGTGGGAGAACAGAAAACACTCGGCTTCCTTCACATCACTGAACTTTTCAACCCGTCGCTGTTTTCCAGCAGCGATGCGTTTCCTCTCACGCACCAGGTGCTGAATATTGCATCATGATCACCTGCGTCGTTCTGTGACTGTGCTGTCGTGTCAGAGTGAAGCGAACACGCGTCACTTTAACAGAGAGATGAAACCAGCAGTGTTACGTCTTCCAGGACTGAAAAGGGCGTGAAACACACACATTCATTCACCGTCTCTTCCTCCTTCACACTCAAACACAATACCAGCCACATACAGACACACTGTAGTTCCTCAAACTGGTGATATCATGTCATATGATCCTCACAAGCTGTCTGACTGGGGGGTTAATGTGAGTCTGTATTCAGCATGTACCAGGATCTGCCGGCTCAATGCAAGAAATATGACACCTGAGGAAAAAGAGCATATTGTCAATGGGACTTTTGCATGTGTGTGTGTGTTGCCGCACACAAGTGCACACACACACACACACAGAATAAGTCCTGTCTAGGGGAGCGGTTCCTCTCTTCCTGTTATGACAGGAAATGCAGGCCCATGTGCTTCCTGACCCCCGTGGCAGAGCAGCACTGACCCGTCACAGTCCCTCTCTGACCGTACGATGGTAAACCAGTGCTTCTGTGTGTGTTTGTGTGTAAACTACACACACACACGCAAGTGTGGTGATGTCTTAAACATACAGCGCCGGTGTGTTTAAGCTGCTTTGGCTCGATCGTTTATTCTACAGTTTATTACATGTTTATGTTTTTTTTAATATATATAACAAAGTGCATGGTATTGACAGTGAGCTGGATCATGACCAAGAAGCTGCGTGGTTAAGAGAAGAGTTATAATGAAAGAGTGTTGATAGAATTATGAAATCATTATGCTCTGTTGGTATAATTATCACATAGTAATTACCTATACACACCTATATATAAAATATAAATCAAACTAAACCTCTGTAGACTAAAACAGAACCAGTCCAGAGTAAAAAGACGGAGCGCTGCAGCGTGTTCATTTCTTTTTTTTTATTTTCCCCAGGTTATTATAATTACTCTGCACCTGCAGATGTGTGAGGCTGCACCTGAGCTGTTAACGTGCTCATCATGATGATGCTAACATGCTCCTGTTTAGCAGTTTCTGTGTGCACCATCTTAGCTTAGGTGTTAGCATGCTAACATTTGATAATTAGCCCTAAACACAAAGTCCAGCTGAGGCTGATGGGAAACTCATTAGTTTTGCAGGTGGACAAATGAAAGTGTTGGTGATGTACCTTCTCATTTTTCTCCAGGTGACATTCACCAAGCGTAAGTTCGGCCTGATGAAGAAGGCGTACGAGCTGAGCGTGCTGTGCGACTGTGAGATCGCTCTCATCATCTTCAACAGCACCAACAAGCTGTTTCAGTACGCCAGCACCGACATGGACAAGGTTCTGCTCAAATACACCGAGTACAACGAGCCCCACGAGAGCAGGACCAACTCCGACATCGTGGATGTGAGTCTCACACACTGAATATCTTTAGGGAACCGCCCCCTTTTTTTTGTACATCATCATCATCACAGCACCATGATAAAAATGTGCAGCGTTCACGATGAGCAGTTCCTGTTCGCAGTGCATTTGTAGACCACGTTTGTGTGTGCAGGTGTGTGAGTGTGTGTCTGAAAGCATTGAACAACATTGCACCAGTACAGAGGAACACACTTTGTACTAGACTGAACCTTGTTCTGCATTGACTTATGTAATAGTGTTAGCAGCACAATAACAAGTGTGTGCCTCTGCACACTCTGAGGACACACAGTAACTCTGTGAACACACACACACACTGTATTCGTTTGCTAAGCACACCATGTCACCAAGGTCAAACTTAAGCTGTCAAAAGTCACGGAGCAGGCAGGCGTGTGCTGCTGCAACAGGAAGGTAAGCAGGAGGTTTTACTCCTCCTCTGTCCTGGGTTTCAAACTCAGGCTGAGTCATGAGGCCTCCATCAAAAGTAACGTGGAACATAAAGATAAAAAGGTGCAAAGCTCTGTTGTCGATTACAGTGATTTGATTTTTATACAGTCTGAAGATATTTTTCCTAATTTGATCAGAACAGTGAGAGTGGGCTGAACTTTTCTCCCAGAATGAACCATTAGTCAGTGTTGATGCACTGGAGGGGTGTTGCTGCCGTGAGCCCATGTGTGTTTGTGTGCTAATTGTGTTCACATGTACATCCTGTATGTGTGTGTACCTGAGTTTTTCCCTCCACGCGGCCAACCACATGGCCTCCTGGCCAGCCCCGTCAGAACCAGGCTTACATGCCCCGTAATCCTCTGTAATCTACCACAATCCTGTTTAGCTCGTTACTGTAATCTGTCCAGGCAGCCTCTTCATCTCTGCAGTGTGTCCACACAGTCTGAACCGGCCAGGTTATTTACTGCTGCTCGCTGCTGTCGCTGGGTCTGCATCCACTTTACCCTCTGTACAGCATCTCCTGCTTCCTTTTCCTGTGTTCGGATCCTCCTCGTGCTTTTGTTCTCACCGGCATCCAGTGACAAACCGAGGGGAGAAGTGTGGTGTTTTGGTTAATGATAGAAATTCCACAGTGTTTCTGTCCGATGCTTTCCCCTTGTCCCCACACAGATTTTTCTGTCCATCCACCAAACTGAAGTCCGTCCATGTGGCATCTTCTGATGTTTTTAGTCCAACCAGTTCATCGATCAGGCCTATGACAGTTCTTACCGGCATGTGCTGCTGTCATGTGGTACTCTGTACTGGACGTTCTGTTATGACAGCGGTGGCATAATGTTTGTCAGTCAGAATCGTCGCTCTCTGAGAGGAGGAGCACTGACGTGTTGTTTTGATGAGCCTGGTAAAGAGCGGGTGGTGTGAAGATTTGAGTTTAGAAAAATGAGGTTGAAATAAAAGCTGAATTTTGTACTGAATAATTTTCAGTATGGACTGGTTGAGATCAGGTGTTGTACATAATAATATTTTGAAAAGATGGTCGTGAAGTTTAAAGCTCATTTTGACCTTTGACCATTAAAAAAATCTTAACTCAAGGTCCATTCTTGCAGTCTTCATCCTCATCTTCCTCATCTTAGGTCAGGGTTGTGATCTTCCCTTACATGATGACCTGTTATCATGTGACCAGAGTTTTATTCTTAGCAGACATGATGAGAACTGAGAAAAGTTTTGGTGGACTGATTCTCACACTGGTCTGCAGGAGTTAAAGGAGTGAGGCCTCGATGGTTCACACAGGGTGAGTCCTGTGTTCGCTGATAACGTTTGAGTCTTGGCTTAATCTCGCTGCTCTCTGACTGGACGATGAGAGGGACAGAAGTCTTTCAGAGGCATGTGAACCTCTCATGGTGAGACAACAATACATGGCACAACGTGGTGCCGAGGCGGCCGTGCCAAGGTCACACTCGCTGAGCCAGAGTGGCGCTGGAACGAGCTCAGCGTGCTGGAGCTCCTCCGAGCTTATAGTGGTTTGGATTTTAAAGGAACAGTTCAACATTTAGGGAACTACAGCTTTAAAAAAAAGAGAATCTCAGTGTCACGTCTGTGTGTTAGGTACGAAGCTGGAGCCAGAACAGGGTTAACACCTGTAACACTCACTAAATAACATTTCAAAGGTTGAGACAGTTTGCTGTTGGTCAGAGGTATAAATTCACACGTCAGGGTTCATGCTCGTGTTCATTTCCTTCAGCCCTGCCATGAAATTTTACTGTTTTAAATGCTTTTTTTGACATGTATGAAGTGTTAACCACTGAGCTTTAGAGATGTTGAGAGGTATTTGTGAACCAGAGGGCCAGCTGTTTCCCTGCTGTTAAAACAATCTCTGATTAATCTTCTGTTTATTGACTTATCAATTGACTGATTAGGTTTTATTCTCTTGTGGAGGCGAGCAACAGAAAACCAAGGGAGAACAGACTGAGCCGGGGGCTGGAGTGTGAGGTCTGAGGTCTGATAGTAGGAGCTGTGAAAAGGCTCCGTACCAACGAACTATCTGCCAGACAGGAATTCAGTAGAAGAGAGGCTCCTTTGTTTTGGTCATCTTTTTTTTTTTTCTTTTTTTTTCCTCATGCGGCGGGTTGGCATGTGTGTGTGTGTGTGTGTGTGTGTGTGTGTGTGTGTGTGTGTGTGTGTGTGTGTGTGTGTGTGTGTGCAGGCCAGATAACTATCAGCTTATTGTATTGTTCATTTAGCCTGGGAACCTTGTTGCTATTTATGAATCTGAGGAGTTCTGCATTCCTCACTTTTACTCTGTCAACCCTGTTTTGCTTTGGCCTGCTCTGCTGTGTGTGTGTGTGTGTGTGTGTGTGTGTGTGTGTGTGTGTGTGTGTGTGTGTGTGTGTGTGTGTGTGTGTGTGTGTGTTTAACTGGGGCTCCATGCTGTTTCAGATTAGAAACAGATGAAGTTTTCAATAAAGTGGAGCACACACACACACACACACACACACACACACACACACACTGAAACACAGACTGACGCTCACATATGCCTGCAGAGTAAGTCCAGTTCCTTTGTGTTGGCTGTGATCCCTCCCTGCTAAATGGCTGGAAACTGGTAGTGGTCTAAAAATAGCCCAGAACACAGCTAAGAATAGCCATGACGGGCTGTGAGTGTGTGTGACTGTGGTTTGCCTGTGAATGACTGAGTGTGTGCGTAGAACTGTGTGAGCCACAGGAGGAAAATAAAGAATAGGAAGAGAAGCAACTTAAGGCTGAGTAACCAAGTCTTCGCTCCCCTCCTTCCTTTTTCCCCTCTGACCGGTCCACTTTGTATTCGTGTCCACGTTGTATCCGTGTCCACGTTGTATCCGTGTCCACTTTGTATCCGTGTCCACGTTGTATCCCTGGACGAGTCCATGTATTTTGAGGAGCTGTTTGTGTTGTGGTGTTACGGTCTAAAGTATTTGTGTTAATCCCCACAGACATGTTTTAATGATGTGTCTGAACACAGAAATGCCAGAAAACACGTTTCTTGAAGTCGTCAGATCCTTTACTTCAGTAAAAGTCCTGCATTTAAAATCCTGCCAAAAGTAAAAATGCAGAAATATTATCAGTTAAATGTAGTTAAAGTGTCACAGTATCAGTGCTTCATTGTGCCGTAGCCTGACTGATCTGTGATCAGATCATTGACCCTGAGTCATCGATGCTTCAGTTCTGATACAGAAATTCAGATTCACTCTCTGAAACCTGTAGAAGTGTTTTCTCACAGAAGTTGTTTAAATGAAGAAGGAAAAATCCGTGTTGTGCTGAGCTGCTCGCAGCCGCAGGCGCTCGCACGGTGACGAGGGCGGGGGCACATTGCAGGGCCGTTATTCAGCAGCTGACTCTCCAATGTACAGCTGTCCTTTAAACGCCAACAGACAGCGTTAGTAAAACCTTTGATTTCTGAATGGAACCAAAATGTGTCAGAAGCTCCCACACTGTCGTAATAATGTCCCACAAAGGAAACTGCATGTAGGTGTGAGTTCATGGGAAGATTCCTGGAAATAACAGTGTAGTTTGGGGATAATTAAAGAGAAAACAGGGAGTTTTACTTGGTACTGTGCAGTTCTGATGTTCTGATGTCACATTCATCTCTGGTAAATCATTTAAATGAATATTTACTGATTGCATCATTATAATGTAAGGCAGCTTAAAGTCATGAAGACTTTTTTTTTGAAAAATTAAGAATTTTTTTGTTTCTTTAGGAAACAAGATGATTTTTTTGTCTTAGAAACTCAGTTATAAGAAGCAGGTATTTAATAACTGTAGCAGCAAACATTTCCTCCCTAATAATTGGTACCAAATTATTTAGACTCTTGGAAATATCCTTGTAATTTACTGCTAAATACCAGCTTTTTTTTTTTTTTAGGAAATTATGAAGGTTTCTAGGAAATTAGCTGGAAAATGTCGGACCTGTGAAATAAGGCATTACCGAAAATGGCTCTCGTTGCTTCTTGTGTCTTTGTGTCTCACGTAGGTCTGGTGCTGTAAATACGTGCTGCTCTAATTTTGGACAAAAGTTCCATCTGCTGCCTGAGCGGTAGTAGTGGGATGGTGTAAAAGCTGCATGTCATGTTCCCTGGCACACGCTACAAACACACACACACACACACTGGTGCACACATGCATCATCTGATGTGGAAGTGGTGGAGGAGGAGGAGTAGACCACCCACGAAAAAGAGCAGTGGAAGCAACCGAAACTGAAAAAAGAAAAAAACTAAATCGATGGAAAAGAAAAGCAGTGAGGGTGGAGGTGTAGATGGATGTGGGAGGAGGACAAGAAGTGGGGGTGTGATATTATGCTCCCCCCCACCCCCCACATCCTCAGCTGTCTCCCTCTCTGTCTCCAGTACCTCCAGGAAGCTGCTCAAACCACCTGCCACCACACACACACACCCCGACACACACATTCCTGTTCAGCAGTAACTGAGAACGTTTGCTCGAGTATCGGTCTCATACTTCTGTCCTCTGCCATGTTTCTGAGAGAAAACGGATTCATGATGCTGGTTGGCTCCTTTCAAAGTGTTGTGTTATATATTAAACTGAGTGATTATTATGAAAAGGGACTTGAAACTTTACAGTTTTGATTCAAGTGTAGCAGTCGAGTAAATGTTCTTAGTTATGTTTAGTGGTTTTGTAAAGTAAAGCAAATGGTCTGAATATTTCTTCAAACATTAAACTGATATTCAAGGTTCACAAACCGAAAACACATCAGTGAATCAGGACTTTGTTTTTCTTCTTCCCCATCAAACGTCTGACGACCCCTCACATTATCTGGGGACCCTCTGGAGGGGCCCGACCCCCAGGTTGGGAACCAGTGGGACTAAACTATCTGCCTTGTATATGAAGTAGTTCAAACCATGGTTGGCTCAGGATCAATGATCTGATCAGAGATCAGTGACAGGAGACACGACGTCCTGTCACTGTGATGCTGTAGCTGCAGTTTGTTGGTTTTATTTCTGGACTTTAAGTTAAAACTGAACTGCAGGATTATTTTTACGCAGCTTCCACCAGTGTTCCTGAAGGAACCCAGTCACACGCTGTCTTTATTGAAAAGGAAGGAGTGGGTGTTCAGTAGTAACAGCGTGTACAGTGTGTGTGTGTGTCTGTGTGTGTGTGTTTAAAGAGGGGAAAGTAGGCTAGTGGAGTCGGTTTTAAGTTTTAATAGACGAGCCAGATTGACAGATTGTGAGGGAGGGATGGGAGTGACGAGAAACGCTGCGGAGCACAGGAGTAAAAAATAGCCTTCTACGGCCATCGCTCCACCAGACACACTAGCATTGGCGGTAGCTGCCTCACCCTTCTCCTCCCCCCTCCTCTCACCCTGCCCCCCCCCTCTCTAAAGCAAAACAGGTGGACATGGCTGGGATGAGTGGGATAGCTGCACTGGGCCAACCACTGAGCCGTGTGTGTGTGTGGGTGTGTGTGTGTGTGTGTGTGTGTGTGTGTGTGTGTGTGTGTGTGTGTGTGTGTGCTGCAGTCATCCAGTGACAGACTGGACTAATGGGCTGTGAAGTGCTGAAGCAGGACAGTGAGAGCCAAACCACCAAACCACATACTGTACTACACACACACACACACACACACACACACCATCGTCTTCATCGTCATCATCATCTGATACCTGCATGAGAGGAGAGATTTCACAGTGCTGGCGTGAAGCTCACAGATGTTTGAGTCACACTCAACATGTCTGACACATTTAAAGTGACGTAAGATTTTCACACGTGGAAGCGACGGAGGAAAATGTTCCTCTGATCAAACTGTGTCCGGTCTGACTGTGCCTGTTCTGTCCAATATTCACAGCTGTCACACTCCAGAAGTCAGTGGATGATGATGATGATGATGATGATGATGATGCTGTTCAGTCTGTGCACTGTTGGAATATCTGCTCGTATGGCGCCCTCTTGTGGCAGAAATATGTGCTGCACCCTTTGCAGTGTAAAGAACATTTTGAAGTTTATCACACGATGAATGGATCATCAGTCCTTTTAACGTTGGTCCCTTCATCTTAATGTGAAACTCCCTCTGAGTGTTTCCTCTGTCAGTGTGTCAGTCGCTCCATGTTTCCAGCCTCATCGTGCTTCAGAGGTTAAAAACCACGTGTGGTACCTGTTAATGTGAAGGCTGTTTGTAACAGAGGGGTTAGATTTGACTTTGTGTTTATGTGTTTACATGTTTGTGTGGTTTTTTTTGTCTTCCTCTGACCAGACGCTGCGTAAGAAAGGTTTAAACGGCTGTGACAGCCCCGACATCGAGGCGGACGACTCTGCAGGCCAGAGCCCAGAGTCTGACGACAAATACCGCAAAATCAACGAGGACATCGACCTGATGATCAACAGGCAGAGAATCTGTGTAAGCTCCCGTCTGCTGTGTGTCGATGCTTTCAGGTTTCTCCGTCTCAGGTCTCCGTCATGTTAACTGGTAATGTTCATTGTCCAGCAAGGTCTGCCTCCCTCCAACTACGATATGGGAGTGTCCATCCCAGGCAGTAACACCGGCGGCCTGCTGTACTCCCACCCTGGAATAGGGGGCGGTCTTGGTAACCACAACCTGCTGCCCATCTCACACACACACCCCTCCCTGCAGAGAAACAGCATGTCCCCTCAGCGGCCCCCCAGCACTGGAAATGCAGGTATGTATGTGTTTGTGATTATATAAATAACTCTATATAAACTCTGTGATTCCACCATCTGACTTCTGGGTATCGGACCACGTGTGTTTCTGTCTGCAGGACTGATGGGTTCAGAGCTGCCGAGCACTGTGGTCTCCAGTGTGGGTAAGACTGGAACTCATCACATCCACACAGGCACCAGCTTATTCAGCAGCTTATGTTGACATGATGGAGGGAAGACAGAGTTCAAAAAAATAAATAAGTAAAAGCCAAACTACAACTTTATTATTATCATGAGGGAAATTTAATGTGCAGCCAGTCACACATAAGGTCATAAAATAAATCGATCATCTATTTTTATAAATACAAATGTTTCAAATAAACATAGAAAACAGCAGCAGACTGAGCCGAAGTGCAGCTGAAGCTATTCTGATGATCAATCAATCATTTTTCATTTTCAAGAAAAATGTTAAACAAGTTTTCTTGAAATTGTGATGAATATTTTTATACATCAACAATTAATCAAACAAGTGACAATGGAAAGAATCATTAGTTGTACAGTACACACCTTTATTTAACCATGAAAATCCCTCATACAGGAGTGTTCAGGTGAAGATGGCAGCACCACAATGATCAGAAACCAGAGAGTTGACAAAACTGATTTGATCAGAAGTGAATTGATAACTAATCGTTGTTTCTCACCAGGAAATGGCAGCTACAGTAACCACTGCACCTCCCCCGGGCTGCTGTCTCCAGGAGGAGTCTCCAAAAGCATGCAGGACAAGAGCCCCCCTCCCATGAGCATGAGCCGTAAGCCCGACCTGCGAACACTGATGCCCCCCTCCAACAAGTGCAACAACATGCCAACTATTGTGAGTGTTTTCATCTCTGCTCCACTGTCGCTGCCTTCATTTCATTTTTATTCTGTTAGATTTTCTAAAGCATGGAATAATTTTAGTTTGTGCTTTACTGCTGCCCAGTGTGAGGACTTTGACCTAATGTTGGTAAGTAAGAACATGTAGTGTAAAAGACCAAAGCCTTAGCCTGACCCCGAGTCCGACCCGCAGAACTTTACAACAAACGTCACGGCTTCAGTGAGGAGCTGGATTAGATCATAATAGTAACAGAAACACTGAGAGCATATTTACATGTTAGTGTTCATACGTTTGCTTTCTACTTAAACATGTTTGACTCAGTTTGGGACAAGATGATTTTTCCAACCTTAAACCTACTTAAGCGGAAAACTACACAGGAAGGGGCTCATGGCATCAGTCTGCTTTAGGCTCAGCTTTTTATTTGATTTTTTATTATTATTTTTTTTTTAATGTCGCCATGAGCGACATGGAGAGTGCAGAGATCACAGTGAGTTCTGTTTATCTGTTCCTGAAACGCTGTCTGTGCAGCTGAGGATACCACGGCTGTGTATAGTGCTGCAGGAGAAGCCAGGCTGCAGCGCTTCACTGAGTTTATACTGAAAACACTGCAGCTGATCTCTCCTCTGTGTTTTCACTGACTCAGGATCAGTACGTCTTATTTGTCCCTTTTCTTTGTTTTTGCAGAATCAGAGAATAAATCACTCTCAGACGGCTCAGACGCTGTCGACTCCTGCAGTCTCCATCGCTCCGACTCTACCTGGACAGGGGATGGGCGGGTATCCGTCGACACTCACCTCTTCTTATGGCACAGGTGATCAATACAGAACGATGCTGCCACGGGCAGGAGGCCGTCTCCCACAGGATCTTGTTAACGAGGAGGATTTTCTGTGTGTGTTTTCCTCAGAGTTCTCCCTCGGAACCGACCTGTCCTCTCTGTCTGGCTTCGGAGGTTCTGGTCTTGGATCAGTCTCGAGCTGGCAGCATCAGCAGATACAGAATCTGCAGCACTCAGCACTCGGACACATGGGGTAAGAATCTGTCCGTTAAAATCAAATGTATGTTGATCTGTAAACAATAATACAAACACTTTAGAGTCAAAGGGACAAGAGATAAAAAAAACTGTTCAACACAGCATGAAGATTTTCTACAGGCTGGAGGATCATCATCATCATCTTCTTCTTCATACTTACTCTCTCTTCCTAGTAGAACAGCTCAAGGTGAAGCTGCCGTCCTCTCCCTGAGGACGCAGTCGACTTGTCTGAATATAATTCACTGGTCAGTTTTACTGACAGGAAACTTAAAAAAAATACTTAAGTACAGTAACGAAGGACAAATACTTTTACAATACTGTTACATTCCACCACTGGTGAGTTGTGCAGGTTGTGTTTGTGTCATGCGGTGCAGTGTGAGTTAACACAATGTACAAGATCAGAAAAAACCCAGTGGTCCTCTCGTGTCTTACAGGAACATGTGTCAGAACTCAAACCTGAACCTCACCTCCGGTCATCAGAACCTGCACATCAAGTCTGAGCCAGCTTCTCCTCCCAGAGACCGGAGCATCGGGATGCTGGGCACAGGACTCGGAGGGGCCGTGACCACAGCCGGATACTCCACCTCTGGCCGGGGTCCCAACGAAGCGGGCCGCTCCCCCGGCGACAGCGCGTCCAGCTGCGGGAGCTCATACGAAGGCAGCGAGGAGCGCGAGGATCATCACGGCAACGACGGCTTCCTGCTCCGGCCTCTGTCCAGTCAGGAGGAGCGCCACAGCCCGTCGGTGAAACGGATGAGGTTATCGGAGGGCTGGGCGACATGATAGGAGCCGGTCTGCAACCAGAGGGGAAGGGATGTTAGGAAAGTTACCTTATAGTGTTATTATTATCATCATATTCTTCTTGTACTGAGTGGGTGTGCTATATGTGTAATGGTAACATGTACGTGGGGGGGGGGGGGGGTGGCAGAGTCAGACAGTGTCAGTCTTATATGAAACAGTGATGCTCTGCTGTATTTACAACATGTACTGTAGTTAGACTTGTACACTAGAGCAGTGACTCCTGGGAGATCTGGATTAAGAAATGGTCAAAAAAAATCTCAGTGAAACGGAGAATTCAGTTCATCAAGTCACATGTGACACACAGCAGTGATAAACAAAAACACTAAGAGAAACACAATATGACTGAGACACAGCCGTCTCCAAACACCCTGAAGGATAACGAGAAAAATCCACGGCTTGCCCAGAGCTTATAACCAACATGCACATCTGTGTCTGCTCAGGACGAAGCTAGAGTCCGCTTAGCTTAGCTTAGCTTAGCTTAGTTTAGCTTAGCTCAGCTCAGTGTAGCTAGCCTGGCTCTGTCCAAAGGAAACAAACTCCAGCTACCAGCAGCTGAATACATCACAGGCCTCAGACAAATACAGCAAGTGGAAATTACGATGGATTACAATCAAACATTACTGCGTGTTTATCGTTATCTGAAGAATTACAGGTAGACGCTTAATAAACTTAAAAACAAGCTGAAAGTCACAAAAGTTTCAATCCGACTTTTCACTGAGGTTTTTGACAGTTGTCAGGACCGTTTCTGCAGTTCAACCCAGAGCTGAGTTCATTCAGCAGGAACGTGATGAGGCGGCTGCAGAGGTTGTTGGTGTACATGTTTGTTTGTTTTGTGTGTGTTCTGGGGGGCGGGGATTTAAGTAAATAACAAATGTTAAATGCACATTGACGTATGTGCACGTGTATGCAAACTAACAAAGGTAAAAGTGAAGAAGTCTGGTACTGAACGGTGAAGCTACCGGGGAGTTTAATAACGTGGAGGCGTGAGAGCAGGCGCGCTGACGTCACCGCTCAGCGTCGCTGCCGCACGTCGCGTTGCAGGTTCAACATATTTACGCACATAGAAACATAAAGCACATTTAAATAGCGTGGAAGGTAAAGTTTTGCAAAAGGAAAGAGGGAGAAAGAGAAAGAATGAGTAAGTACAGGAAAAGAAAGATGGACAAAGAAATGTGGAGGTGAGAAATGAGAGAAATGGTGACGGAGGAAGTTTTCATGTGAGTGATTAGAAACTTAGCAGCTGCAGGTTTCACAGCAAAGAAGCTTTGGACTGATTTCACCTCTCAGAGCCGTGTTAGAAAAAAATCCAGATACACGAAGCTATGGAAGCAAAGATCATTGAACTGTCACAATTTAACTGTGAAAATTAACCACTACTGAATACTGAGATATATTTAATGTATCTGCACATTACAGATACAGCTGTTACACTCAGTCACATACTGAGACGCACTCACTCTCACATATTCATGAACTAACGATAAACAAAAGCGTGTGAAGGAACAAAATAAACAGGAACATGAATGATTCATAACAAAGGACGGAAACAACAAAAAGAAAAAGCAGGAGTGAAAAAAGAAAAGTTACCAGTGAACGAATGTTTAAGACAGAAAACGATGGCAAATATATAAAGGTAAATAATTACTGCTGAGTCTGTAGCACTGAAACCATCCACATGAATCCATGTGGCTTTTAAACTGACAAATGGTTTCAGCTCCAGTTTCAATTAATGTCAGATAAAATTGAAATTCAGGATGAAATATTCATGTTCTATAACAGGATCAAAAACACAAGAAGAACTTTCTGAGTCTATAAACCTGGAGTTTCTACAAAACAGGAAAAATCAGACCACACAAGTTCACACAGATTTTAAAAGAGAAGAATAATGCTGTTTAAATTTCAACATTAAGCATTCTATAGTGGTTATATTTCACAATTTGGTGTCCATTTGCTTAAAAAAAAAAGTATTTATGGCCTTTCTTTGCTTCCATACAACATGACCTGCATCATTTTCCTGTGAAACAAACAGCTTCTGTCTGTTCGCCGATCAAACAGAGAAGTCGAGTCCAAACTGGGAAAACTCGAGAGGGAAATTATGCACAGAGAGAGTTAGCATGTGCTATGTGTTCTGCAGGATTTAGCCAGAGTGAGGGTTGCACTTCTAAAAGCCATATCCAACAGGACAGTGATGCTTTGCTGCACAAACTTTATAGTGTTATGTTTAAAAAAAAAGTTTCCTTCCTTATTATATCAGATTGATATTTTTGGACATCTACAGCTCTATTTAATAAGACAACAGAGATAAAAGACGCAGAGGCAGGAAGCACAGGTGCAAACTATTTTCTAACAAACATTCAGGGAGATTTTAAGTCAGTTGTTAATTGATTGTACATCAATTAAAAATCCCTCCTAGAGTCTGCTGCTCAGCTGGTGTCAGACCCAACTTCATCTCACAGAGCACAAAGGACAATCCGCTGTTTGCCACAACCAGCACAACAAGCATGACACAGTTTACAGCAGTTACCGCGAGGTGATGGAAGAAGCACTCAGATCATTTATTCATCACCAACACAACGAGCAGAAGTCCCGCGTTAAAAACTCTACTTCCTGTAGTTGAAGCACAGTAACAGCGCTTCACTGTGATATTTTATGTATCAGAGGTTTTTCAGAGTAAAATCTTAATCTGAAAAACAAGTAAGTAAAAATGTTGTGCACTAAAAAGTGAACTGTGGTAGTTTAGAAGTATAAAGCAGAAGCGGCTTAAAACTGAGTTTAAGTGCAGTGAACAGACTGAGTGACTTTCCATCACTATATTTGTGCTGTAACTCTGCGAGGTCAGTGTGGACATTGAATCATTTGTGCCTTGTATCTCAACTGGGTCTGATACCAGCTACAGCCAGAGGCTGAGCACTGTAGTTAGTTCAGAGCCTGCTGAGTGTTAACCTTTTTTTAAATTTTATTTTATTTTAAAGAGACAGAGGTGGCTGAGGGTTGTTCACATTTGAATATTTTGGTTTAAGAACTGTATATTTGGAGCTCAAACCCTCGGCTGCAGGTCTGCACTGTACTCGCCCTGTTTACCGTAAATCCAGCAGCCAAATTCACAAATTCAAAACGGTGTAGCTTGTTCGAGAGGCACCTCTGCTTAGTTGCAAATGACTAACTGATGTGTGTTCAAAAGGGCAGAGCCCAGATGTGTTTTCTCCTGCACTCCTTTTCTTTTACGATGACCGTAGTCTCCAGGTTGGTCGGCTTCCGGCTCAGATTTACTACACACTGGCCGGTGCACTGCAGAGACAGGAGAGTAAACAAACCCTGTATATTTGGTTTTGGTTTGATTCTTTACTCAGTAACTGCCTGGTCCTTAAATAGCCCTGATGAGATGATTTCATGTTTTTTATTTGGCGACGTCAGTGAACGTCCTCTGTACGGTAACGTACGGTACAGGTGTTCTCCCCGCTTTACACGCACGAGTGCTTCAAGAGCTACGTGTTAAATATTGTAAGAGATTGTTAGCGGCATAAGCTGGCCTTTGTCGCCACTTGGAGACAATGATACTCAGAAAAAAAAAAGGGCGCCTCTGTTGTCGCAGATCTTGTACAGCAGTTCCCTCACTCAGAAACATGGTAGTATTTGTATTTTGCAGAAAAAAAACTTAAATAAACAGGCTCTGTTACAAACGTCTGTGTGTGTTTGTCATCACTGCCTCTTCACAGACTGTGCGCGACGCGACAGCTTCGACAGCGTTTTTGATGCTACTTACTATACTATGACCATTTTTATGACATTTTGAGGCTAAAAAAATGGACTTTTTTGTCCGATTTTGACGCCTTACTATACTATGACGTTTTTTATGACATTTTGAGGTCAAAAAAATTTTTGACTTTTTTTGCCCGAAAAAACGCCATACTATACTATGACGTTTTTTATGACATTTTGAGGTCAAAAAAAATTTTGACTTTTTTTGCCCGAAAAAAACGCCATACTATACTATGACGTTTTTTATGACATTTTGAGGTCAAAAGATTTTTTGACATTTTTTGCCCGAAAAAAACACCATACTGTACTATGACGTTTTTTATGACATTTTGAGGTCAAAAAAAATTTTGACTTTTTTTGCCCGAAAAAAACGCCATACTATACTATGACGTTTTTTATGACATTTTGAGGTCAAAAAAAATTTTGACTTCTTTTGTCCAATTTTGACGCCTTACTATACTATGACGTTTTTTATGACATTTTGAGGTCGAAAAAAATTTTGACTTTTTTTGGCCGAAAAAAACGCCATACTATACTATGACGTTTTTTATGACATTTTGAGGTCAAAAAAAAATTTGACTTTTTTTGCCCGAAAAAAACGCCATACTATACTATGACGTTTTTTATGACATTTTGAGGTCAAAAAAAATTTTGACTTTTTTTGTCCGATTTTGACGCCTTACTATACTATGACGTTTTTTATGACATTTTGAGGTCAAAAAAATTTTTGACTTTTTTTGTCCGATTTTACTATGACGTTTTTTATGACATTTTGAGGTCAAAAAAAATTTTGACTTTTTTTGCCCGAAAAAAACGGCATACTATACTATGATGTTTTTTATGACATTTTGAGGTCAAAAAAAATTTTGACTTTTTTTGCCCGAAAAAAACGCCTTACTATACTATGATGTTTTTATGACATTTTGAGGTCGAAAAAAATTTTGACTTTTTTTGCCCGAAAAAAACGCCTTACTATACTATGATGTTTTTATGACATTTTGAGGTCGAAAAATTTTTTGACTTTTTTTGCCTGAAAAAAACGCCATACTATACTATGACATTTTTTATGACATTTTGAGGTCGAAAAAATTTTTGACTTTTTTTGGCCGATTTTGACGCCTTACTATACTATGACGTTTTTTATGACATTTTGAGGTCGAAAAAAATTTTGACCTTTTTTGGCCGAAAAAAACGCCATACTATACTATGACGTTTTTTATGACATTTTGAGGTCAAATAAATTTTTGACTTTTTTTGGCCGAAAAAAACGCCATACTATACTATGACGTTTTTTATGACATTTTGAGGTCAAAAATTTTTTTGACTTTTTTGGCCGAAAAAAACGCCTTACTATACTATGATGTTTTTTATGACATTTTGAGGTCGAAAAAAATTTTGACTTTTTTTGGCCGATTTTGACGCCTTACTATACTATGACGTTTTTTATGAAATTTTGAGGTCGAAAAAAATTTTGACTTTTTTTGGCCGAAAAAAACGCCATACTATACTATGACGTTTTTTATGAAATTTTGAGGTCGAAAAAAATTTTGACTTTTTTTGGCCGAAAAAAACGCCATACTATACTATGACGTTTTTTATGAAATTTTGAGGTCGAAAAAAATTTTGACTTTTTTTGGCCGGAAAAAAACGCCATACTATACTATGACGTTTTTTATGAAATTTTGAGGTCGAAAAAAATTTTGACTTTTTTTGGCCGATTTTGACGCCTTACTATACTATGACGTTTTTTATGAAATTTTGAGGTCGAAAAAATTTTTGACTTTTTTTGTCCGATTTTGACGCCTAACTATACTATGACGTTTTTTATGAAATTTTGAGGTCGAAAAAAATTTTGACTTTTTTTGGCCGAAAAAAACGCCATACTATACTATGACATTTTTTATGAAATTTTGAGGTCGAAAAAAATTTTGACTTTTTTTGGCCGATTTTGACGCCTTACTATACTATGACGTTTTTTATGAAATTTTGAGGTCGAAAAAAATTTTGACTTTTTTTGGCCGATTTTGACGCCTTACTATACTATGACGTTTTTTATGACATTTTGAGGTCAAAAATTTTTTTGACTTTTTTGGCCGAAAAAAACGCCTTACAATACTATGATGTTTTTTATGACATTTTGAGGTCGAAAAAAATTTTGACTTTTTTTGGCCGATTTTGACGCCTTACTATACTATGACGTTTTTTATGAAATTTTGAGGTCGAAAAAAATTTTGACTTTTTTTGGCCGAAAAAAACGCCATACTATACTATGACGTTTTTTATGAAATTTTGAGGTCGAAAAAAATTTTGACTTTTTTTGGCCGAAAAAAACGCCATACTATACTATGACGTTTTTTATGAAATTTTGAGGTCGAAAAAATTTTTGACTTTTTTTGTCCGATTTTGACGCCTTACTATACTATGACGTTTTTTATGACATTTTGAGGTCGAAAAAATTTTTGACTTTTTTTGCCCGAAAAAAACGCCATACTATACTATGACGTTTTTTATGACATTTTGAGGTCGAAAAATTTTTTGACTTTTTTTGCCCGAAAAAAACGCCATACTATACTATGACGTTTTTTTATGACATTTTGAGGTCGAAAAAATTTTTGACTTTTTTTGCCCGAAAAAAACGCCATACTATACTATGACGTTTTTTTATGACATTTTGAGGTCAAAAAAAATTTTGACTTTTTTTGCCCGAAAAAAAACGCCTTACTATACTATGATGTTTTTTATGAAATTTTGAGGTCGAAAAAAATTTTGACTTTTTTTGGCCCATTTTGACGCCTTACTATACTATGACGTTTTTTATGAAATTTTGAGGTCGAAAAAAATTTTGACTTTTTTTGGCCGATTTTGACGCCTTACTATACTATGATGTTTTTTATGACATTTTGAGGTCGAAAAAATTTTTGACTTTTTTTGCCCGAAAAAAACGCCATACTATACTATGACGTTTTTTATGAAATTTTGAGGTCAAAAAGAATTTTGACTTTTTTTGGTCGAAAAAAACGCCATACTATACTATGACGTTTTTTATGAAATTTTGAGGTCGAAAAAAATTTTGACTTTTTTTGGCCGAAAAAAACGCCATACTATACTATGACGTTTTTTATGAAATTTTGAGGTCGAAAAAAATTTTGACTTTTTTTGGCCGAAAAAAACGCCATACTATACTATGACGTTTTTTATGAAATTTTGAGGTCGAAAAAAATTTTGACTTTTTTTGGCCGATTTTGACGCCTTACTATACTATGACGTTTTTTATGAAATTTTGAGGTCGAAAAAAATTTTGACTTTTTTTGGCCGAAAAAAACGCCATACTATACTATGACGTTTTTTATGAAATTTTGAGGTCGAAAAAAATTTTGACTTTTTTTGGCCGGAAAAAACGGCATACTATACTATGACGTTTTTTATGAAATTTTGAGGTCGAAAAAAATTTTGACTTTTTTTGGCCGAAAAAAACGCCATACTATACTATGACGTTTTTTATGAAATTTTGAGGTCGAAAAAAATTTTGACTTTTTTTGGCCGATTTTGACGCCTAACTATACTATGACGTTTTTTATGAAATTTTGAGGTCGAAAAAAAATTTTGACTTTTTTTGGCCGAAAAAAACGCCATACTATACTATGACGTTTTTTATGAAATTTTGAGGTCGAAAAAAATTTTGACTTTTTTTGGCCGATTTTGACGCCTTACTATACTATGACGTTTTTTATGAAATTTTGAGGTCGAAAAAATGTTTGACTTTTTTTGTCCGATTTTGACGCCTTACTATACTATGACGTTTTTTATGAAATTTTGAGGTCGAAAAAAATTTTGACTTTTTTTGGCCGAAAAAAACGCCATACTATACTATGACGTTTTTTATGAAATTTTGAGGTCGAAAAAAATTTTGACTTTTTTTGGCCGAAAAAAACGCCATACTATACTATGACGTTTTTTATGAAATTTTGAGGTCGAAAAAAATTTTGACTTTTTTTGGCCGAAAAAAACGCCATACTATACTATGACGTTTTTTATGAAATTTTGAGGTCGAAAAAAATTTTGACTTTTTTTGGCCGAAAAAAACGCCATACTATACTATGACGTTTTTTATGAAATTTTGAGGTCGAAAAAAATTTTGACTTTTTTTGGCCGAAAAAAACGCCATACTATACTATGACGTTTTTTATGAAATTTTGAGGTCGAAAAAATTTTTGACTTTTTTTGGCCGAAAAAAACGCCATACTATACTATGACGTTTTTTATGAAATTTTGAGGTCGAAAAAATTTTTGACTTTTTTTGGCCGAAAAAAACGCCATACTATACTATGACGTTTTTTATGAAATTTTGAGGTCGAAAAAATTTTTGACTTTTTTTGGCCGAAAAAAACGCCATACTATACTATGACGTTTTTTATGAAATTTTGAGGTCGAAAAAATTTTTGACTTTTTTTGTCCGATTTTGACGCCTTACTATACTATGACGTTTTTTATGAAATTTTGAGGTCGAAAAAAATTTTGACTTTTTTTGGCCGAAAAAAACGCCATACTATACTATGATGTTTTTTATGAAATTTTGAGGTCGAAAAAAATTTTGACTTTTTTTGGCCGATTTTGACGCCTTACTATACTATGACGTTTTTTATGAAATTTTGAGGTCGAAAAAAATTTTGACTTTTTTTGGCCGAAAAAAAACGCCATACTATACTATGACGTTTTTTATGAAATTTTGAGGTCGAAAAAATTTTTGACTTTTTTTGTCCGATTTTGACGCCTTACTATACTATGACGTTTTTTATGAAATTTTGAGGTCGAAAAAAATTTTGACTTTTTTTGGCCGAAAAAAACGCCATACTATACTATGACGTTTTTTATGAAATTTTGAGGTCGAAAAAAATTTTGACTTTTTTTGGCCGATTTTGACGCCTTACTATACTATGACGTTTTTTATGAAATTTTGAGGTCGAAAAAAATTTTGACTTTTTTTGGCCGAAAAAAACGCCATACTATACTATGACGTTTTTTATGAAATTTTGAGGTCGAAAAAAATTTTGACTTTTTTTGGCCGGAAAAAACGCCATACTATACTATGACGTTTTTTATGAAATTTTGAGGTCGAAAAAAATTTTGACTTTTTTTGGCCGATTTTGACGCCTTACTATACTATGACGTTTTTTATGAAATTTTGAGGTCGAAAAAAATTTTGACTTTTTTTGGCCGATTTTGACGCCTTACTATACTATGACGTTTTTTATGAAATTTTGAGGTCGAAAAAAATTTTGACTTTTTTTGGCCGGAAAAAACGCCATACTATACTATGACGTTTTTTATGAAATTTTGAGGTCGAAAAAAATGTTGACTTTTTTTGGCCGGAAAAAACGCCATACTATACTATGACGTTTTTTATGAAATTTTGAGGTCGAAAAAAATTTTGACTTTTTTTGGCCGATTTTGACGCCTTACTATACTATGACGTTTTTTAGGACATTTTGAGGTCGAAAAAAATTTTGACTTTTTTTGGCCGAAAAAAACGCCATACTATACTATGACGTTTTTTATGAAATTTTGAGGTCGAAAAAATTTTTGACTTTTTTTGGCCGGAAAAAACGGCATACTATACTATGACGTTTTTTATGAAATTTTGAGGTCGAAAAAAATTTTGACTTTTTTTGTCCGATTTTGACGCCTTACTATACTATGACGTTTTTTAGGACATTTTGAGGTCGAAAAAAATTTTGACTTTTTTTGGCCGAAAAAAACGCCATACTATACTATGACGTTTTTTATGAAATTTTGAGGTCGAAAAAATTTTTGACTTTTTTTGGCCGATTTTGACGCCTTACTATACTATGACGTTTTTTATGAAATTTTGAGGTCGAAAAAAATTTTGACTTTTTTTGGCCAAAAAAAACGCCATACTATACTATGACGTTTTTTATGACATTTTGAGGTCGAAAAAATTTTTGACTTTTTTTGCCCGAAAAAAACGCCATACTATACTATGACGTTTTTTATGACATTTTGAGGTCGAAAAATTTTTTGACTTTTTTTGCCCGAAAAAAACGCCATACTATACTATGACGTTTTTTTATGACATTTTGAGGTCGAAAAAATTTTTGACTTTTTTTGCCCGAAAAAAACGCCATACTATACTATGACGTTTTTTTATGACATTTTGAGGTCAAAAAAAATTTTGACTTTTTTTGCCCGAAAAAAAACGCCTTACTATACTATGATGTTTTTTATGAAATTTTGAGGTCGAAAAAAATTTTGACTTTTTTTGGCCCATTTTGACGCCTTACTATACTATGACGTTTTTTATGAAATTTTGAGGTCGAAAAAAATTTTGACTTTTTTTGGCCGATTTTGACGCCTTACTATACTATGATGTTTTTTATGACATTTTGAGGTCGAAAAAATTTTTGACTTTTTTTGCCCGAAAAAAACGCCATACTATACTATGACGTTTTTTATGAAATTTTGAGGTCAAAAAGAATTTTGACTTTTTTTGGTCGAAAAAAACGCCATACTATACTATGACGTTTTTTATGAAATTTTGAGGTCGAAAAAAATTTTGACTTTTTTTGGCCGAAAAAAACGCCATACTATACTATGACGTTTTTTATGAAATTTTGAGGTCGAAAAAAATTTTGACTTTTTTTGGCCGAAAAAAACGCCATACTATACTATGACGTTTTTTATGAAATTTTGAGGTCGAAAAAAATTTTGACTTTTTTTGGCCGATTTTGACGCCTTACTATACTATGACGTTTTTTATGAAATTTTGAGGTCGAAAAAAATTTTGACTTTTTTTGGCCGAAAAAAACGCCATACTATACTATGACGTTTTTTATGAAATTTTGAGGTCGAAAAAAATTTTGACTTTTTTTGGCCGGAAAAAACGGCATACTATACTATGACGTTTTTTATGAAATTTTGAGGTCGAAAAAAATTTTGACTTTTTTTGGCCGAAAAAAACGCCATACTATACTATGACGTTTTTTATGAAATTTTGAGGTCGAAAAAAATTTTGACTTTTTTTGGCCGATTTTGACGCCTAACTATACTATGACGTTTTTTATGAAATTTTGAGGTCGAAAAAAAATTTTGACTTTTTTTGGCCGAAAAAAACGCCATACTATACTATGACGTTTTTTATGAAATTTTGAGGTCGAAAAAATTTTTGACTTTTTTTGGCCGATTTTGACGCCTT